>NC_143579.1:149020080-149391047 GCF_048544385.1 Mastigoproctus giganteus | reverse complement strand
AATGGATGTCAGATGAACTAATGAGGCATATGGGTGGCTGAGGATAAAGGGGTGGCTGAGGGGGGAAAAGACAGAGAGTGGTAATCAATGGACACTGCTCGTCGTGGACTAATGTTATAAGTGGAGTTCCTCAGGGCTCAGTGTTGGGTCCATTATTGTTTTCTGTATTATATTGTTTTCTATAAATGATATTGATGATGGTATATCAAGCTTAATGTCGAAGTTTGCAGACGATACAAAGGTAGGCAGGGTTGTCAAGGACACTACTGACACTATGCTGCTGCAACAGGATCTGGAAAGGTTGAGCAGATGGGCTGAGAGGTGGCAAATGAAGTTTAACATTGACAAATGTAAAGTACTATACATGGGAAACAGCAACCCCAGAGCAACGTATCAACTCTGTGGTAATATACTGTCAGTGGTAGAGAATGAAAGGGACCTGGGGGTGGTTGTGCAGGCAGATATGAAGTTCTCTGAGCAGTGCAGACGGGATGCAAGAGTAGCTCATGGTGTATTGTCAATGATATATAGGAATTTTCTAGCAGGGATAAGGAGGTGATTATTCCATTGTAACAGTGGTAGAGAATGAAACGGACCTGGGGGTAATTGTGTAGTCAGATATGAAGTTTTCTGAGAAGTGCAGACAGTCTGCAAGGTGTCTTGGCTTCTCAATGATATACAGGAATTTTTCTAGAAGGGATAAAGAGGTGATTATTCCCTTGTATAAATAAGGTAATGGTTTGGCCTCACCTTAAGTACTGTATACAGGTCTGGAAGCCTCATTTCAAGAAGGATGTAGAGCTGCTGGAACGAGTACAGAGAAGGGCAACAAGATTAGTGAATGGAACAAAGGGGTGCTCTTATGAAGAAAGGCTTAAGTTTTGCAAATTACAGTGTCTGGAGACTAGGCACCAGCGAAGTGATCCGATAGAGGTGTATAAAGCCTTGAATGGTTTGAGCATGCTCAATGCTGATAGGATTCTTCCTCTCGCTCAGAATAATCACCTGAGAGGGCATAAATTCAAATTGAGGAAAGACAGATGTAGGATAGACGTGCGGAAATTTGCCTTTAGCCAGCGGGTGGTTGGTTGGTGGAACAGACTTCATCCCTTGTCGTGGAAGTTGATAGCCTAAATAAGTTTAGGGCTCAGCTGGACAGGTATTTCGAACGAACAGAGGGGTGAAGTGGAAGTGGGTTTTGTTTTTTTTTTTTTTTTTGGCTGATGCTGCATAAGTTTGCTTTCTTGCATCAAATGCCTCTACTAATGCTAATGCTAAACTCCAGAAGTTTGACTTACTGTTAGATTCAAAAGTTTTTTTTTTTTCCTAATAAACATTCTGCTATAATTTCACACTTCTGTTAATCATAGAATAAAGGAAAAAATGGAAAAAAATAATAATAATAAATTCTCCTGAAATGTAATGCTGCATACATTATATAACTTCTTTTAAAATGGCTTCCAAAAAATCAAGTGAGTCAGCCAGGATTAATAATGCAAAGAGGCTTGTCATTAAAAACTAAATTGAACATCTAAAAAAACTAGTTTTTTTGAGATGTTAGATTTATGTTACATTTAGGTGATTTTGAGCAATCTCAAAATTAGCTATCACAAAATATAGTATACATATAAGGTTCCAAAATTTTAAGGTAAGTTCTTTTATTTTCTTGACCATATACTGGATGTTTTACTGCATAAATACATTTGAAGATTATATTTAAATACATTTATGTATTTAAATATAATTTATGTATTTTATGTATTAAATACATTTATGTATTTAAAGTTTATGTTTAAAGGTTTTAATGTTTCTTTTACATTTAATATTGTTATATAAAGAAATGGTGCCTTCAAATCTGCCAAAAACACATCGTCACGCCAAACAGTTAAAATCATTTATATTATTTCCTGTTGATAAATCTCCTTGGCTTTAACATGCATCAGAGGTGGATTTACTGGTAATTTCAAAAAGCACATGATTGGGCACTCTAAGATCAAAGCCCCCCCTCCCCTATCAAAGTAGGTCAAAAAATTTCTATACTAAGTACAGTTAAAAACTCAATGTATGAGTAAGAATGTCTCAAGCCTCGACATTGATGAAGATGTCCATTCCTGATCTACTAGCTGATCTTTATTTTTAAACAGAGCTTGGAACACATGCAGCCAGTGGCACATGGAAACATCAGTGGATTAAATGGATACTTGGGGTGGGGGGACAGAATTTAGTTAATACGCTACACTTTTCGGGTACCATTAATGCCCTTAAAATGTTTAATGCTTTCCAGACTGAGTTCCCCAAACATATCTGAACTCTTGTGAGTTTTTGCTAGTGCCCAATTCTGCAAAGTGAGTTTGTATAAATACCTTTAAATATTTAATGTATTTTCAAGGTATAATAAATAATATGTACTAAGTATATGTATTTAGTAACAATGTACTAAATACAAATAATGCTGGTATTCTAAAAATAAAATTTATGATCCAATTTAACACGTTAGTAGCACCACCATCACTATTGAAGGAACCCTTATGTGGTTCCTTCAATAGTGATGGTGGAACCACATAAGGGTTCCTTATGTGGTTCCACCATCTATGGGCATGCATGTGTATGGATGTGTTTAATGATATTTAATTCTGTTTAGGAGAAAATCTTTCTTCCATCAGAAATTTATTTATAATCTTATATATTTTTTAAAGAAAAATGAAATGCAATTTTCTCTTTATATTTCTGTTATTGTTTTTTACTAAAAGTCATGCAAAAGAGCATCGTAAAAAAAAAGAGCACGCAAGATCATCTAGTTCGGACTCGTCAACTAGCAGTTATAGCAGTGCATTTTCTGCCAGCAATAGCAGCAATTCAAGCAGTTTTTACAGCAGTTCTTCACAAGTTTGTTCTGAGAATGAGTCTAATAGGTATACTTGGACATTTTTAATTAAAATGTATTTATGTGCTAAACTTTCTTAAAGATATTAATAATGGGAATTCTCTCTCTCTCTCTCCCCCTCCCTCCCTCCCTCCCTACCCCCTCAACTCCCTTTGTCCTAAAAGCATAACTTAAAACTTAGAAAATTATATTACAGAGAGATTATAATAACTTATAAATAATAAACACTTCTCTAATTCTGTCTTGTTGTTCTTGAAGACAATGCATTCTATGACAGACTCTGCCTATACTTACTTTAGAAGCTTTGTCAAAATCCATGATTTGACGTAAAATTACAAGTATCATTTTTAAATTACTATTAGTAGTAGCAAATAATACAAGAAAGCAAGCTCATGTGGTATCAGACTAAAAATATAAAGAAAAAACTTTCCCCATCACCTGTCCATCCCCAATGGTTTGTCTTCAATCTGGTGTCTTGTCTAGTTCTTGAATTTATTCAAACTTCCACAACAACAGATGGAAGTTTGTTCCAACAACCACCTGCTGAATGCAAACTTATATAGCATCAGCCAAAAAAAACCCTTCTCATTTCACCCATCCATTCACTCCAAATGTTTGTCTAGTTCTGCCTCGAATCTGTTTAAGCTATCAACAACCATCCGCCAGCTAAAGGCAAACTTCTGTACAACTGTCTTGCGTACAACTATCCTACAACTGTCTTTCCTCAGTTTGAATTTATGCCCTCTCAGGCAATTATTCTGAGCAAGAGGAAGCATCCCATCAGCATTGATGGGATTCTTCATGGATGGAGAGATTAAGCACCTGCGCAGTGATCTGATTGAGGTGTATAAGGCCTTGAATGGGTTGAGCACGCTGAATTCTGATGGGATCCTTCCATTTGTTCAGATTACGAACCTAAGGAGGATAAATTCAAATTAAGAAAACACAGATGTAGAATAGATGTGCGGAAATTTGCCTTTAACCAGCGGGTGGTTAATTACTGAAACAAACTTCCATCTGTCGTGGAAGTTGATAGATTAAATAAATTTAAGGAGGAACTGGCCAGGCATTTGGAGGGAATGGTGTGATTTTTTTTTTTTTTTTGGCTTCTAAGGCTGCATAAGCTCATACACTTGCTTTGTTGCATCGCATGCCACTACTACTACTACTATTGAGCATGCTCAAACCATTCAAGGCTTTATACGCCTCGGTCAGATCACCTTGCAGGTATCTAGTCTCCAGACACTGTAATTTGCAAACCTTAAGTCTTTCTTCGTAAGAACAACCCTTTGTTCCATTCACTAATCTTGTTGCCCTTCTCTGTACTCGTTCCAGCAGCTCTACATCCATCTTAAAATGAGGCCTCCAGACCTGTATACAGTACTTAATGTGTGGCCTGACCATTGCGGTATACAAGGGAATAATCACCTCCTTATCCCTGCTAAAAAAATTCCTGTATATCATTGACTACTCTTGCAGACCGTCTGCACTTCTCAGAAAACTTCATATCTGCCTGCACAATTACACCCAGGTCCTTTTTATTCTCTACCACTGTCAGTGTAGTACCACACAGTTGATACATTATTCTGGGATGCTTATTCTATAAGCATCCTTCCTCGTTTTGATTTTATGCCCCCTTGTGTATGTAGTCTGAGCAAGAGGGAAGTGTTCCATCAGCATTGAGCTTGCTTAATCCATTCAAAGCCTAAAACACCACATCACCTTACAGGTGCCTAGTCTCCGGAGGGCTGCAATTTGTAGAGCTGAAGCCTTTCTTGGTTAGAGGACCCCTTTATTCCCCTGACGAAATTCATTGCCTGTCTCTGGACCCATTCTAGTAGAACTACATCCTTTTTAAAGTGAGACCTCCAGATCTGTATTCAGTACTCAAAATGCAGCCTAACTATTGCCTTGTACACTGAAACTACAGAATTCATGGGATACCTAGTTCATCGGCAACACATCACTACTACTCCTCTTGCTAGTGGCAAACCCACCGCTTGGCAAGTATATAGGTACACTGCATTCACATAGACAGTAATTTGATGTTAATATGGGTAAACGTCGTGAGTTAACCAACTTTGAAAGAGGGGTGATAATGGGTGCCCGATGCATGGGTCACTATATTGCGGAGGTAGTACAGAAATTGCACTATCCCCGTTCTACAGTATCAAGAGTGTATCGGGAATACAGCATTTCTGGAATAACATCTCATCATGGACAGCATTGTGGGCGGAGAAAGGTGGTCAATGAACGTGGCCGTCGACATCTGTCTGGCATTGTTTCAGCCAACCAGAGAGCAACAGTCGCTGCGTAGCACATGCTTCTTGATTAGACCGGGGTTCGAGCCTGTCACCACCAAATACGGAGGATGCGGAAAGGTCAGGGAATGACCATCGCATGTCCCGGAGCAATATGGCCTTAGTTGCTAATGCTCCTAAAATCCAAAATAACAACAACAGAGCGACAGTGGCACAAATCACTGCTGACTTCAATGAGGGAGGTGCCAGAAACGTCTCCACCAAGACCATCAGGCTATCATTAGCCGCAATAGGTTATGGGAGCCACTGACCCACCAGCTAACACTACAACACAGGACTCGATGCCTCAACTGGGCGAAAGAACATCGGCACTGGACCTTCAATGATTGGAGACAGTTCTCCTGGTCCTATGAGTCCCGTTTCCAGGTATTTCGAGCGGACATGAGTGTAGTGCACTCAGCGTACAGTGGGATAATCACCTCCTCATCTCTGCAAGCAAAATACAATGATACACATACCTGTATATCATTGTATTTTGACAATGATGTGCAGACAAAACCACTGAAGTGTCTTGGTAGCCTGTCTGCACTGCTCACAGAACTTCATATCTGACTGTGCAATTACCCCCAGATCATTTTCCACTACCCTGAGTGTTGTACCATATGGTACATTTATCCGCGATTACTGCTATGTATATGCAGTACTTTGCATTTGTCAATGTTAAATTTCTTACTGTTTCTCAGTCCATTGCTAAATTTTTTTAGACCTTGTTGCAGTAGCACACCTTGATTACTGTATTACCAAGCTACTAACCTTTGTATCATCTGCACTCTTAGATTTCAGCCTGATATGCTTTCATCAGTATCGTTAATAAATATAGCAAACAACAATGGGCCCAGCTCCGAACTCTGGGGAACGCCACTAATAACATTAGTCCATGAAGAGCAGTGTCCATTGATAACCATGCTGTTTCTTCTTCAACTCAACCATCCCTTTATCCATAGCAGTATCTTTCTCTTAATGTCACACTACTCCAATTTGTATACGTCTTTTATGTGCAACAGTTTCAAAAGCTTTCCTGAAATCCTTTGTTACTGCATCATAGTATCCAATCAGATTGGTCAGATGAGATTGCCCCTTAACACTCAATGCTATGACTGAAATATAATTGCACTCAAATATAACTGCACTCCTATCTAGGTGGGCCTGCATTACTGCTTTAACCAGTGACTTCATTATTTTCCCTGGAACAGAAGTTAGGTTAACAGATCTGTTATTATTCACCCTTCGATTTCCCATTTGTGAGTTTGGAATTATGTGAGCAAAGTTACTCCCAGAGTTATGGCTGTGGGTTTGCTTATCTCCTTTTGTGCCTACCTTAATATAATTGAGTAGATTCCATTCACCCCAGTTCCTTTTTTTATATTTAGCTTCAACAATTTCTCTTCCACTTTCTTCTCAGTAATCTCAAAATCATTTAGCTACCTTTAGAGTTTGATAAACTTCTGGCATCCTCTTCCCTAAAGAATTCCTCATGAGTGAGTGCAGAGTAAAATATCTATTCAATTTGTTCAGCAACTTCAGCAGGATCATGAATATTGAAACAATCGATTTCAAGTGACCTAAGCATTGGGAGATCAAAATTGAGAGTAGGAGTGTGCTATAGGCCTAATGACTCTGATGAGTATAATAAGAAACTGTACAGGGAAATAGAGTGGGCCAGTAAAACAGAGAGTCTTATAATGGGGGATTTTAATTTCCCAGATATTGACTGGAATTTGGGGGCTGGTCACTCACACACTAGCAAGACTTTTGTGGATTTATTGTTGATTGTTTTCTATATCAGCATGTTCGGGAGGCAACTAGAGGGAGTAATACTTTTGATTTGATTATCAGTAGTGATTCTTCATGCATTAAGAATCTGCAGATAAATGAACCACTAGGTGGCAGTGATCACAGTGTGCTGAAGTGGGATTTACTCAAAGAGGTAACTACCATTAGGGGTAAAGGGAAGGGTTATTGCTTTCGTAAAGGCGACTACGATGGACTGAGACAGTATTTAAATTCTATACAGTGGGACCAACTGATGATGTTACCAACAGCAAATTCAAAATGGGAAGCATTCAAAGAACTTATCTTGGAAGCTACTAGGCTTTATATACCAACTAAGAAATATTGTTCAAGGTGACTAATGACTCTGATGGACCCAATACTGAACCCTGAGAGACTCTACTAATAACACTGCAGGATCCTCTAGACAAGGCTTCAGTTATAGCTCAGACACAGCATGGTTTTGTTAAGGGGAAGTCTTGCCTGACCAATTTGATTGGATACTATGATGCAGTCACAAAAGAACTGGATGCAGGGAATAACTTTGATATTATATACTTGGATCTTAGAAAGGCTTTTGATACTGTTGCACATGGAAGACTGCTGCACAAATTGGAGCAGTGTGGCATTGGAGGCCTAAGTGGATGTCAGATGAACTAATGAGACATATAGCATTGAAGAAAAATGCATGGGATACATACAAATTAACACGTGACATAGAAGCCTATGATAGATACAAGTTGATCTGTAACCAAGTTACAAAAGAGTTTAGGCAGGCGAAGGCAGATTACGAGAAATCTTTCGCAAGGGATGCAAAGAAAAACAGCAAAGAGTTCTTTACTTATGTAAACTCTAGAAGGAAGGGGATGAATCAGATTGGTCCACTTGATATCGATGGGTCAACTGTTGATGATCCTGCTCAGGTAGCTAACAAACTAAATGAATATTTTGCATCAACATTCACACATGAGAAGTTATTCAGCGAGGGGAATGCCAGAAGTGTATTCAACTCTGGCAGTAAGCTAGAGAATCTTGTAATAACTGAGAGTAAAGTGGAGGAGAAATTGTTGAAGATAAATACAAGAAAGGCACCTGGGGCGGATGGGATCTATCCACTTATATTAAAGGAGGTAGCAAAGTAAGTAAGCAAACCCTTAGCCATAAGTATGAGAGCTTCCTTGGACTCAGGGGAAGTACCCATGGACTGGAGATGTGTAAATGTGACCCCAATTCACAAAGGAGGATCAAAGGGCGACACAAGTAATGATAGACCTGTTAGTTTAACTTCTGTTCCCGGAAAATTAATGGAGTCACTGTTTAAAGAAGCACTGCAGGATCATCTAGACAAGGCTTCAGTTATAGCTCAGACACAGCATGGTTTTGTTAAGGGGAAGTCTTGCCTGACCAATTTGATTGGATACTATGATGCAGTCACAAAAGAACTGGATGCAGGGAATAACTTTGATATTATATACTTGGATCTTAGAAAGGCTTTTGATACTGTTGCACATGGAAGACTGCTGCACAAATTGGAGCAGTGTGGCATTGGAGGAAAATTGCTGCTATGGATAAAGGGGTGGTTGAGGGGGAGAAGACAGAGAGTGGTAATCAATGGACACTGCTCATCGTGGACTAATGTTATTAGTAGAGTCCCTCAGGGTTCAGTATTGGGTCCATTATTGTTTTCTGTATTTATAAATGATATTGATGTTGGTATATCAAGCTTAATGTCCAAGTTTGCAGACGATACGAAGGTTGGCAGGATTATTGAGGACACTACTGACACTATGCTACTGCAACAGGATGTGGAAAGGTTGAGCAGATGGGCTGAGAGGTGGCAAATGAAGTTTAACATTGACAAATGTAAAGTACTACATATGGGAAACAGCAACCCCAGAGCGACATATCAACTCTGTGCTACTACACTGACAGTGGTAGAGAATGAAAGGGACCTGGGGGTGGTTGTGCAGGCAGATATGAAGTTTTCTGAGCAGTGCAGATGGGCTGCAAGAGTAGCTCATGGTGTATTGTCGATAATATATAGGAATTTTTCTAGCAGGGATAAGGAGGTGATTATTCCCTTGTATAAGGCAATGTACCTGTATACAGTACCTAGAGTACTGTATACAGGTCTGGAGGCCTCATTTCAAGAAGGATGTAGAGATGCTAGAACGAGTACAGAGAAGGGCAACAAGATTAGTGAATGGAACAAAGGGGTGCTCTTACGAAGAAAGGCTTAAGTTTTGCAAATTACAGTGTCTGAAGACTAGGCACCAGCGAGGTGATCTGATAGAGATGTATAAAGCCTTGAATGGTTTGAGCATGCTCAATGCTGATGGGATTCTTCCTCTTGCTCAGAATAATCACCTGAGAGGGCATAAATTCAAATTGAGGAAAGACGGATGTAGGATAGACGGGAGGAAATTTGCCTTTAGCCAGCGGGTGGTTGGTTGGTGAAACAGACTTCCATCCTTTGTCGTGGAAGTTGATAGCCTAAATAAGTTTAAGGCTCAGCTGGACAGGTATTTCGAACTAACAGAGGGGTGAAGTGGAAGTGGTTATTTTTTATTTATTTATTTATTTTTTTTGGCTGATGCTGCCTAAGCTTGCATCAAATGCCTCTACTAATGCTAAAGTGGACTAATGAGATTCATCTCCTTCCTAGTTTTTACATAAATAAAGAAATCTTTGCTGTTTTTCTTTCATTTTTTGCCAAAGACTTTAAAAAAATTGGCTTAGCATACCTAAATCGATTAAAAAAGGAGGGGGAATTCATTTAAATGCACAAGGCATTGACGTCTTAACTGGAATAAAGTTTTATAATAGCAGCCTGTCTTCACAAAATATGAAAAGAGTTGTCACTGATACTCAGAAGAAACCGAAACTGATCATTTGTTAGGATTGTCAGTGTGACATGGCATGGACTGTTAAAATTGCATGCAGTGGTAGGTACTTTAGGTAGCTTCTCACCCAAGGTGCAACTCAGACTAGTGGGATTCAATTATTGGCAGACTTTCACTGATTGCACTGATCCAGGCAAGAGTCTTGGATCAGTGCAATTGGCAACTATTCTTACTGGCCTCTGTATGGTGGGTTGTAGCATAGACGGGTCATCATTCAGTTCATTAGCTTCTGTTGCTTCAAACATGTGGGTGATTATGCTGATGTTTACCTTTGAGTGTGGGATTAAGAAAGTCTTCATGCAGGAAAGTCAGCATATATCATCTTGTTTAACCAAGTTAAATGCAGTGTTAACTTTCCCAGTGTTGCAACCAATTAAATATTTGAGTTTGACTGGTAAACTTAGGATGATAGAAGCAATTTTTACTTTTTTCTGGAAACATGTGCCATTTCCTCAGATTTACATGGAGACCTACAGACTGTTTCATTCAGATTGTTTTCACCAATTCTACAGATTTTTAAGGGCAGGTTATATGCATAACAACAAAAAAAAAAAACAAAATGCAGTTAAAATAAAAGCTAGAATAAATCAATTACATTTTCAGTTTCAGTTAATCTAAAAAATTAAGTATTTTAATGCATACTTCTTATGATATAATAATAATTATATCCAATGCTATTTTTTGAAAAAAAATAAGTGCCAGTACTCATTCTTTGCTATCGGGAAAAATTGAAAATTAAAAGGACATGAAAAGTACAGTACTCTAAAAAAAGTATTTCCTGATATTGTTGCTTTAGTAGTAATGTTTTTGGAATAAGAACAACAAATTAAGTATATTAACACATAGTTTATTAAGCATAAATTTATTATTCAAGTATATAAAAAATAAGTAAAATGTGTAAAAAATAAGTATAAAAATTAGTAAAAATAATTTAATAATAAAGTTTTTATAGAATATTCCAAATTTTTATTGAGTTCTCATCCAACACTGCTGACTTCTTTTCTTACTGTTTGTGTCTGTTGATGAATGATGTTTCCAAAGCAGCCACAAATCGACATATTTGCTGGGTCGAAGTGTGTCACTAGTGGGCCTACAATTTTAAGAAATAGTAGTGAAATTGTTTTTGTCATCAACAAAGGTTTGGGTGTCAGGGTAATCCCTGAGGTTTTTAATCTTCTCTTAATATTGTCAATGAGGTCTGTCAAACCTCTCCCTACTTCTTTCCTGGCTATGGTCATTTTCCCACCTGCAGACTTTGGGTGGTGTTGGTGGCTCTTGGTCATCATTATCCTAGTTGGCCTCATAATTTCCTGCAGCTCAGTGTTGGTCCAATCCTTGATCCTGAAAATTATTATAAAAAAAACTACTTTTTCTCCTTTTATGGGAATTTTTCTGCTCCATGACGAGTACTCATACCAAATGCATGGTCTCTTGTGTCCAGTTACTCTTCTTATTATTGTTATTATTGGTGAAGGAACTCTCTTACTATCCCGCAGGTGTTCAGAATTGCTTTCTGGAGTTACATGTAAGTGTTCTCTGGGAGGCCTATTTTTGCTAAGTTCTTATGGAGGCTCTTTGGCACATGCCGGTGGTTGACACGATGATCCGGATGGTCATTACTTGTTCCATATGCCACATACCTTTGAGTTGTCTTAGTTCTTAGTACTCCCTGATCTTTTTCTTGTATGTTTTCTGGTGGTTGCTGATGTTGAGCACCACTGTATTGATCAGATAAGTAGCCATTTTCTTCTTGTCAGTGAGGGTTGTCTGGTCTGTTGTGCAGGATCATCTTGTTCACTGTGATGGCACAGTCCCAGTATAGTCTGAGTAGATGGCTCTCTTATGGCCTGAGACTTCTACTTCTAATACAGTAAACTTTCTTTGATCGGCTTGTGTTTAGGCACTACTGTCTGCCATGGAGTGACTTGACCCATCTTTCTGTCTTTGTTTCTTCTGTATGTGTGAGTGTGGTCCCTTGTTGAGGTTGAGCTGTTGTGTGCTGTTTGTCTGTCTTTCTTATGGCTTGGTAGATTGCTCTCGTTTTTCCCTGGAAGTAATCCCACAAGTTCTTAATCACCTTCTTTTGTCAAGGTCAGTCAATTCCCTCCATGCTTCCTTACGGGCTTATTGCTATTATTATTATGCTGATCTCCCAGTGTGATGGACACTCGTTTGCTTCCCCAAGCTGGACTGAAACTGAGGTCTATCCACACTAGGCCAGCGTGCCCCCTCTAATAATAATAATAATAATAACAATAATAATAATATCGTCATTGTCATTTAGTATAATGTAAAAAATTTTCAATAATGAATAATGAATAAAATTTTCAATTCAACTATTTTAAATATATATATTATTTTTTTTTTCCCCTTAAAAGCCAAATGGTTCTTTGTGATAACCTCACACACTCTCTTTTTTTTTTTTTTAATGCTTACTATAGAGTCAACCTAGTTTTATAACATTTGTACATTTCCATATTAAAATAATTTATTAAAGATGTGTACAGGCTTTGATAAGTGTTTACTATTTAAATATTTAATAAGTAGTTGGCCATCTGTCTATGTGTATTATCATTCCTTATTCTCTAATCAAATATGCATAGTTCAATTATTTCATCCTGTGATTAAGCTTCTCCAGTAATTTCATTTCTTTTTGTTGAAATAACAAATCTCTTTATTTATAATATATTAAGTGATATCTAATATATAAAGCATATTTAGGCAATTTTTTTTTTTTTTACTAGACCTGCCAAAGTACTACAGCAGAGAAAGAAACCTTTGGAAATGTATGGATCTTGCAAAGATAAAAAAGGTCATGTTAAACAGTATACTCCTGGAAATGATTCTAGATACTCACGTAAGGATCACCATGAAATGCATAAGGTAAGTGTTTAATTTTCTTAGAGAATAAAATTCTGTCTTTTAATCTGTGGCTTTCAATACCTTCATAATTTTCTTTCACAGATTTCTTACCTTGTGTCCATTCCATTTCATTGGAAAAGATTAAAAACTTTGCACGTTGGACCTGTGTAGCTTTAGGTGAAATGTATCTTTACGCATTGCAAAGTTACATTTTACCTTTTCGTTGACTTGATTATTGATAATTAAATAGGTAGCCAAATATTTTCATTCATTTTTTTTTGTAAATATCAGTGGTACTGCTGACATTGCAAATATAAAATTTCATGTTCACCCAGGAAATACCCACATAGGCCCTCATGAAATGTATGTTAATATATATAATACTCTTAAAGTGCTTGTTAGTTTCTGCATCCTTCCATCCACATGTAATAACTCAACTCCCTAATGAATGGATTTTCATATAATTTAATTTGGCTCATACAGAAATATTTCTAGACCCATTCCAAATTTCATTAAAATCAAACACACATGGAAACAAGTACATTGGTAACAGCTTAACCAGTGTTGTTGCTAAACAAATCTAATCTCAAATAAAAAAGGAGTTGGTGTTATTTAGATTTAATTAATGATCTTCTTCAGGTTGCTGATGAACTAAACGAATATTTCGCAACTGTATTCATGTGTGAAGATATTTTTAGTGATGGGAACATCAGAAGTTTACCAAATTAAAGCCGACCGAGCTAGCTGGGTGGGTAAAGTACCTGCCTGGCAACCCAAAGGTTGCGGGTTCGAATCCTGCCTCGGGCTTGGATCAAAGTACTGCAAAAACCTTGGGAAGTGCATTATGGCCACAGAAGCTGATGCGCCAACAACTACCAAAAAAAAAAAAAAAACCCAAA
This sequence comes from Mastigoproctus giganteus, assembly GCF_048544385.1. Classification (NCBI taxonomy): domain Eukaryota; kingdom Metazoa; phylum Arthropoda; class Arachnida; order Uropygi; family Thelyphonidae; genus Mastigoproctus; species Mastigoproctus giganteus. Next base: position 149,377,408 of record NC_143579.1, on the reverse strand, counting down.
TTAAAACTGAGAGCTAAATGGTTATGACTGAAAGGATGTTGGAAGAAAATTTGCTGAATATAAAAGCAAATATGGCACATGGAACTGATGAAATCTGTTATACTAAAATAAGCAGCAAATGAGGTAAGCAAGCCCTTGGCCATAATTATGAGAGATGCCTGGGATTTAGGGAATAGGAGACACATTTGCACACCTCCTATAATTTTGATAGATTGGAGGTGTGCAAATGTATCTCCTATTCACAAAGGGGGATCAAAAGGCAAAACGAGCAAGAATAGACATGTAAGCTTGACTTCTGTTCCTGAGAAAATAGTAATATAGGCTCATGATGCAAGAAGTAAGCTTATGAGCTTATGTAGCATCAGCCAAAAAAACATTCCCCCTAAAAGTTTGTCCAGTTCCTCCTTGAATTTATTTAAGCTATCAACTTCCATGACAACATATGGAAGTTTGTTCCAGCAATTAACCACCCGCTGGCTAAAGGTAAATTTCCACACACCTGTTCTACAACTGTCTTTCCTCAGTTTGAATTTATGCTCCCTCAGGTTCGTAATCTGAGCAAGCAGAAGAATCCCATTAGAATTCAGTGTGCTCAACCCATTCAAGGCCTCATACACCTCAGTCAGATCACCCTGTAGGTGCCTAGTCTCCAGATGCTGCAATTTGCAGAATTTAAGCCTTTGTTGATATGAGGACCCTTCATTCCCCTCACCAATCTTGTTGCCCTTCTCTGTATATACTCAAGCAATATCAATCTTAATAGCCCAGTTCAGCAGTCCGTTCAAGTATTCAACTGTAGATGATGATTGTAAACAGGAAATCGAATCAGTTAAGGACAGATTCTCCAACCGTGTTACCCGAAATAGCTCATAAATAGTGCCTTAAATACTGCCGAAAGAAATAGTAAACAAAAATGAGAAGTGACGAAAAAACAATGGATAGGCCTCCCATATGTTGAAACTTACCAACAACCTTTGAAAAAATTTTTCAATGATTCCGGAGTAAACCTAGCCTTTGGCAGCTTCAAGAAACTATGGGCGTACCTTTAAAATTCGACAAAAAACAATAGACTTTAAACAACAAACAAACATAGTTTGTGCAATTCATTGCACAACAGACTCCTATTGTATATATATAGGCAGCATGAGAACATTGTTAAATAGCAGAATCTAAAAACACAAAACCAGTTTAAAAGTAGCCTCAAATAATAAAGAAAAAATTAGTTTTCAGTTGGTAGCTAACCACTTAGACACAGGACATTACCCATCCTTTGAAAACACCATAATATTAGACAAACAAGACAAAATTTAAGTTAGAAACCAGTGAAACTCGAGCAATAAGATCAACAAACAAGTCAATTTTTATTTGGTTTTTTTTTTTTTTTTTTTTAGGAGCATTAGCAACTAAGGCCATATTGCTCCGGGATATGCGGTGGTCATTCCCTGACCTTTCTGCATCCTCCATATTTGGTAATGACGGGCTCAAACCCCGGTCTAATCAAGAAGCTTGTGCTACGCACTGCTGCTCCTTCCCACCTGGCTACAGAGGCACCACACACAAACAAGTCAATAAACATACATAGACTAATAACAATTTCAGAGGAGTTGGATCTAAAACAAATATCCTACAAGTTCAAATTTAATAACAAAACATAACAACACTGCCCCCCCCCCTAAAAAGGACTTCTATTAATGGGGATAGAGTAGTCACTCACCCGGATTTCCAATGGAAACTTTCATATTCTTTCCTCTAAAAGACCTTTAAACTGTTCTAAATCCCTAGATTTTCAAATTCTTAAACTATTAGTGAAATATGAGTAGGCAGGAATTTCCTTCTTCTCTTCCGTTCACCTACTTAAACATCCCCCTCCACATGCTTTTTTTAATACAGCAATGAAATGTGCCATGACTCTGTATATATATATATATATAAATATATATATATATATATGTATGCACCCTCGACACATGTTTGCTTCCTCTTTGAAGATGGTATAAATAAAAAGCCCCCATCAAGCTTCAGGTAATTATCTCCCATTATACTTCCAATTATTCACCAAGCATGGATTTAGGGTCAAAGCTTGCTTTTATTCCTTTGTCCTATTGCAAGGCTTTTCCACCTTTAATTATTGTTGTTTGTTATTTAGTTTTTAGGAGCATTAGTAACAAAGGCCATATTGCTCCGGGGATATGCGGTGGTCATTTCCTGACCTTTCCACATCCTCCGTGTTTGGTGGTCACGGGCTCGAACCCCGGTCTAATCAAGAAGCGTATGCTATTCACTGCTGCTCCTGCCCACCTGGCTACGGAGGCGCCTCCACTTTTAAGTGGGTCTTTTAAATAATTCCCATCTATTCTGATTACATCTTATGTGGATGCAGTTATTCCCAAAAAAAATCTCAGGTAAGAGATTTCCTGATTTAAAATATATTTCTAAATATGAATATTTCTTAATATCCTATATATTATATTTATTATTCTATTTTTATTTGGTTTAAATTCAAAATGAGAACACAGATTCTCTACAAGAGAAAATCACAATATGTTGGCATTTGTCTGATTTTACGAATATTAATGGTTTTGAGACAACAGGATTCCCATAATGTTTTTTATACAATGTTATTTTAGAATAGATGTGCAGAAGTTTGCCTATAGCCAGTGGGTGGTTGTTTGTTTGTTTGTTGCAATAAGTTTCCATCTGTTGTGGAAGTTGATAATTTAAATAAATTCAGTGAAGAACTAGACACTATTGGAGGGAATGAATAGAATGCAAAAAATAATTTGATACTGTATACTCTGGTTTCAGGAAGGCTTTGGATACTGTTACAAATAAAGACTGCCATACATACATGGAGCAATGTGGCATTAAGGGCAGGTTACTACTATGGATAAAAGGATGGTTAAGTAGAAGAAGGCAGAGAGTGGTTATCGATGGGCACTGCTCTTCATGGACTAATGTTATTAGTGTTATCTCCCAGAGTTCAGTGCTCGACTCGTTGTTTTCGACGTTTATTAATGATATTAATGAAGGTATATCAGACTTAATATCTAAGTTTGCAGATAATACAGAAGTTGATAGGGTGGGTAATGACCGTATGCTACTGCAACAAGATCAAGAAAAATTTCGTCGATCAGCTGAGAAATGGCAGTTGATGTTTAACATTGACAAATGCAAGGTACTGCATACGGATAGCAATAATCCCAGTGTAACTAATCAACTGTGTGGTACTACCTACATTCAGGGTAATGGAAAATAAAAAAATACCTTGTAGTAATTGTGCGGTGAGATACGAAATTTTTTGAGCAGTGCGGACATGTTGCCTGGACAGCTCATGGTTTTTTGTCAACGATATACCGAAACTTTGCTAGCAGGAGTAAGGAGGTGATTATGCCTCTATACAAGCCCATGGTTAGGCTACATGGTTAGGTTGGAGATCTGCTGAAAGAGATGCAGAGAAGGGCAGCCAGATTGGTGAAGGGCACAGAAGTCTGCTCTTACCTAGAAAGGCTTAATTTCTTCAAATTGCATCAGCTGGAGACCAGGCACCCGTGGGGAGGTTTGTTTGTTTTGAGTAAGCTAAAAGTTAATGGCATTCTTCCCTTGCTGATACTATGTGCATCAGTGGGCATAAATTCAAGTCGAGGAAGGGCAGTTGCAGAATAGATGTGTAGATTTGCCTTCAGCCTGCAGTTGGTTGATTGTTGGAACAAGCTTCCTTTCATTGTTGTCAAAATGAATGGTTTGAATTAATTCATGGAAGAACTAGGCAAATTCTTAGAAGGTATGGATGGGTGAAGTGTTGTTTGGGTTTTTTTTTTTGGCTGATACTATATATAAGCTTGCTTTCTTACCCCATTTGCTAGTGACTACTACTATGTCCATACTTGCTATTGTTGTGCAAGGTGTATAGTGCTTCTCCCTGGAAGATTTCTCTTCTGATGGAGATTGGTCTGGTAGTGATGTTCTTGAACTCGATAGTTGTCCCTTTGCCACTTTGCTGTGAGTGCTTCTAGGAAATGTGTCAGGTTGAATTTGTAGATCTGCAGAGTAATATAGCCAGCTATGGGATACAGAGTTGAATGCTGTGTCAATGTACAGCTGTTTACCTTTGGGAGACAGATGATTGGTCTCTACTTCATCAAGATCTGTGATATCTTTGCCTTTGGATAGTCAGATCCTTGAGTTAGACACTCTGGGATTGTGTCAGGGTGCCTTACAGAATTATGTCAGGATGCCTTGTAGGATTTCCTGATTGATTGTTCTACTTCCTTGTTCTTCTGTAACTCCTATTCTCTCCTTCTTTGTATGACTTTGGTTTCTTCCATTCTAGGTCTCTCCATGTCAGTTATAAATAAATAAATCTTTATTGTGAAGTAGATTTATAGCACAATATCCCATCACGGCGACGAGCGCCAGGGGTTCACATATAGATAACATAAGTACAAATTCAAATGGCTACAAAATATAGCGAACACATACAAAAGGCTACAAAATACAGATTACAAATGCAAAAAGAAATACAAATACATCATCAAAACAAGGAGCTGAACACAAATAAAGAAAAACAAATACAAGTTGGCAGTGATTCAGGTTTCAAGAGCTTTGATAAACTTGTGTCTGTCCTTCTTTTTACTTATTATGGTGTCGATGTCGGCGTCCACACGGTTGAGGGCAGCGAGCATCTGCTTGGGCAGAAATCTTTCGGTGAGTACAAGCCTGTTGTGGTGAGCCACAAGTGCTGGTACCGACCTTAGGCTTGGCTGTGGAATCCTCCAAGAGCAAGCATTCCAAATATTTGGAGATGATATTTGGCCTGAGATGAGTTTGGCTGTGAAGACCAGCCTCTTTTCAACGATCAGGAACTTCAACCTCGGGATGTCGAGTGCTTGTGCCATCATGGTAGTTGTGGTAGCGGGAGGTAGCCGAAGCTTGTTATTCGCCCATTTCAGTAGCCAGTATTCAGCAGTGTACACCCGCTTAAGGTTTGTATGTGCAGCAGAGGCCCATATTTCTGCACCATAGAGAATGGCAGGGTAGACGGTGGAGGTGATGAACCTTTTAACAGTGGCAGGATGTCGGACGTGTAGCAGCTGCTGCTTTGAGATCCACCGTAGACGAGAAAATCTGGTACTGAGTTTGTCGATCTGGTGGACAAAGGACATCTTTTGGTCGAACAGAACGCCAAGGTCTGTGTGCGAGGGTACGTTTGGTATTCGTACCCCTGCGAGTGAAACGTTGAGTACTGTCGGCACGGATTTAAGGGAGAATATAACCTGAGCAGACTTCAGAGGGTTGATTTTTAGATTGAAGTTTGCCAGGTACAATTCTAGATCCTTAAGTTGGGAATTGATCCTGTTGCTAAGCTGGGCGGGGTCGTCGCCAGGGTTAATTGGAGTCAGCAGTTTGAAGTCATCGGCATAGCATAGGAGACCATTCGTTGAGGCAATAATGGGCACGATGATGGCTGTGAACAGGACACCAGACAGGACACCCCCCTGCGGTACTCCAGCAGTAATGTCGCAGGATAGGGTATGTTGCTGCCGATGGAGAATAAGTATTCTGTGACTGAGAAGTGATTCCAAAAAGCACAGCATATCACCTCGAATGTGAAAATTCTCCTTAAGTAGGAGGAGCAAGGCCGGAATCGACACGGCATCAAAGGCTGCGCTTATGTCGAGGTATGTGGTTGCTAGCTCAGCTCTTTGTTCGAATGCTGAGAGAATGCGTTCTGTGGTGGCTGCCAAGTTAGTGATTGATGATTTTCCTGCGATAGCATAATGGATTTCAGGTGGTTTCGTCTGGAGGATTTGTTGAGTGATTGTGGGTAGCAAAGCCTTTTCAAGAGTTTTTAACAGACAAGAGGCAACTGATATGGGTCTGAACTGGCTGACGTTTGAGGCAAATTGGTTTTTGGGGATGGGGTACACTCTGTATTTATTCCACTGGGGTGGAAAATAATGCTCAGCGAGGCGTCTGTTGTAGATCGAGAGAAGAGGGCCTATGATGAATGTGCTTAAGCATTTGATCATAAATTGTGGAATTCCATCCTCCCCAACAGTGGCTGTTGTGGGAAGGGAATTGATGGCACGTATGAGCTCCTGTTCCGTGATCTGGATAGTCCCTAGGACATCTGAAGGGTTTTCATAGTCAGGCTGGACAACTGTAGATGGGACTGTGGTTGTATTTGAAAATCTGGCGATGTATTTGAGCCATTCTTGAGGATCAAGCATGTGATTGAATCCACCATGTGGGGCAGCATAGAATGGCTTTCCTTTCCTCAAAGTGCGGTTAAGGTTCACTTGGATTGCGTCAGCTTTCTTTCTTTCTTTCTTATGGCTAACTTCTGTACTCCACAATCTTTGCTAACTTCTTTGCTCCAGAACTTCTTGAGTACTAGTGCGGGGAGGAGAGAGTGAAGTCTGTTGCCTCCTCTTGTCCGATTTTCCTGTAGTAGAAGGCTCTCTGGTTTTCATCAAATATCCAGTTGAGTGTTTTCCTCTGGGCACTCTCCCTTTATAGGCAAGTCTTTTACTGAGTGCCAGGAAGAACTATGGATGGGTGAAGTATCCATTCTATCCTTCAATCCTCTGATTTATAGGTCCCCTCTTTGCTGTGGATGTTGTCTTTCTTAAGGATGGTCTTTACATTTCTGATCAGCGTTTTTAGCATTAGTAGAGGCATTTGATGCAAGAAAGCAAGCTTATGCAGCATCAGCCAAAAAAAAAAAAAAAAAAACCCACTTCCACTTCACCCCTCTGTTTGTTCAAAATACCTGTCCAGCTGAGCCTTAAACTTATTTAGGCTATCAACCTCCACCACAAGGGATGGAAGTCTGTTCCACCAACCAACCACCCGCTGGCTAAAGGCAAATTTCCGCACGTCTATCCTACATCTGTCTTTCCTCAATTTGAATTTATGCCCTCTCAGGTGATTTTTCTGAGTTAGAGGAAGAATCCCATCAGCATTGAGCATGCTTAAACCATTCAAGGCTTTATACACCTCTATCAGATCACCTCGCTGGTGCCTAGTCTCCAGACACTGTAATTTGCAAAACTTAAGCCTTTCTTCGTAAGAGCACCCCTTTGTTCCATTCACCAATCTTGTTGCCCTTCTCTGTACTCGTTCCAGCAGCTCTACATCCTTCTTGAAATGAGGGCTCCAGACCTGTATACAGTACTCTAGGTGTGGCCTGACCATTGCCTTATACAATGGAATAATCACCTCCTTATCCCTGCTGGAAATATTCCTGTATATCATTGACAATACTCCATGAGCTACTCTTGCAGCCCGTCTGCACTGCTCAGAGAACTTCATATCTGCCTACACAATCACCCCCAAGTCCCTTTCATTCTCTACCACTGTCAGTAGTACCACAGAGTTGATACGTTGCTCTGGGGTTGCTGTTTCCCATGTGTAGTACTTTACATTTGTCAATGTTAAACTTCATTTGCCACCTCTCAGCCCATCTGCTCAACCTTTCCAGATCCTGTTGCAGCAGCATAGTGTCAGTAGTGTCCTTGACAATCCTGCCAACCTTTGTATCATCTGCAAACTTGGACATTAAGCTTGATATACCATCATCAATATCATTTATAAATACAGAAAACAATAATGGACCCAACACTGAGCCCTGAGGGACTCCACTAATAACATTAGTCCACGATGAGCAGTGTCCATTGATTACCACTCTCTGTCTTCTCCCCCTCAACCACCCCTTTATCCATAGCAGCAATTTGCCTCCAATGTCACACTGCTCCAATTTGTGTAGCAGTCTTCCATGTGCAACAGTATCAAAAGCCTTTCTAAGATTCAAGTATATAATATCAAAGTTATTCCCTGCATCCAGTTCTTTTGTGACTGCATCATAGTATCCAATCAAGTTGGTCAGGCAAGACTTCCCCTTAACAAAACCATGCTGTGTCTGAGCTATAACTGAAGTCTTGTCTAAATGATCCTGCAGTGCTTCTTTAACCAGTGCGTCCATTAATTTTCCTGGAACAGAAGTTAAGCTCACAGGTCTATACTTACTTGTGTCAGCCTTTGATCCTCCTTTGTGAATTGGGGTCACATTTGCACATTTCCAGTGTATGGGTACCTCCCCTGAGTCCAAGGAAGCTCTCATAATTATGGCTAAGGGTTTGCTTACTTCCTTTGCTGCCTCCTTTAATATAACTGGATAGATCCCATCCACCCCGGGTGCCTTTCTTGTGTTTATCTTCAACAGTTTCTCCTGCACTTTACTCCCAGTTATTTCAAGATTCTGTAGCTTACTGCTAGAGTTGAATACACCTCTGGCATTCCCCTTGCTGAATAACTCCTCATGTGTGAATGTCGATGCAAAATATTCATTTAGTTTGTTAGCTACCTGAGCAGGATCATCAACAGTTGACTCATCAATATCAAGTGGACCAATCTGATTCACCCCTTCCTTCTAGAGTTTACATAAGTAAAGAACTCTTTGCTGTTTTTCTTTGCATCCCTTGCCAAGGATTTCTCGTAATCTGCCTTCGCCTGCCTAACCTCCTTTGTAACTTGGTTGCATATCAACTTGTATCTATCATAGGCTTCTGTGTCATGTGTTAATTTGTAAGTATCCCATGCATTTTTCTTCTCTGCCATATGCCTCATTAGTTCATCTGACATCCATTTTGGCCTAAACCTTGAACAGTATTTCTTAGTTGGTATGTAAAGCCTAGTAGCTTCCAAGATAAGTTCTTTGAATGCTTCCCATTTTGAATTTGCTGTTGGTAACATCATCAGTTGGTCCCACTGTATAGAATTTAAATACTGTCTCAGTCCATCATAGTCGCCTTTACGGAAGCAATAACCCTTCCCTTTACCCCTAATGGTAGTTACTTCTTTGAGTAAATCCCACTTCAGCACACTGTGATCACTGCCACCTAGTGGTTCATTTATCTGCAGATTCTTAATGCATGAAGAATCACTGCTGATAATCAAATCAAGAGTATTACTCCCTCTAGTTGCCTCCCGAACATGCTGATGTAGAAAACAATCATCCAATAAATCCACAAAAGCCCTGCTAGTGTGTGAGTAACCAGCCCCCAAATTCCAGTCAATATCAGTGAAATTAAAATCTACCATTATAAGACTCTCTGATTTACTGGCCCACTCTATTTCCCTGTACAGTTCCTTATTATACTCATCAGAGTCATTAGGCCTATAGCACACTCCTACTCTCAATTTTGATCTCTCAATGCTTATGTCACACCAAACTGACTGAACACTGCACTGCACTGTCCGGTGATGTCGACTGGCTTCACTTCCTTGGTTTTTATGTGTTTCTTAACTAATAGCATAACTCCTCCCCCCTTCCTATCCTGTCTATCCTTTCTGTAGACGTTGTACTCCCCAAATTGCAGTTCTGCATCCCTTATATCTGTGTGACACCACGTCTCTGATATCCCAACAATATCTGCCTTTGATGTTTTGAGCAATACCTCAAATTCATCAAATTTATTTACTAAATAAATACTTGTTGGTCTTACCTTGGTTTGTATTAGTTGACCTACCTTTGCTCATAGCTCTTTTACTTTGTGGTGTAGAATTCTTTCCTAGGTTAGTGGTTCCTTGTCTTTGCATTATTTTCTGTTGGCCTTTGGTTTCTCTTCTGTTTATCCCGGTGGCTGCTACTACAGCACAGTAAATGGCTGTGTGGATGTATCTAGTGTTACTTTGTTGTTGTTGTTGAGGCAATGTGTTATTATTTGCTGCTTGAGGTGATCGGTGTCTTGCCATAGTATTCTGTTGGGTCCTTGTGGGGTCCATTCCCTCAAATTCTGCTAGAGCCTTCTTCCACTCTCCTTATATTCTGTATATTGCAACCTTGCATGTTTCCACTTGCTGTTTCTCCTCTAGTTTGGTTCTTTGTAGTTGGTTGCTCACATCCTACTTGATTTTTCCCAAGGTTGCAGGAGCTATCAAGTTCTTAATGAATGTCCATCTCTGTTCTGCTTTTTGCTGTTTTGGGCCTGCACGGTTGTGAGCCTTTCCAACCAATTCTGTGTAGTTTCATGCTGTACGTTGTCATATCAGTCTCTAGCTTAGTTACTTCATAGTGTGCTCCCATAATAAATGTATTAATTTCGATGCTCCACTACACACTAGAAGTCTACCCAGGCCTGGCCTTTCAGCCAGGTAACATGATCAATGTTCAGGCTCGGTCTGGGTAACACTAAGGATGTTCGGGCTCAGCTCGGGTACAAATAATTGTAATGAATTGTTATTTCCAAACATTTTGAACTTTTTCGGGCATATATTTTTTTAATATTTTTTATGTATTTAAATTCTTAAAGTTTTTTAGAAAAAAATGTGTATTAGTTGTCTGTTGACACTTTTAATTGACCAATAAGGCACACTTTGCCAATGTCTCCAAAATCCACTGAAATTTGTACTCTTTTGTGGAAATGAAACGGTCTGTATTTTTAGCATTAGCATTAGTAGAGGCATATGATGCAAGAAAGCAAGCTTATTCAGCATCAGCCAAAAAAAAAAACACGCCACTCCCATTTCACCCCTCCGTTCGTTCGAAATACCTGTCCAGTTGAGCCTTAAATTTGTTTTGGCTATCAACTTCAACAACAAGTGATGGAAGTCGGTTCCAAGAAACAACCACCCGCTGGCCAAAGGCAAATTTCTGCACATCTATCCGACATCCATCCTTCCCCAATTTGAATTTATGCCCTCTAAGGTGATTATTCTGAGCAAGATGAAGAATCCCATTGGCATTGAGCATGCTCAAACCATTCAAAGCCTTATACACCTCTATCAGATCACCTCGCCGGTGCCTAGTCTCCAGACTCTGTAATTTGCAAAACTTAAGCCTTTCTTCACAAGAGCACCCCTTTGTTCCATTCACTAATCTTGTTGCCCTTCTCTGTACCCGTTCCAGCAGCTCTACATCCTTCTTGAAATGAGGCCTCCAGACCTGTATACAGTACTCAAGATGTGGCCTAACCATTGCCTTATACAAGGGAATAATCACCTCCTTATCCCTGCTAGAAAAATTCCTGTATATCATTGACAAGACACCGTGAGCTACTCTTGCAGCTCATCTGCACTGCTCAGAGAACTTCATATCTGCCTGCACAATTACCCCCAGGTCCTTTTCATTCTCCACCACTGTCAGTGTAGTACCGCAGAGTTGATATGTTGCTCTGTGGTTACTGTTTTCCATATGTAGTACTTTACATTTGTCAGTGTTAAACTTCATTTGCCACCTCTCAGCCCATCATTTCAACCTTTCCAGATCCTGTTGCAGCAGCATAGTGTCAGTAGTGGCCTTGACAACCCTGCCAACCTTTGTATCGTCTGCAAACTTGGACATTAAACTTGATATACCATCATCAATATCATTCATAAACACCGAAAACAACAACAGACCCAACACTGAACCCTGAGGAACTCCACTAATAACATTAGTCCACGTTGAGCAGTGTCCATTGATTACCACTCTCTGTCTTCTGCCACTCAACCATCCCCTTATCCATAGCAGCAATTTGCCTCCAGTGCCACACTGCTCCAATTTGTGCAGCAGTCTTCCATGTGCAACAGTATCAAAAGCCTTTCTAAGATCCAAATATATAATATCAAAGTTATTCCCTGCATCTAGTTCTTTTGTGACCATCATAGTATCCAATCAAATTGGTCAGGCAAGACCTTGGGCGCCTCCGTAGCCAGGTGGGAAGGAGCAGCAGTGCGTAGCACATGCTTCTTGATTAGACCGGGGTTCGAGCCCGTCACCACCAAATACGGAGTATGCGGAAAGGTCAAGGAATGACCACCGCATATCCCGGAGCAATATGGCCTTAGTTGCTAATGCTCCTAAACACCAAATAACAACTAACAGGCAAGACCTTCCCTTAACAAAACCATGCTGCATCTGAGCTATAACTGAATTCTTGTCTAGATGATCCTGCAGTGCTTCTTTAACCAGTGCCTCCATTAATTTACCTGCAACAGAAGTTAAACTAACAGGTCTATAATTACTTGTGTCAGCCTTTGATCCTCCTTTATGAATTGGGGTTACATTTGCACATCTCCAGTCTATGGCTACCTCCCCTGAGTCCAAAGAAGCTCTCATAATTATGGCTAGGGGTTTGCTTACTTCCTTTGCTGCCTCCTTTAATATAACTGGATAGATCCCATCCACCCCAGGTGCCTTTTTTATGTTTATTCTCAACAATTTCTCCTCCACTTTCCTCTCAGTTATTACAAAATCACTCTAGCTCACTGCCAATGTTTACTTTACCTACGTCATTCTCCTTCCTGAATAACTCCTCATGCGTGAATGTAGATGCAAAATACTCGTTTAGATTGTTAGCCACCTGAGCAGGATCCTCAACCGTTGAACCATCAATAACCAGTGGACCAATCTGATTCATCCCTTTCCTTCTTGAGTTTAAATAGGTAAAGAACTCTTTTCTGTTTTTCTTTGCATCCTTTGCCAAGGATTTTTCGTAGTCTGCCTTTGCCTGCCTAATCTCCTTTGTGACTTGGTTACAGACCAACTTATATCTATCATAGGCTTCCCTATCACCCATTAATTTGTATATATTCCGTGCATTTTTCTTCTCTGCCACATGTCTCATTAGTTCATCTGACAACCATTTAGGCCTAAACCTTGAACAATATTTCTTAGTTGGTATGTAAAGCATGGTAGCTTCCAAGATTAGTTCCTTGAATGCTTCCCATTTTGAGTTTGCTGTTGGTAACATCATCAGTTGGTCCCACTGTATAGAATTTAAATACTATCTCAGACCATCATAGTCGCCTTTACGAAAACAAAAACCCTTCCCTTTACCTCTGATGGTAGTTACCTCCTTGAGTAAATCCCACTTCAACACACTGTGATCACTGCCACCTAGTGGTTCATTTATGTGCAGATTCTTAATGCATGAAGAATCACTACTGATAATCAGATCAAGAGTATTGCTCCCTCTTGTTGCTGCACGAACATGCTGATGTAGAAAACAATCATCCAATAAATCCACAAAATCCTTGCTAGTATGTGAGTGACCAACCCACAAATTCCAGTCAATATCTGGGAAATTAAAATCCCCCATTATAAGACTCTCTGATTTACTGGCCCACTCTATTTCCCTGTACAATAACTTATTATACTCATCAGAGTCATTAGGCCTATAGCACACTCCTACTCTCAATTTTGATTTCCCTATGCTTATGCCACACCAAACTGACTCGACACTGCCCTGTCCATCGATGGCGACTGGCTTCACTTCCTTGGATTTTATGTGTTTCTTAACTAATAGCATAACCCCTCCTCCCCTGTCTATCCTTTCTATACACATTGTATTCCCCAAATTCCAGTTCCGCATTCCTTATATCTGTGTGACACCACGTCTCTGATATCCCAAAATATCTGCCTTTGATGTTTTGAGCAATACCTTAAATTCATCAAATTTATTTACCAAACTCCTAGCATTGTTGTACATGCAGGTATACATGCACCTGTTTCTATTTTAGCTACCCTAACACAACCCATGTGTTTACTTGTACCGCAATGACTCCCGGCAGTCTCTGAAATATCCTGCATCTTGTTTTTCAGGCTTCTGCTCATTTCAATAGAAGCAGTGCAAGAATCACTTCCACCTGTTAATTTATTAGTTAATTTATTTGTTAATTTATTAGTCCTTGTATCCCCCCCAACTAGCAGTTTTCCGACCCTCCTAACATTGCCTCGACAGCATCAGCAAAAATTCTTGCACCCTTTCTATTTAAGTGTATCCCATCCCTGTAGAAGCAGTCTCTCCTGTTAACAAGTACAGTCCAGGCTGAAAAAAATTCTACCCCTTGAGCCTTGCACAATCCCTCCAGGGACGAATTCATTGACAAGGCTCTCATCATATACTCCCTCCTATCGTGTCTGGGCAGAATTGCAGACACTTTCAAATTCAACCCTAATTCACGGCTTTTTTTCAACAGTGACCTGTACTTGCTAAGTAATTCCGCCGGTCTCCTACTCTTAATATCATTAGTGCCAACGTGTACAACTATATCACCTTTTGTGCCCTTAAAAGATGATATCCGCTCTACAACGTCATCAACCTTTGCCCCTGGCAGACATACCCTGGTCCTATTCCACCTATCCTTTTTACAAAGCATGTTCCCCGTTTCCCTGACAATAGAGTCACCAACAACTACTAGTTCCTGTGGGACCAGCGCATTCTGCCTAGGGGGCTGCCTCTGTGTTGCATGATGACCAAGTGCAAGCTCTGGCGTTGATGTGGGCAGCTGAGAGCTTGATGGGCCCCTCAATTTATTTCCTTCGAGGGCATCCACCCTGTCCTTCAAGCTCTCATAAAGGCCCATAACAACGCTGAGTTGGCGCCTGATTTCCTTGCACTCCTTACATCGTGCACACACAAAGACATCCCCCTTGGCAGTATCATGTCCCGTACCCGACTGCTCCGCAAACATCATGCAAACAGTGCAATTTAAAAGACTGTGATTCAGAGTGCAACTGCCCCCCTCAGTTCTCCCCTGAGCCACAGCACTCCCTTAGCTTGAGCCTTTTGATTTGCTGCTCTGGTCTGAGTCATGATTCCGATTTAATTCAATAAAATATCAATTTCAGAACAAAATTAAATCCTTAAGTTATATCCGAAAACAGTTATAACGCTATATTTATTTTTTCGGTATCGAGTGTTTTCTACGAGTTCCCTTTATACAACTTCCGTATCACGTGTACCACTATAGTTATGTATTAATTATTTGTTACGGTTAAGTCGTTTTATATATATATATATATATATATATATATAGAGTTAAAAGTACAATTTAATTGACAATAAAGTTTATCAAGATTAATAGATTTACTGATTAATTGACAATATTATATTATGCACTATACTACACTAAGCTTATGCTATCGTGTAAAAATGGCGGGAATTCACGAACGGTACTTCTACGGACTCGTAAGTATTGATTAGCTTCCAAATCTCGCTATCTCAATTTAGAATAAACTAAGGATCCTGACTAGGTCTATAATCTACTTATAGAAGATAATTTGATATAACAATTGGTTAATAAATCGACTAAATTTAGTTAAAAAAAAAAAAAAAAAACCTCTCGTTCAATTTGTTACATGTGGATTTGATACCGTTACCGATACTAAGTAATACCTACAAAATCTCTGTCTAAGTTAAACTTTAAATTGAGTATCGTAACTAGGAATATAAAGCTACTCTAGAAAATAAGTTAATATGCCAATTTAAGCTAATAAATCAGAAAATAAATCAAGGAAAACTTCTCCGTTCCAAGAGCGTCAAAGAGCTTCGACGCCCAGTAAAGTAGCCTTTACCCTTAAGCAGTGGTGTATCCAGGTATCATCATAAGGGGGTGGCATCCCGACCAGGTTTTTGAGTTTTTTTTTTTTTTTTTTAAGATACATCTGGGAACACTTAAACTCACGTAAATAATGTTTGATTAACTATCTTTATTTGAATATTAGGAAAGCGTTGAATAATAATATGTATTAATCGCAAAAAATGGCAATAATATATTATTTCCAAATGTTTGACAATACAACACACACAGAGCAAACTAGATTAAGAAATATGTAAGAAAATTATGAAAGGAAAGAATAATAGAAGAACATATGTACACTAAAATTATGCACAAAATTGTTTACAAATATTGCAAACTAGAAAAAAAAACAATATTACACTCAAAGTAAACGAAATTCTGAAATAGGTAACAAAATAAACAACGGAATGAATAATATAAGTTCATGTACACGTTAAAATTATATATTAAAATTTACAAAGAAAAGAACAAAATTACAAAATATCATTTACAAAAAAGAGAATTGTACTTAATAACTTTACAAAATAATGTTCTTGTTTATACTCCTACGGCATGACCACCAGGTCAGTGGAGTTTGCAATAAATCAATCAATACAAATGTTAATCATATTTAGCAGTCATGGGTTTGAACCCCGGTCCACTCAAAGAGCGTGTGCTACTACACTTGTGCTCCTGACCACTCAGCTACATCAAGCCTAATAAGTTTAACTTCTGCTCTTTTTTTTTTTGTAGAATATTAAAAGCATCATCAATATCTTCAGGTAATGTTTTATAAATATACAAAACTGCCTGTAGATCATGTGGGCCAACATAACACCATATTGGTCATTGTTGACAAAATTTTTTTGAGAAATCAGGGGGAATGTGGGGGGGGGACAAAAATGTTTCGACAACCTATAGCTTATACACCGTTGGAAAGAGTTCAACGAGTCAAATAGGTTTAAAATATAATTTTAAAATTAAAAATGGCAGTGCCAGACAGGAAAGTGTGAGTAATTTTTGTGTCCCACCCCCCCTTTATTTCCGTCATTAATGAAGCTAAAAATTTAAAAATCACATTAGCTATGCGTTATTCGATGCTTATCAAGGGAAAACTATTCCGATTGAAATCTATCATTTACTTTTTGTGTTAAAATTAAAAAAACAATTTTTTATTGCACTTCCATAACACACTTCTTTGTACTGAATAACTCTCCTTTTGGTGACAAAGAGGTTGCTAAATAGTTAGTTAATAATTTTATAAAGGTCATTTATAAATTTTTCAAAGCTGGAGTTGTCCTGGCAAGGAAGTACTCAGAGAGCCAGTGTTGAGGCGGTGGTTGTGGTGGGGAGGTAAGTTACTTGGTTTTTAGGATCATTAGCAACGAAGGCCATATTGCTCCAGGGATATGCAGTGGTCATACCCTGACCTTTCTGCATCCTCCGTATTTGGTGGTCACAGGCTCAAACCTCGGTCTAATCAAGAAGCATGTGCTACGCACTGCTGCTCCTGCCCACCTGGCTATGGAGGCACCAAGGCCCTCACCTGCCAGTTGCTTCTCCCATCCTTGTCATTCACAACAACTGGAAAGAATCGAATAGACAACATTTTCGTTAGTTCCTCAGTTTTAGGCCAAGCCAGGGAACTAGAAACTTTTTTCAGTTACCATAAAGCTCTCTATTTTAGATACTACACTAACGACGATTCATGACTACAGACCCTTCATCCTGAGTGCCCAGCACTGTAGTTGACTGATTTCTCTTGATAATTGTCTGGATAAGGCTTATTCGGTAACAAGATGTTCATTGATTTCAAAATTTCTTTCTGACTGGTAAAACTACTGGTTAGCTGTATAATCATGGAGTCTAAAAAGGGTATAAATAAGATGACTCGATAGTGACTCTCTGTGGTAGCCACATGGAAGTTATGGCAAAATGTTTGGCGTTCTGTCACTCTGGGCAAAGGAATTTCGTAATCTTCACAGACTACATCTTTCTGCAACTTAATAGCTCTATTGTAAATTTTGCCAAACTCTGCATCAATGTCATTACATGTTTCTTTCAGTTTTTCAATTACAGTTCCATTTGAACTGCTTCTCCTAAGTCGATCAAAGGTGACTGCAGCATTCTACTCAGTGGCAACGTATAAGAATACAATGCTTGCATGGAAGGAATGCAATCACAAACATGGGATTTTTTAAGGAATGAAGTAATAAAGCTACATTTACTGTTGTTTTTTTATTTGTCCACTCCTCAGTAATTTGTTCCAAAGAAGAAACAACAGGTTTTAATAGATATACAAATACAGTGATTGATTCTTGTCTTTTGATCCACCTAGTTGAACATAGCTGCTTCAACCTCTACTTTTTTGTATCAGAGCATAATTTGCCAATCCATTCCTGAAGAAGACTGTTTCATTTTGTTGTAATGAAGATAGAATACCAGGATTCAACTTCCCATGCAATTTCTTATACCTTTTCAGAGCAAGCATGGCTTATGGCTAGATTGAGACAATGAGAAGCACATTATACATAGAGTGCAGATGGATGCTTGTCGAAAACTGTCATTTCCAAGCCTGTTACTTGAAACACCAGTGCCATTTACTTTAAACACCAGTGCCATTGTGTTTCAGCAGTGCGTAGCACACGCTTCTTGATTAGACTGGGGTTCGAGCCCATGACCACCAAATATGGAGGATGTGGAAAGGTTAGAGGATGACCACCGCATATCCCCGGACCAATAGGGCCTTAGTTGCTAATGCTCCTAAAAACCAAACAACAACAACCAGTGCCATTGTACCTTTGTCCTCTTAGGTATTTCAAGTTTATACTCATTGCCATAGGCGATTCCATCATCGTGTTGGCCAAGTTTTTCCAGTAGTCAACGCAACAGAAAGAAATTGGAGAAAATATTCACATGCTTCACGATCTTCCTTGGGATAGTATCTTCAAATTTTCAGTGACCATGCTCTCTCTCTAAACATGAACATGAGTAACTATCCTGGGCCACTCAGTGGAGTATGTTCATAATTCTACTTGTCATGTCATCCAGCAATAGAGACGTATGTGTTTGGCTTTTTGTGTCCACTGGTGGGTGGTAGTTGTGAGTAAGGCCAGATTGCACCACTCTCTGTCTCATTCATCACTTTGACCTTGAGGAAATGAGGTCCAATGAAGCGAATGTATTCTTTTTTTTTTTTTTTTTTTTTTTATGGCTGGATTTGAACTCAGACCCATCACATTATTGGTCCAGCATTATAAACACTGTACTAATGGGTTTGTCTCATCCCATATTGGGCACGGATACCGAGTGCATGGAGTGATTGTTATGTCTGGTTACTGTTATTGGTCAAAAAACTTCCTGACTATCCTACAAATGTTCAGAATAGTGGCTTTCTGGAGTTCCTGTAAGTGTTATCTGCTGCTAGGCTCTTCTGAATGCTCTTTGCATTCTGATGGTTGACATGATGATTGGGATGGTCATTACTTGTTCGCTATGCCATATATCTTTGACTTCCTGTCTTAGGTTTGTGCACTTCCTAATCCTTTCCTCGTAGGATTTCTGGAGTTTGCTGATGTCACCACTAAGTCAATCAGGTAGGTAGCCATTTCCTTCTTGTCGATGAGGGTGGCCCTGGATGCCAAGCGTTATAGTGATAAAGCGATTTTCCAAGTGATTCTTAGAGCATTTAATCAAAGCCACAGTTCTTCTTTGTCTAAAAAAATTTTTTTATGTTCTCTTGAATCAATAACTTAGGCTTACGAATTGTAAGCAAGTTTGAAGAAAGGAAATCCACCTCTCTTTTTTTTTCTTTAAACCAACACATTAACCCTTATACCGCTTGGTCGCTAGAGTGACCAAGCGGCACTGCTCCTGCCTCCCCGTGACAGGGCCTGGTAGCCTAGAAGAAATCCATTCTCCCAGGGCTGAAAGGAGCAAAGATGGAAACTGTTCATTTCCGTCTTTAGAGCCATCGAGCTCAAGAACAATGACATCGAGCTCAAGAACAAAGGACAATGAAAATGACTTTTCTCAACCTGAAGCTGAAAACAACCCCTCAAGAGGAGATACCAGCTTTCCTCATCTTACATTCACTCTCTGAACAGCCTCTGAGCAAATTATCACCGTTCCTTGTGCAGAAATGCATTGAGACTGCTTTTTGCCCACCTAAATCAGTAAGGCGACTTCAATCCGATGATCTTCTGGTTGAGACTACCCAACCTTCAACATTCTACAAAGCTATTAAAGCTCACAAGTTTTGGAGGACACCCAATAAAAGTTACTCCCCGTGCCACACTAAACTCCTCTAAGGGAGTCATAACAGAATGGGATTTATTAAGAGTATCAGAGGAGGAAATTGTCAAAGAGCTACACAAACAAAAAGTCATCCAAGCAAGGAGAATTACGACTTGAAAAGATGGTATTCTTGTTCCAACAAGGAGCATAATTCTCACTTTTAACACTCCTAGCTTATCATCATCTGTGAAAGCAGGCTGTCTGCATTGCCATGTCCAATTATTCATCCCAAATCCTATTAGGTGCTACAAATAGCAAAAATACAGACACTCCCAGACTGCATGTCGAGGTGAGGCAATATGTCCTAATTGTGGATCAGAAGAGCATAATCTGATTGCACCATTACCACTCCGCTTTGCCCAAATTATAATGGTAACCATCCGGCATTCTCAAAAACGTGAACTGTGGAAGCAAGGGAAAAAAATTCAAAAATATAAAGTAGAAAACAAAGTGATACATACATACTCAGAAGCAAAAAGACAAATAATGAAAACAGAAACAAAGCGTACATATGCACAGCCACTCAGCATTTCCAATCAGTGGGGATTCAAACTGATATATCAGTTCCTCTAAATATATCCATTGCTAACTGGGCACATTCGTTGCTCGCTACCTCGAAACAGTCTCCTTCTCAACAAAACTGAACAAGCTAGTAACACCCCAGTTACCATACCAACCGATGTTTCCTCAACAAAACCAAAAGTGTCAGAAATCATGAAATCACAATCATCACTCTCCACTGGAATGGACATTGATGACTGCCATGACTGAGATGATGGAATCCTAGAATTACATGAAACCTATGAGATGGATGTGACCCGCCCTTTCTTTTCTAAGAAAGACAAAACAAAAATAGATCGTTACAAGCAAACTACAACTAAAAAGCAGTCAGAACCAAAAACATGCCATAAAACCACATAATGGAAAGAATCCTTCAATGGAATTGTAGAGGCTTTCGGAATACAAAAGATGATTTGCAGGATCTTATCGATCGGTACAAGCCAGCTGCCATGGCTTTACAGGAAACCCTCTTAAATTCTTGAGTGTGTCCTACCGTTAAGAACTATGCTATCTTTAGTCACGATAGAAGTAGACGCCAGCTCATGGGGGAGAGTGGCGATTATTGTCAGAAACAACATTCCATCCAAACATGTTTCTCTTCAAACTCCTTTTGAGGTAGTGGCAGTGCGCATTGTAATTGATATTACTCTCACAATAGCTTCTATATATCTCCCTCCTAATTTCTCTTTCTCCTTGGATGACTTAGGAAACTTAATAGATCAGCTGCCATCTCCCTTCTGCTTATTCGGAGACTTCAATGCTCATCATCTGCTATGGGGATCTCCAAAAGTTGACAAAAGAGGCAAACTAATAGAAGCCTTGCTGGATACTCATCATCCCTATTAAACACTGGTGAGTCCACATATATCCATTTTTCTACAGGATCCATGACTGCAATAGACCATACAATCTGTTCTCCATCCATATATGCCAATATGGAGTGGTCAGTTCTAGATAACCCACTAAACAGTGATCATCTACCAATCCTTTGCAAGATACAAACTTGTCCCCATCGCATTGCTCCAACTGGAAATTCTGTAGGGCACGTTGGCATGAATACTCTTGTCTAACTCAGTTTAATGATGATATAATCCAGTCCCAGCCCATAGATAACGTCATCGACCACATAACCAACCAGATATTACATGCTGCTTCTTCTTCAATACCTAAATCTCAACCTGGAAAATGTAAACACAGCAGTTATTGGTGGAATCAGGAATGCACACATGCTAAAGAAAAAAGAAAAATGGAGCTTGGAATTTGTTTCGAAAATTTCTTACATCCGATAATCTTAACTTTAAAAGACTCGAGGCGAAGTTCCACCAAATAAGAAGAAAAACCAAGAAAGATGCCTGGATAAGTTTTAATTCCACTATTAAAAAGGACACTGACAACAGACTCATCTGGAAGAAAATCCAAGCACTTAATGGTAAATACGTACAGTCCCCATTCTCAATCCTAAACTGGAAAGGACAGGAGTTGTCTGCACGAACAGAAATAGCTAATGCGTTAGGCAAATCATTTGCTAGTATATCAGCAGTGTCCACATACAACCAAACCTTTCAAAATATTAAGGCATCTGCAGAAAAACAAAAACTAAGGTATCACATCTGTACAATCAGCCATTCACTCTAAAGCAGGGTTTCTCAACCAGGGGTCCGTGTAAGGATTTCAGGGGGTCCGTGAGCTTGGATGGGAAAAAAATCAATTCATTAATTTCCTTCACTTATGAATGTATGTAATAAATTACAATTGTATTAGCTGTCTCTGTAGTCACCAATAGAAATAACAGATATTTTCATATCATATTATAGTTATTCATATCTCGAAAAATCACTTACGCTCATCGTTACTTTGAAATTACGGCAGTTATTAGACCTGCCGCTAGATCGCACTTGATTGCAGTCCTGCTGTGGACAGACTAAACAGAGAAAAAAACTGGAAGCTGTTCCCTTGTCAAATGATGTAATACATTCTAGACGTAGTTGGCAAACTATCCGGCAAATCAGCGCCTAGTAAGCCACTTTTAACTCGAATAGACACGCTGGCTATGAGTGTAAACCAGGTATGTTCAAACACGTCCTACGGTTTAGATAACAGTTGAAGTGTGTAATTTAACCTTTTTGCCGCTATATGCGTGTATACCGTTCCAACAGTGGAGGCCCCTGCAGTGCTACAGGTGTGTATGCACGCCCACCGTATGTCTGTCGATGCATACAGTCTTCGTATATGTCTTTCTTAGTTGCTAATATTGCATTAATTATTTTTACATTAATTATTTAACATTTGTTACAGACCAAATTTAAGTTGAAATGTCGAAGAAAAGGAAGTATGATGAAAACTATGTATTATTTGGTTTCACTTGCATTAATGAACTTGACAGGACTCAAATACCGCAGTGTTTTTTGTGTGGAAAAATTCTTGCGAACAGAAGTATGAAGCCAGCAAAACTGAAAGACTATCTCAAGTCTGTCCATGCTGAAAATACATCTAAAGATGCTGGTTCTTTTCGTGCGAAAAAATCTCAATTCGAAAAAGCAGGGACACTTCCAAAACTTGGATTTGCCATTTCACGAAAACCTTTTCTTGAAGCATCCTATAAAGTTGCTTAC
Source organism: Mastigoproctus giganteus (assembly GCF_048544385.1). Taxonomy (NCBI): domain Eukaryota; kingdom Metazoa; phylum Arthropoda; class Arachnida; order Uropygi; family Thelyphonidae; genus Mastigoproctus; species Mastigoproctus giganteus. Next base: position 149,354,615 of record NC_143579.1, on the reverse strand, counting down.
CGGATTGCCAAGCAATCCGGTAAGCTTGTGCACTGGAAATGGTCGAACTGGTCTGTGGACTGGAACAGAGAAAAAAACTGGAAGCTGTTCCCTTGTCAATTGACTTAATACATTCTAGAATAGTTCATATGTCTTTTAATATTTTGAAACAGGTCATCGAGAAAGTAAAGTGTGTTTAGGGTCAAGCGGCACCAGGGGTTTCCCCCATCTCCGCATAGTTTACATTGTGGGTGAACCAGTTGACTGGAAAAGCCAGAGATTTAAAAGTGTATGGACTTTGTATATGTGTGATGCCTTGTACCAGTGTTCATCTGGTCATTTAGCCGCCAGACCCCTACTGAGGCCCGACGTTGTCCCACTTTCGCCCCGTGAAGGCAGACCAGGTACTCACTAGTATAAAGTTCACTCTGGCAGGTCCTGCCACCTAATTTCCTGAGAAATTAGGTTGCCATCGAGAAAATGGCAGCCTCGCCATTCTCCTTCAGTATGCAATTGGATGAAACTACAGACATTTCTCAATGTAGCCAGCTCCTTGTTTTTGTTCGCTATGTGCATGCTGATGCCATTAAAGAAGAATTCTTATTTTGTGAGTCTCTTTCGGAAACTACAAAGGCTGTCGACGTTTTCGAAGTGGTAAAAAGGTTTTTTTACAAACGAAACTTTGAATGGAAAGGAAAACTTCATAACGAAACAGGCCTACGCGCTCTGGATTCATTAAAAAATTTATTATAGTTACACACAGAGCGTACAAATAAAGAAGAAATATATTAGCTTTCGGCTATATGGTAGCCTTCATCAGAATTAAAAATACATGAATGGCAGTTGGAATGAAGATGTGCACTGCCAGGTGCGTGAGACGCGAAGTTTAATTGTTTGTTGACGTCTGTGGCTGTGACGCATGATGACGTGGCCAGCGCTTGTCCAATGATAGAACTACTGACTCTGTGATCGGGTTGACTTGGCAACCACTGTTCCTGTTCAAGGATTTATCCGAAGATTTTATATTTAACGATTCCAACCAGGTACGTTTTAGGTAATGGTGGGATCTGTCTACCACCACGACATCGCGGTGTGGGTCGATGTCGTGGTGGGTTGTCCAGACATGTTCGGCGATAGCTGAGTGTTCTATATCCGCTAAACGGATCGCTCTTTTGTGCTCCGAGAGACGTTTCTCGAGTCGACGTCCAGTCTCTCCAAAGTAGCAGCTAGTGCAGTCACGGCAAGAGATGCGGTAGACCAAACCGCTCTGCAGAAGGGTGGGGACAGGTGTTTTCACGTTGGAAATGAAAGAACGCAGTTTCTTGCCTGGGAGTTGGATGCACTTTATTCCGTGCGTTTTCAGGATTCTACCGATCTGTTGTGACAGGTTGGGGTAGTATGGGATGAATGCCCTCGTGGATGGCTCGTCACTGTTGGTGTTGTAGCTGGTCGTCACGATGTCACGTGTCTGTAGATCACACCTGTCGAGGACGTCAATGGGGTAGCCACACCTCGTAAGGTCTACTTTGACCCTAGTGACCTCTTTGCGTCTTTCATCAGCGGAGCTGGAGTGTGTCCAGGCGCGAGTAAGCAAGGTTCGGGCAGTGGAGAGGAGGTGGCCTCGCGCGTGTGCTGACCGGAAGTTGGTGAACTGGCCAGCACACATGGGCTTACGATAAACTGTAGTCCTCAGGTATGTGCCTTCACGTCGGACAAGTGTGTCTAAGTATGGTAAGGAGTTGTTCGACTCCAGCTCAATCGTGAATTTTATGAAGGGCGATAGTGAGTTGAGGTATGATAGAAGTCGCTGACCTGAGTCTCTAGGGATGACCACGAACACATCGTCAACATAGCGACACCAAAAGGCGATGTGATCTGGTGCGTGTGCAAACGCACGTCCCTCTAACTCCTCCATCACGATGTTTGCTGTGACTGAGCTGACAGGGGAACCCATGGCCGTGCCATGTATCTGCTGGTAGACTGAGTCATTAAATATGATCGCACCCCCTGTTAAGCACAGTCTGAGGGCGGCGGAAATGTCATCGGGTGTGAGACCAGTTCTTTCGTTGAGGGTTCTATCATTGTCCAAGAGTTGTTTTGCACAAGAAATGGCAAGTTCCACAGGGATGGAGGTAAAGAGCGATATGACGTCGAACGATGCCATAACTTGATCCTGCGAGATGGATACAGTGCGAATCCTCTTTATGAATTCAACACTGTTGGAGACTGTGTGGGTGGTCTTGCCAACTAGAGGAGAAAGAAGTCTCGAGACAAATTTAGACAGCTCGTAAGTCGGTGATCCACAGCAGGATACAATTGGTCTCAGTGGTGTGTCTTCTTTGTGCACTTTCGGTAGGCCGTAAAACCGTGGGATCTGACATCCGGAGGCACGGAGGTGATTACGGGTTGACTGTGTGATCTTCCCTTGTTTCAGCCAACTGTTGATGAGGATATTCACCTCTGATTCCCATCGTTCTAAAACTCTGTTGGGGTTGATGGTCAGGGGTTTGTATACGGTAGTATCTCGTAAAAGTAGTAGCGCTTTCGCCATGTAATCAGTGTGATCCATTACAACCGTACGGCGGCCTTTGTCTGCCGGTAGAATGACGATGGACGAATCCTGTTTCAATGCCTTGAGGGCAGAAAACTGTGTACGGTTGAGGTTAGAAGAGACGGGGCGAGCACGGTGTAGAACTGCTGCAGTCTTCAAGCGGATTGTGTTGGCTACATCTTCTGGGAGGCGTGATAAGCTGGCTTCCACACCTAAGGCGAATGAAGTTTTTAGGAAAACTTCATTCTCTTTGCACTGGTGGAGCTCCTGGTTTTGCCCTGATGGAGCTCCTGGTTTTGCTACTGTAGTGAAAAAAGAAGCTCCTCAAGTCGTCGTCACTCATTGCTTTTTACACAGACATGCACTGGCAACAAAGACTCTTCCAACAACCCTGAAGGAAGTATTGTCAACAGCCATAAAAGTTATAAACTTTAGCAAAAGAAGTTCTCTGAATCATCGTATTTTTAAAAGATTTTGTCAAGAAATGGGAGTAGAATATGAAGTGCTTCTCTACCACACAGAAGTGCACTGGCTTTCAAGAGGACAAGTCTTGAAGCGCTTGTTCGAACTAAGGGCAGAAGTTTCACTTTTTCTGGAAGAAAGAGAAAACCCACTCTTGGAACATTTTGAAAGGAAGGATTTTATCCATGGGTTGGCTTACCTGGTAGATATTTTTCACCATATGAATGAGATAAATCTTTCCATTCAAGGTCTTGAAGTCACCATTATGGATGCAACTGAAATATTACAAGCTTTCTTGGCTAAGTTACCAATATGGAAGAAGAGAGTAGAGACCGACATTCTTGCAAACTTTCCACTGTTGCAGGAAGTGCTTTACCAAGATGTAGTTGAAATGCAAACTTCTCTCTCAATTTTTTTGAAAAGAGATATCTGTGAACACTTGGAAACATTACAGAACTCTTTTAAAAGTTATTTCTATCTTGATGGCATGGAAATTGAACCATGGATCCGAAATCCTTTTCTTTCTGATATAAACTGTATCGAAGATGTTGACTTAACCAAAGATGAACTCATTGATTTTAGGTCAAAAAACTTACTACGATTGGAGTTTACCTCAAAAAGCTTTGGAGAATTCTGGTGTTCCCTGAGAGAAGCCTATCCTCGTCTTGGAAGCTTTGATACCATTTGCAACAATATATCTGTGCGAATCGGGATTTTCAGCACTTGTAACAATGAAAACAAAAAAATCGAAATCGATTAGATGTCCAACATGACATGCGTGTTGCCTTGTCAAATACCACACCACAGTTTAATGTTCTTATTCAAGATAAACAACAACAGTCTTCACACTGATATGGCCTTAAAAAAATAAAATTTAACTTCAACTTTCCTATAATTTAAATGTATTGTATTATTATTCAATGTGTTAAGAAAGAAACACATACAGAGTGATTCGCTACCAGTGCGACAAACTTGCAGGAGGTGTAGGGGGCACAAAGACGAATCACATAGCATTGCAGGGTCCGAAATGCCTTCGTCATGCGGTAGAGGACGTTGAACGGGAGGTCGCGTGAACAGCGATCCCGCTGGAAGTCAGCATTTGCAAACCTATTCCCGAGGCAGTAGGATGGACAAGTATTCAAACGTTGAACTGGCCGACATGCACCTCACGTATGGAGCTGCGGACTGTAACGGGTGCGCCGCTCTGCGCTTGTACCAGGAACGTTTCCCACACAGGCATGCTCCTCATCATACGATTTTCGCACGTGTGCACAGAAGGTTAAGTGAGACTGGTTGTTTCACAAGAGGTACTATGAATCGAGAGCAAATGATGAGGATGCCAGACAATGAGGAGAATGTCCTATGTCTTGCAGAAGGCAATCCGAGTACGAGTACTCGAGCAATAGGCCAACGATTGGGTATTTCCCAATCCACTGTATGGAGGATACTGTCAACAAACCAAATGAGTTCATACCATCTGCAATACGTCCAATCATTGGAGCCTGCGGATTATCCACTCTGGAGGACTTTTGCTACTTGGTTTCTTCAACAGAAACGGTTCGCAAATGCTGACTTCCATCGGGATCACTGTTCACGCGACCTCTCGTTCAACGTCCTCTACCGTATGAAGAAGGCATTTCAGACCCTGCAATGCTATGTGATTCCGATTCGTCTTTGTGCCCCCTACACCTCCTGCAAGTTTGTCGCACTGCTAGTGAATCACCCTGTATATTACTGTGTAATGTTTTTTTTTTAAATTTTGGTAACTATTTCATTAAACTGTTTTTTTTTGTAATTTTATTTTATGCATTTAAAAACATTATTCTGAGAAGGTGTCCGTGGCATTCACCTGACTGGCAAAGGGATCCGTGGAACTAAAAAGGTTAAGAATCCCTGCTCTAAAGGAATTTTGGAGTCTCTCAATAAAACATCCAGTACTGCTGCTGGTCCGGATGGAGTCTGCTATATAATGTTAAAAAAACTAAATAACAATGCACTAAGCTCCCTGTTGAAATTCTACAATAGAATATTTTTTAGAAAACAGTTACCCGCGATCCTGGTGTCACTCAATTGTTCTAGCTTTTCCGAAACCAGGGAAGGATCATACCATCCCACATAATTACAGGCCGATTTCACTGACTACCTGTTTAGGAAAATTCTTAGAAAAAATGGTACACAAGCAGCTAACGTGGTTTCTGGAAACTAACAATCTGCTAAACAGAAATCAGTATGGGTTTCAGAAGAATCACTTGACCTTAGATGTGATGATCAAAGCAAAAGCAAACATCCGCAATGCTTTCGTTAGGAGATAGCATCTGGTAATGGTTAATATAGATATTGAGAAAGCTTTTGACACCACGTGGCGATATGGTGTCCTTCAGGACCTTTATTCTTTTGGATTGAAACGGCAGTTACCACAATTTATACAGAATTTTCTACACCACAGAATGTTTCAGGTCAGATTTATGAACAGTTTATCCAAACCATTTGAACAAGAAGAAGGTGTACCACAGGATTCCATCCTAAGCACAACATTATTCACAATAAGAATTACTAATATCACAAGAAACATGCCAAAAACATTTGAATCATACATGTTTGCCGATGACCTGATTATCTCTTGTCAGTCACAAACTATGAATGCCATTGAAAGGCAACTTCAAATATCCATAACCAGAATAAAACCGTGGGTGCAATGGAATGGCTATTCCTTAGCAGAAAATAAATCAACAGCAATGCATTTCTGCAAAATACGCAAACTACATCCAGATCGTTAAATATATTTAAAAAATAACTTGATTCCTCTTACCAATAATTCTATCACATCTCTATAGAACTTTAATTCGGTCCCACTTAGATTATAAATCACCTGTGTATGACTATGCAAGGAACAGTTCCTTGTTGCAGCTAAATACAATTCAGTATTTGTAGTGCTCTAAGAATAGCCATGGGAGCCTTCAGAACATCTCCAGTCCACAGCCTCTATATTGAGGCAAATGAACCCCCATTGCACCTCAGGCAAAAAAACCTTACTTTTTAATTATTCTGCAAAAATTAAAAATATTCCATCTAACCCCAGCTGGGAATACCTGTTTGATCCTCAAAATGTAATGTTATATCGTAATAAACCTAATGAAAACCATCTTGCAGGTCTTCGATTGCAAGAGATCATGAGCAGTTGGAATATTAACTTTCAGCATATCCTTGATGACTATGCTTCTCCTGAACTTACCTGGATTCAATTTTCACCTCGTGGTGCTACTTTCTTTCTGAGATGGGGAAAACACTATGCTACCTGCAAAACAACAACCTACAGCAGCTACATGAAGCCCACATATTAGAAAACTCAGAAAAAAACTTCAAATTGAGAAGGATGGTTTCAGAATAGATGTGCTGAAGTTTTCGTTCAGCCAGCGGATGATTGATTGATTGTTGGAACATACTTCTGTCTGTTGTCATTGTTGTGGAAGCGGGCAGTTTGAATAAGTTCATGGAAGAACTAGACAAATTATTCGAGATGAACAGGTTATGTCGAATTTTTATTTTTTTTTTTTGTTTGATGCATTATTGCTTTCTAATCATATTTTGTTGCATCATATGCCACCACTACTGCTAATAATAATAATAATTATTATTATTATTATTATTATTAATAACGGATAAGATCATCCCACACAATAGACCAAACGCTATGTTATGTTATTTTGGTTTTTAGGAGCATTAGCAACTAAGGCCATATTGCTCCGGAATATGCGGTGGTCATTCCCTTGACCTTTCTGCATCCTCCGTATTTGGTGATGACGTGCTCGAACCCCAGTATAATCAAGAAGCGTGTTCTCCTTCCCACCTGGCTATGGAGGCGCCCAACAGACCAAACATAACCCTTGTGGACAAGATGGAAAAGGCTACCTACCTGATTGGCATAGCAGTGCCCAACACTAGCAATGTCCAGAAAACCCATGAGGAAAAAATTAGGAAGTACACGAACCTGAGACATGAGGTCAAGAAGATATGGCATATGCAAGAAGTATCGATCATCGTGTCAACCACCAGTACGGTGCCAAAGACTCTACATAGCAACCTAGCAGCAATAGGTCTCTCAGAGAACACCTACAAGGAACTTCAGAAAGTGGCAATCTTGAACACCTGTAGGATAGTCAGAGATTTCCTCAACCATTACTAACAACAGACATTACAGCCACCTTGTGTACTTGGTAGCAGTACCCGTCACGGAATAGAATCCCCCAATCAGGGAGAAATAATATAAGAGCAACAATAATAATAATAATAATAATAATTGCATGGTGGACCCGGGTTCGAGTACCACCTTGGCAGACGCGGACGCAGTTCCATCACGCTGGGAGACCGGTATCATAATAGTAATAAATTATAATAATAATAAATTAATAAAATAAATAAACATCGTGAAAGTTGCTCCAAGGGACCTACCTACCCCAAGGTCGGAGTGGTGGCTAAGGCATATTATGGTGCCATTTGGCGTCACTCCCGAGAACTACCACTGGGTATAAGCCGAAGCTAAACAGGTCCACCTCCATAGATGGATGATGTTGCAGAGAAATATTAATCATACTGCATTGAGTGTGGCGCAGGATAAAGTCACTCGCGTTCAGGCCTTAGGCAGAGGGGTCGGTTCAAAAAATCAGAGATGGTCTCCCGAGGAAGGCAGTGGAACAAGTGGCACTTTCCCCTGTATGGCACCACAAGAGAAGGGCAAGACCATGAAGCCCCACCAACTAGAAGTGCTTCCTGTGCTAGTGACCAACCAGGATGGAAGAAAATGCCAACGCATGGTGGAGCATTGAAATGAATACGTACATCATGTAAGCATACTACGAAATAACGAAGCTGGAGACCAATACGACAACTTACAGGGCAAGAGTACATACCAAGTTGCTGGAACAATACCCGGATATACAGGTCAGCGAATAGCGAACCAGAGGAGGACCATCCTCATGATGAACCTGATAGCTCCTGCAATCTTGGAAAAAATCAACTACAAAGTTGATCACTCAACTACTGTAGTTGAGTGATCACCCACAAAGGTTAAAGAATGCAGAACCAGAGGAGGAAGAACATACTACCACGAACCACAGGAGGAAGAGCAAGAAGAAATACAACCCACAGCAGCTGAAGTGGAAAGAGACAAGGTCATAATATCCAGAATAGAGGATGAGTGGAAGAAGGCCCTGACAGAATTCGAAGGAATGGACCCCACAAAGACTCATGTCATACCAAAGCAGAGGCCGAATAGAACCTTGGAGAGTCACAGACCATCTGAATCGGCAAATAATCCCGCATTACCTCGACAGCAATGGTGCAACACTGGAGGCCATCCACACAGCCGTGTATTGTGCAGCCACGAGGATTAATGGAAGAGAAGCAAGAGACCAGCAGCAGAAGAACCGAAAACAGAAGGAATCACCAGCTTGGGAAAGAATACTTCAGCAGAAGATAGAAGAATTAAAAATCAAGATTGGCCAATTGACCCAGTACCAACAGGACAATAGGAGTAAGAAATTAATTGGAAAAGTGAAGAGCATTCTCAAGAGAGACAGCATCCACAGCAAACATGAGACAAAAAATCAGAGAGTAGGAGAGTACTTGAACACATTGAAGCAGAACCTCCTTGCACTCAGCAAGAGACTATGCTGATACAAAGAGAGCTCCCAGAGGAAAATAAACAACCGAATCTTCAATGAGGACCAAAGAGGTTTCTACAGGAATCTCGGAGAAGACAGGAAAGAAGGGAACAGACCACCCGAGAAGAAGATGATTGAGGAGTTCTGGGGAAACATATGGAGCAGAGAAGTAAGACATAACAGTTGAGCACCCTGGATAGAACTAGAATGCAAGAAAACCAAGGACGTACAAGAAATGAGAGGGTGGTAGATTCGGGAAGAAGTAGAAAAACAGACGATCAAGAATCCTCACAACTGGCGAACTCCAGGAATAGATAACATCCACAACTACTGGTACAAGAAGCTCACTTGCACACACACACACACACAGACACAAGCACCTGGCAGAGCAGTTCACCCGAATGATAAGGCACCCAGAGACAATCCCGAGGTTTCTCACTCAAGGAATCAAGCAAAGACTTTTTCTCACTCAAGCAAAGACTAGAAGCCTGGGAAAGAAGGATACAGCAGAAGATAGAAGAGATAACCCTGTCACCAGTGAAGATAAACCAACTGACCCATTACCAGTGGGGTGACAGAAGTAAGAAGGTGATCAGAAAAGTGAAGACCATCCACAGCAATCACGAGATCTATGATAAGGGGATCGAAGAATACTTTGTGACGCCCTCAAGCAGAAACTCCTGGCACTCAGCAGGGCACTATGCTGTCACAGGGAATGCCCACAGGTAAACAGACAACAGGATATTTAATGGAAACAAAGCCAGAGAACCTACTACAGGAAAATCAGAAGCCCAAACTTGAAGACACTTGAGGAACTCTCTGGCAATCTATCGAGCAGCGAAGTTAGCCATAATGGCCATGTCCACTAGATAGTACTAGAATGGAAGAAAACCAAGGACAGAAGACAGAAAGGAAGATTTGGGAGTAAGAAGTACAACAGGTTGATTATGAAATCCCCCAGCTGGCAAATCCCAGAAATACGTAACATCCACAACTACTGGTACAAGATGTTTAACAGCACACACACACACACACACACTTAGGCACATAGTGGAGCAGTTCATCCAGATAATAAAGAACCCTGACACAATTCCAGGGTCTTTTGACTGAAGGAATCACCTACCTAAAGGTTATGCAGCACAATCACCTATCTCCCCCAGAGCATACAGGATCCTGACTAGTTTCATAACTAAGCGGATAAGTTGAATTGTCAAACTAATAGAGCAAACTCTGTGAAAATATCTAAATCCCCCCCCCCCAAGCACTTCCTCGTTCATTTCACAAATATATGTGGTCTCAGTTTTAATCTCAATGGTGCCCATTTTCACTTACAGTCTGTCAAACTCCATGAACTTTTTCTGACAGAATATCAGTTATCAATTAATTCAACCACTGCTCATCTCCGTTGTCTGAATTATTCGCTGTATGATCCTTTCACTTCAAAGGTAGTACTTGTGCATATATCTGTTCTGATATTCCCTCTCAGCGACCTAGTAATTTGGAATCTCCTCTATTCGATCTTCTTATCAAATTCAACTTTTGTTTCTACCGTTCGCCCAACTCCACTAATTACCTGGAGCTCTTTGACTTCCTCTCTTTGCAACTTGACTTTATTATTATTATTATTAGCTATATGTTGCAAGGAAGCCTGTGGCTTATGCTGCACGAGAGAGGCAGAGAGAGAGAGAGTGTGAGTGAGTGAGTGACATAAGTAGAAGGAAATCACCAAGAAAGAAAAGAATGATGATATCCAGCTCAGTACCCTGGGTTTACCAACCCAGATGTGAGCCCCTGAGGTTATTTTCTCCAGTCCAATTTTCCTTGGTGATTTTAATGTTCACAATTCCAGCTGGCTTCCATTTTCTAGTCACACCGACCCAGTTCGTCGAGATGCTGAGGCTTTTGCAATTACTAATGACCTTGCACAGATTGTTCATTTACCTACAAGAATATTGGACAATCCTAACCATACAACCAACACGCTTGATCTTTTTCTCACAAACAACCCTTCTAAGTACACAGTCGAGGTGAGTGGTCCTCTAGGTACCTCAGTTCACATCTTGGTGATGGTCTCTTCTCCAGTGGAACCTTTATCTCATGGCCATTGCCAATCTTGTGTTGTTTGGCATTACAAGAATGCAAAATGGAATGACTTGCAAGATTTCTTTTCTTCTTTTCCTTGGTCGGATTGCTGTTTCAAAACTTGTGATGTCAACTCTTGCTCATATCTTGTCAGTGAAATTATTCTTGTAGGAATGGAATCCTTTATTCCACATTCCACCTTAAAATCTCATCCTTTCTCTAAATCTTGGTAATCCAATAAATACTAAGGCTGTTCAAGAGAAGAATGTTGTAATTGGCTTGTTTCCAAATCTCCAGGTTCATTTTCTGCCTATGCCAAAGCTTGCAACAATTGTAAATCCTTTATTAATTAGTCCAAACTAAATTTTGAATAGACAGAGTAGAAAACTTGCTTCTTGTCCAAATGGTAGCCAAGCATTATGGTCTCTTGCCAAAGCTGTTGGCCACAACTTTTTCTCATCTCTTTTCCCAATACTCAAAACCAGATGGCTCTGTTGCCACTTCAGCCAAGGTAAGGCTGACCTGCTAGCATCCTATTTTTCTTCCAACTCATGTATTATTGATCTTGTTAAACTATCTCCCACCATTCCTAGTATGCTCCATTCAGTATCTCCTGCAGTCTTCCATCAAAAGGATGTCAGGATTTTTACAAATCTTGATGCTAAGAAAGCTCCAGTTGGTATTTCTCCATTTGTTCTCAAACGTTGTGCTCCTGAACTTATTCCTGTTCTGTGTCGCCTTTTTTTTCACTTTCTTATTCCAAAGATGTTTTTCCTTCTGATTGGAAATTTGCTCATATCCAGCCGGTTCCTAAAAAGGGATAATAAATCCCTTCCATCTAATTGTAGTCCCATTGCAATTACTTCTACTCTTTCTGAAATAATGGAGAAATCAATTAACCACCAACTCTTAAACTATCTAGAAACCTTCCATCTGATCAATGATCACCAGTATGGATTCCATCCATGTTGATCCATTTTCAGGAGCTCAGAGTTTTCTGTTCGAACAGAAATTTCGTTAGGCGTGACAAGAGGAAAATGGAGGAAATGCTAATATAAAATTAAATTTGAAGTAAATAATCTGTTTTCAGCGCACAAGTAAGAATATCCGAAAACAAATAACAACAACTTCAAGGACGTTGCTCCTGTGACTATTCCAAAGCACCCTCCACTTCGACCAGCTACTCAGCATACTCACCAAAATTGTCCAATCACAGGGACGCTCAAAAATAGCCATAGGAGGAAAATAGACCAACAGAATTACAAATTGCGAGGACGAACAAGTCGATCATTTCAATTTGCACAACTCAACAATTTCTTACAAGTTTTTGTTTTTATTAAATTTCATTAAAAATTTGTTTCATATTTTGACAGAATAAGTCCTTATTAAAAATTAAACTTTCCTTAAACATATAACTAATTTTTCCTTAGCACTGATTGAATTTCGAAATTGTGTATTTTGTCCTTGAATGTCGTCCTTAATTGGATTATATATAAAATTAAATTCTTCTTTATTATCCCTCAGTACATCCTAAAATGATTTTCATCTTCTTCATGTCCTGCAGTAAATGATGGAATTTGCCTTTTTCTGTTCTCTTGCAGTTGATGTCGTGTATCCATTGCGTACTATCTTTTGTTTTCTCGGCTATAGGAAAAGCACATGCATTTTCTAAATCTTCTTCAAAATCTGAAGAGGAGGATGAACTGTGGCAATTCATTTTGCTTCAGCTTTACTCAAAGAGGATGATACGTATACAACGTTACAGGTTGCCAGACGTCGTATGGCTAAGCAAACCCTTAGCCATAATTATGAGAGCATCCTTGGACTCAGGGGAGTTCCCCACGGACTGGAGACATGCAAATGTATCCCCAATTCACAAAGGGGATCGTAGGGTGATACGAGTAATTACAGACCAGTTAGTTTAACTTCTGTTCTGGGTAAAATAATGGAGTCACTGGTTAGAGATGCATTGCAGGATCATCTAGACAAGACTGCAGCAATAATTCAGATACAGCATGGGTTTGTTAAGGGAAGAAAGTCTTGTGTGACAAATTTGATAGGATATTATGATGTGGTTACAAAGGAACTGGATGCAAAAAAAATAATTTTGATATCATATATTTGGATTTCAGGAAAGCTTTTGACACTTGTGCATGGAAGACTATTATACAAATTGGAGCAGAATGGTATTAAGGGTAAGTTGCTACAATGGATAAAAGGATGGTTGAGTGGGAGAAGACAGAGGGTGGTAATTAATGGGCGCTGCTCTTCGTGGACTAATGTTGGTGGAGTCCCACAGGGTTCGGTGTTGGGTCCTCTATTGATTTGCATATTTATCAGTGATATTGATGAAGGTATATCAGGCTTAGTGTTGAAGTTTGCAGATGATACAAAGGTTGGTAGGGATGTTAATGACAGTAATGCCAGTGTGCTACTGCAACAGAATCGAGATAATTTGGGCAGATGGGCTAAGAAGTGGCAACTGAAGTTTAAACTTGACAAATGTAAAGTACTGCATATGAGTAGAAATAACCCCAGAGAAACGTACCTACTGTGTGGTACTACACTTAAGGTGGTAGAAAATGAAAAAGACCTGGGAGTAATTGTGCAGTCAGATATGAAGTTTTCTGAGCAATGCAGAGAGGGCTGCCAGGGCAGGTCATGGGGTTTTGTCAATGATATATAGGAATTTTGCTAGCAGGGAAAAGGAGGTGATTGTCCCTCTGTATGAGGCAATGGTCAGGCCATGCCCTGAGTACTGCGTACAGGTCTGGAGTCCTCATTTTAGGAAGGATGTAGATTTACTTGAGCATGTATAGAGAAGGGCAACAAGATTGGTGAGGGGAATGAAGGGATCTTCTTACCAAGAGAGGCTTAAGTTCTGCAAATTGCAGTGGCTGGAGTGCAGGAGATGCCACTGCAATTTGCAGTGGCATCTCTGCTCCCCTTTCCGAAATTTACTTAGCCACAGTTGAAAATAAAATCCTACAACCTTACCCTTCCGAGATAAAGTTATACATGCGATACGCCGATGATGTACTTTTAATGGGAAACAAAACTATAATTGATAACCTTTTTACAAAATTCAATTGAATTCACGACAGACTTAAATACACACTCGAAATAGAAACCAATAAACAAATTAATTTTCTCAATCTCACCATATATAAAACAGGTACTAAACTAGGAACTAAGATCTATAGAAAACATACACACACAGGGAAATTCCTACATTTCATGTCACATGGGCGCCTCCGTAGCCAGGTGGGAAGGAGCAGCAGTGCGTAGCACATGCTTCTTGATTAGACCGGGGTTCGAGCCCGTCACCACCGAAGGAGCAGCGGTGCGTTAGCACACGCTTCTTGATTAAACCGGGGTTCGAGCCCGTCACCACCAAATATGGAGGATGCGGAAAGGTCAGGGAATGACCACCGCATATCCCGGAGCAATATGGCCTTAGTTGCTAATGCTCCTAAAAACCAAATAACAACAACAACAGCCCGTCACCACCAAATACGGAGTATGCGGAAAGGTCAAGGAATGACCACCGCATATCCCGGAGCAATATGGCCTTAGTTGCTAATGCTCCTAAAAACCAAATAACAAACAAATAACAAACATTTCATGTCACACCACCCTTTCAACATAAAAAAATCCATTCTCTATAACCAAATCTACAACGCCATTAAATTCAGCACTTCACAAGACGACCTTTCCAATGAGTTACAATATCTCACAAAAAAATTCATAGCCAGAAATTACAATCCAAAATTAATCCAACATACCATTTCCATCGCAAAAAATAATATCATTAACCCCATAAAACACATCATAAATAGTAAAACACATCTTGTCCTTCGTTATCATAGTAATCTTGCAGGACAATTTCGGCAAATATTTGCAGGTACAGACATCACTCTTATTTTTTCCACTTATAACAAACTCGGATCACTTTTCAATAAATATAAAGAAACACATAAATATCCAACAAGCAAAATGAATAATATTATTTATTTAATAAAATGTCAACACAATTGTAATGCCTGTTACATTGGTAGTACCACAACCAAATTCGGTTCAACCCAATCATCCAATACCACAGCATACTATCACAACAATAGCTTCAGAACTGAACAATCTAGCACTGAACTTACTTTACATGCCCACTCCAACAACCATACACCCTTAGTTGACTCAGCTATTACCATATTAAAATTAAAAAAAACAGTTACAAAATTTTACAATTCGAAGCCCTCATTATAGAATGGTTTCGTCACCACTCCGATCTAAATGTTATAAATGTGAAACTCCCCTTCAATCTTTCTCCGTTTTGGAATCTCACCAATCTGAGATTCCCGCAAGTAACAAAGTGCATCACGGGATTACAAAATTCTTCTTAAATACAATACGCATTATCTTTTCATTTCCACTCTAAAAAACGTCTTCTTGCCAACTGAAGACGTTTTTTAACGAAAGTCCATCGTTACGCCTTTTGGCTTATCCACTATTTAGAGATTCCCAATTTAATTACAACCAAGGACAGAGTTAGTGCACTTCTACTTCCTTGCGCATATTTTAATTCCGTTTCCATCATAATTACTATTTACCCACCCCTTAATTTAAGAACCAATCACCTTAAAGCTAGTCACCTCTTGCCATTCAAACCATAACAATTGCAGATCGATCACTGTGAGTACTGAAAAAATTAAGCCCTTGCTATTTTTTGAATTTAGTCCAATAAAACAGTACTTTAAGACATACTATAACTTCTAAGTGTCTAGTTATGAAATTTTAAAACTTAAAGAATTATAAGTTTAAAATTACTAAATTATTGGTTTTAAAAATTTGCCTAAGAAAGGAAAGTGCACCTGCCATTCTATAGTTGTCTAATTGAAATTATGTATTGAAATAAATTAAAGTAAGATAAAAAGCTAATAGCCACGCACGAGCGACTTTCGAAACCGTCTTCAGTTAACTGTAGTGGGAAGAGAACTCGCGAAGTATGTTATGTACTGATTAAGTTCCCGAAATTCATTTCAGTGAACGTGGAAACTTTCTACGTGCTAAATTCCAAATAGGGGAGAAGTTGGTTGGAATCTTTTTGTTTAATATGTTGAACGATGTGTGACGCTTAAACCACTCAATGGCGAGGGCTTCATTTTGAAGAATTTTATAACTGGAATTTAGTTTAACTACTGTAATAGCTGAATCGATGAATGGGTTATGATTATGAGATTGAACATGTTGTTTTAGTTCTATACCTGATGAATTAGATTTGAAGCTATTAAAGTGGCAGTATGCATGTGTGTTAGAAATTTTTTAAGTCCCAAATTTAGCTGTGGTACTACTTATGTAACATGCTTGACAAATTCTTTTAAGTTTATAAAATTTCATAACTACTATGTACATGTTGAAACTTTCACCAAACTAAGCAGATTACTATGAGGTGAGTGCTGAAAATTAAGCTAAGCTATATCTATGATTACATCACAGCACATAAGGATTCCTTAATATATCATCGCTCAAATGAAAAGTTTTGCAAGGTAAATAGTTTCTTTTTGATAAAATAAATCAGGTTTATTGAATATGTATTGTAAACAATTATGTGAAACATTTGAAGTTAATATTTATAAAAAGTTTCCTTTAGTGTTTATGACTCTTGCAATAAAATTTTCCGAATTAAACGAATTAAAGCACGGGCTATAATTTGATTAATTTTGCATTCCACTAACTTGCAAAAATCAGCAGAATATAGAAATAAAATGGTTGTTATTAAAATTGTTCGGTTTTCTTAAGATATAATGCGAGTACCCCTAAACGAGGATTGAATACCCCAGACATAAGCATGAGTACCTCGAGATCAAATTTTTAATAATCTGGCTACCTTACGTTACAGTGACGAGGCTTCTTCTCCGACCGACTTCACAGTTTACACTAAACAGGGACCATAGAGTACTACTCTGTGATAAGGACATGACAAGAGTCCCGTGATGTGATAATAGTGTGTTTCTGCCTTAAGGCTCTCGGAGGCTTCAGTGTGTTTTGAAGTCGCCGGAGTGCAGTCGGGCTCGTTAGAGATGGCAGAGGTTTCTCATCTCGTCAGAGTGCCAGTGAGTTCAAGGGAGAGAGAGAGAGAGAGGGGGGGCTTAGTAGTGAAGTCATAATTCGATTTGTGTAATTTTGAGGTAATACAGTCCACTTAATGCAACTTGCGCATTGTTTTTATTTATTTCGTTATATTGACCGAAAGTACAACACACCGAATATTTAATGAAAATTCATTTTATATATTTAATTATAAAAAACTAGGACACAAGTGAAAAATCCCCAAGGATGCCATAAAAACTAGGACATGTGCTTGGAAACGAGGGCATCTGGTAACCCTATGCTAAGAGCCTCTATAAGAACCTAGCAGCAGTTGGCTTCTCACAAAACATTTACACTGAACTCCAAAAGCAGTGATCCTGAACACCTGTATGATAGTCAGAGATTTCCTTGACCAATAGTAATGACAATAATAATAGTAACCGCACACAACCAACCACCACTGCACTTTGTACCAGTACCTGTCACGGGGTATGGTAATAATTGTAATGCAGCTCTGGGGATTTCCCCAGCTCCGCAACAAGCAATATGATGAATACAATCTCTAAGATTACCAGATTTATGTAGGTTAGTGAGTGTTTGTGTTGTTCATCTAGCCTCTTAGACAAGGGGCTTGTGTTTTCACACAGAAACCTCTAGTGTACTATCTAATGCCACGAGTTAGCGGGCTGAGCAGTAGGGAGCATGAAGCACTGGCAGGAACACATCCCTTGAAGGAGAAAAAGTTTATAATAATAATAATTAAAGTAATATTAATATTCCTCCAATTCCATAAATCAAAATGCTGAATTCATTAAACCAAATTTCATTTTTCACTCATGCAAGTCCACTCTTGATACCATTGCAGTCCTCTTTGTGGTTTGCACATAAGAGTATTGGTATGTGGTTTAATCTTTTACAGCCCTTGTCCTTCCTCCCACTACAATACAACTTCAGTTGGAACAGTGCATTCCCAGCACCTTCCTTATTACATTACTGCATACTAATTCCCTGTTGATGTTCATTCATTGCTATGCTTTTGGAATGCTCAAATAATGACCATCCACACATATCTTTATCAGTCTCTTGTGTTGTGAACCATATTACTGTATCCGGCGCCTCTGTAGCCAGGTGGGCAGGAGCAGCAATGCGTAGCACACACTTCTTGATTAGACTGGGGTTCGAGCCCGTGACCACAAAATACGGAGGATGCGGAAAGATCAGGGAATGACCACTGCATATCCCCGGAGCAACATGGTCTTAGTTGCTAATGCTCCTAAAAACCAAGTAACAACAACATTACTGTATCCTTATGCCTATATTTCCAACACACATGCTCATTGTTCATGATAAAGGTCAGCAGCATGATTTCCCATATACTTAACATTAATAGAAGATATTTATAACTTACAAACCATAAAAGCACAGCAAAATTATTCTTGATCAGCATCTACAGCATCATTGCAGTCCTTTTTCTTGTTTGTCTATGAGTAACAGTATGTGGAATGCCCTTGTCCTTCCACTGACAACAGATTTTCCTATAAAAACAAATTTGGTTCCTTTTGTAGCAACTTGTGTTGTTTCGTTTTGAGTAACAAACATTTGTTGAATCTTTATTATGTCATTTTGTTTCTTTTTATAATACCTTTTCTGGTAATTTACTACCCAAGTACATTTATTATATCCTAATGTTATGCTAATGTTATATAAACAGATTTCTTAATTTTAAACTAGGATGTTATTGATAAATGCCTTAACTATTAGTAATACTTTAAAAGTTATGTATGTGCAGTTATTTGCATAAAACTTATTAATTTATCTTAAATGTTATTATTCCTTAGAAAATGAAGAAAAAGAAGAAGAAGAAGAAGAAGGAAGAGGACAACTACCCAGCTCACTCCTCCTCATCTTCCCCATCTGATACGGAAGTGTTTTTGAAAGATAAACTTTATTATAAAGATATAGATGTGTGCAGAGAAATTAATATGAAACTAAAAAGTGATCATAAAGAAAAATGCAAAAGAGGTTCAAGCTCACCCAGAACAGAGTCAGCTAAGCATTCTCAAATTCACGCTAAAAAAAGAAAAAAAGAGGGTGATTATTACACTGAGGATAAAGGCTATGGCCATAAACAAAAAAGGAAAAGATCAAATTCGGTATCAGTTTTAACAGAAAATGAAGATTTATCATGTAGAAGGTAAGGTACAATTCTGCAGTGCATCTACAGGGAGCAACAAAGTTAACCTCAGACCTGTAGTGCATGTTTTCAATGCATTTACATTTCTGCATTATCTTTGCTTGTCGAACATTTTTTTAAGGTTCCTGGTGCAGTTTTTGGTCAATCTTCATATTTTCACAAATATGAAGATTGATCAAAACATTTTTACTGTGACCTAGAATGAATTTATATATCAATTTAATATAATTTCCAATATAATTCTTTATAGTATTGTATATATACTAAATTTATTTTATTAGTCTAAAATTGGCCTTTTATGTGCATTTTTATATTAAGCAAATAGAGGAAACATGAAACATGTCCTCAAATAACTGATTAGAGGGGCATGGCTGCAACTTAATGGTTGCCAACGAGAATATTCTACTAAAGGTAGCCCACCCCCAGAGGCACTGCTGGACAAGGGAGAAGTTAAGCCACAACCACCAGCATAATGGCCATTAAGTGGTGTTAAAACCATTTCAGTAGCCTAATTTAGTTAATTCAAATTAGCCTTTGTTTTTGTGTGCTGTCACAATTATTGGAGTATAAGGTTATGAATAGTGTCAAATCAAATACCAGTTCATATTTATAATGCACACATATGAAGTCACATGACACTTCAGAAGTTCATTTCTCAGAGATTTCTGAGTAATAAATTCTCTGAAGTCATCTTTAAAGATTCTACATGCTAAATTCAGAAATTTAGCACGTAGAATCTGCGAATATGACCATCCACACGTTTATAAACTTTTAACACCTTTCCATTTTTGAGAAAAACTTGTTGGAGTTTGCAGGCGACAAAAATTTCAAAATGGTGGCCAGGCGCCATTTCAGATAACGAGAAATTAAGGCATTTAATGCTACAAAACCCAGTCAGTGCTAGCCATGAACTATGACACCAGAATAACTTGCCACAAAGTTTGTATTGAGAAAATGGCTGAGATGTTAACAGAAATGCAGTGAGAATTTTACACCACTTGCTATATATAGTTTCAGTGGTGGCTATACTGCCAACAAAGTTCCATTTCCATACTGACAACATAAATAAAATAT
This sequence comes from Mastigoproctus giganteus, assembly GCF_048544385.1. Taxonomy (NCBI): domain Eukaryota; kingdom Metazoa; phylum Arthropoda; class Arachnida; order Uropygi; family Thelyphonidae; genus Mastigoproctus; species Mastigoproctus giganteus. The sequence goes on along the minus strand of NC_143579.1, from coordinate 149,334,526 downwards.
AACTTTCCTTATTTTTCAGGAAATAATTAGAGGAAATTATTCAAACACACACACACACACACACACACACACACACACACACACACACACACACACACACACACACACACACACACACCCATGCTGCAAAGCACCATCTTGACTCTTATACAGCAAGGACAAACGAGAGGAGGGATTATACTCGGCTAAGAAGCATATTAAATTTAAGGTAATGCAGTCGACATGGGTGTCCAGTGCAAAGTTGAGTCGGTTTGGTTTGACATAAGCACCGGAAAAACGAAAATGAGAGTAGGAGTGCATGATAGGCCTAGTGACTCTGATGAGTATACAAACGACTATACAGAGTGGGCCACTCAATCAGAATATCTTTTAATGGTTGGATTTTAACTCTCCAGGTGTTGACTGGAATTTGTGGGTTGATCATCGCACACAATAGCAAGATTTATTTATATTTATTAGATGATTGTTTTCCAATATCACCTTACAGGGACAAGTTGAAGCAGTACTCTTGATCTGGTTATCAGCAGTGATTCTGTGTGAATTAAAGATCTGCAGGTAAAAGACCCACTGATTGGCAGTAATCACAGTGTACTGATGTGGAATTTACTTAAAGACATAACTACTGTAAAGGGTAAAGGGAAAGGCTTTTGTTTTCGTAACGATGACTACAATAGTCTCAGGCAGTTTTAAAATTCTGTACAGTGCGACCAACTTATATAACCAGCATCATTTTCTAAATGGGAACATTCGGGGAAATAATGGTAGACGAAATAATGGCTACTATGCTTTTAATACCAACTAAAAAATACTGTTCAAGGCTTTCACCTAATGGATGTCAGATGAACTGATGAGACTTGTGACAGAGAATAAAAATTCATGCGATGCATTTAAATTATCAGGTGGTAGCTATAAACTAATCTGAAATTTAAAAAAAAAAAGAGGATAAGCTAGCTAAGGCAGATTATAAGAAGTCTCTGGAAACGAATGCATGGAACAGCAGCAGCAAAGTCTCTGTTTATATTAATATAAACAAAGAAGTCTTTTTGTTTATATTAATAATAGAAGGAAGGGATTGATTCATATTGAGCCACATGATATCAGTGGTTTAACTATTGGTGGCCCCGCTCAGGTTATGAAAAATTGAATAGGTATTTTTTGCATCCACATTTACTCATGAATTCTTTAGAGGGATTGCCATAAGTTTTCCATACTCTAGCAGGGAGCTAAATCATTTTGTGATATCTGAAAGGAAACTGTAAGAGAAATTTTGTTGAAGCTAAACATAAAAAGGCACCTGAGCTGGATGGGATCTATCCAATTATATTACGAGAAGCAGCAAAGGAGGTAAACAAACCCATATCAATAATTATGGGAGCATTCTTGGATTGGGAAGAGGTCCCCATGGACTGTAGATTTGCAAATGGTATCCCTAGGTCACAAAAAGTTAATTTGAATAATTATAGATCTGTTAGCTTAATGCCTGTTCCCGGAAAAATAATGGAGTCACTGGGTAAAGAAGTAATACAGGACCATCTAGATAGGAATGCAATTACACTGCAGTCACGATATGAACTGCAGTATAATTGTATACTATGATGCAGTAACAAAGGAACTGGATGCAAAAGATAATTTAGATATATGCTTTGATTTCAGGAAGAGGCTTTTGATATTGTTGCACGTAAAAACTGCTCTACAAACTGGAACAGTGGGGCATTAAGGGTAAGTTTATTGCATTGAATAAAGGGATAATTGAGTGGAAGAAGACAGAATGGTTATCAGTGGGTGCTGCTCTTCATGGACTAATGTTATTAGTTGAATCCCACAGGGTTCGATGCTGGGCCCATCATTGTTTTCAGTATTTATTAAAGATATTGAAAACATCATCATCATCATCAGCCATTTTCAATCCACTGCAGGATGAAAGCCTCTCCAGCAACTTTCCAGTTCCTTCTGTTTGAGCACTGGCCATCCATTTACTACTCGAAAACTCATGAATTTCATCTATCCATCTCCGTTGTTGTCTTCCAGGTTTTCTAGCTCCTCTTGGGTACCATTCTGTTATTTTCTTAGTCCATCTGTCATCATGTCTTCGAGCTATGTGTCCTGCCCAAGACCATTTTAGTTTTTTAGTTTTGATCAGAATGTCCTTTACTTGAGTTTGTTGCCTAATCCATGTGTTTCTCTTCTTATCTAACAGTCTGATTCCCAATATGATTCGTTCCATTCTTCACTGTGTAGTTCTCAGCTTCTCTTCCATTCTTTTGGTGAGTGCCCAAGTTTCACTTCCATAAGTCATTGTGGGGAATATACATTGATTCATTATTTTACGTTTCAGACAAACTGGGATATTGCTCTTCAGTATGTGACTATATTTCCTGAATGCTATCCATCCAAAATTTATTCTTCTCTTGACTTCCAGCCATTTATCATTATTACAGCTAATGACTTGTCCCAGATAAGTATATGACTCCACCTTTTCAATTACTGCTCCTTCAATCATTATTTCCCTTTCTGTGGCATACTTGTTCATCATTACTTTTGTTTTAGCCATATTCATCTTTAGTCCAAAATCCTTGCTAGCTGTGCATAACTGATTAAGATTTTCCTCTAATTCGTTGGGATCATGGCTAATGACCACAATGTCATCTGCAAATCGTAAATGGTTTAGGTACTCTCCGTTCACATTGACTCCTTTCTACGACCAGTCTAATCTTCTGAAAGCTTCCTCAAGGGCAGCAGTAAACAGCTTCGGAGATATTGTGTCTCCTTGTCGAACTCCTTTCTCAATTTTAAATTTCCTACTATCTTTGTCTAGTCTAATAAAGGAGGTAGCACTCTCATATATTTTCTTCAAAATCATAATATATGGGATATCAATGCCTTGTCTTTCCAGTGCCCGAAACATTGCCTTATGCTGTATGGAGTCAAATGCCTTTTTCATATTCATAATCCACAAATGCCAGGCATAATGGTGTTTTATATTCATTTGCTTTCTCCATTAGCTGTGATATTACATGAAGGTGATCCATAGTTGAGAATCCTGTCCTAAAGCCAGCTTGCTCTTTCGGTTGATTCTCATCAAGTATTCTTTCTAATCTGTTAGTAATGACCCTTGTGAACAACTTGTAGATGTGGGATAGCAAGCTAATTGGTCTATAATTTCCAATTTCTGATTTATCTCCTTTCTTATGCAGCAAAACTATGATTGCATTATTCCACTGCTTAGGTGTCACACCTTTTCTAATGCACTTTGTGAAGAGCCTTGCCAGTTTTTGTGTTATGTCTCTTCCTCCCAATTTTAACAACTCTGCAGCAACTTCATCTTCCCCCGGGGCTTTCTGATTCTTCATTTTCTTCAATGCATGTTCTACCTCATCAGGAAGAATATTGGGTATGTCGTATGTGTTGCTACTTTGCAATCCATCTTCCCCACTGCTGGCATCATTCCCCTGCTCCTTGTATAATTCTCTATAGTAGTCTTCTGCTATTTGAATTATGCCTTCTCTGCTGTTTATAAGTACACCATCACTATTCTTCAGTTTCAGTATCATTTGTCTTTCTGTATTACTGCTCATGGCTGCTGATTTAATTCCTTTGTTTTCCCTTAATGCTTGTTCTACTTTTCTTGTGTTAAATCTTCTTATGTCCTCTCTGAGTCTCTTTCTAATGGCTTTGCATAACTCAGTATACTCAATTTTGTCCCTGTCAGTGTTTTTCTTGCTTTTCATTTGTCGTCTTTGGTTCATCATGACAAGTTTTTCTTGACTAATTTTTTCTTCTTTGGATTTCTTTTTCCCTATAGGTTTCTTGGGCTTTATCACTTTCAAAAAGTTGTAATATTCCTTGTTGATATCTTGGTCCTCAGCAGTCTGCAGAAGCTCATACTTGTTCTTAAGTTCCAGTACATACTGCTTTTTCTCCTCTTCTGTTATCTCAAAGACCTTTGTATTATTTACTCTAGTCAGTTTTTTCCTTTCCTTTCCTATATCTATATCAAGTGTACATCTTACCATTCTGTGATCACTTCCAACATTTACCTTATTCAGGACTGTGACATCATTCACAATATATCTTCTGTTAGTGAGTATGAAGTCGATTTCATTAGTAGTTAATCCATTTGGACTCTTCCATGTCCACTTTCTGTTCACCCTTTTCTTGAAAAAAGTGTTCATTACTGACAATCCTTGAGATTCTGCAAATTCCACAAGTCTTTCACCTCTTTTCATTTCTTTCACCAATTCCAAAATTTCCTATTGTTCCCCTTTCTGCGCTGTTTTGTCTTTTTCCAACCTTAGCATTGAAGTCTCCCATAATAATAGTGTAGTGGGTTTTATGCTCATCTAGAAGACTCTCAATTTCGTTATACATTTCTTCAACCTCTTCATTATCATGGCTCGATGTTGGTGCATAAATCATTATAATCTTTAGCTTGTATCTCTTAGAAATCTTGAGTATTAGTCTTGACACTCTTGGTGATGTACTTTTGAATTCCAAAATGTTGTTTTCAAAATCTTTATGGACCAGAAACCCAACCCCACCTTCACTCCTTTCACTGTTTCCATTGGTGTACAGCAGATTTCCACTTGATAAACTTATAAGTGATTCATTTCTTCTTCTTGTTTCAGCCAAACCGATGATATTCCAATTCACATTTTCCAATTCCTTTTCCAGCTCTAATATCCTGTGTTCACCAATGAGTGTTCTTACATTATACCAGGCCAGGTTCAGTTTCCGTGCATGGCAGCCCGGTCGTACCCAGAGATTCTTAGCACCCTCTGCTTCCACTCTGATCCTCTCGCTGCCGTAAGAGGGAGAGTGAAAGCTGCTGGGGACTGAGGGCCATTTGTTTCGTTGTGCTTTCATGTGCTGGAGGGTTTGGTCTTTTCCTCTTCACGCTGACCAGGCGTCTTGAAGAGAACCACTCTACACCTTCGTTGCCACCTAAGTGACGTAACAGGGCTTACTATCGAGAAGGTGTGCATGAGTGGATTTTAGGAAGGCAGGCCAACCGGAAAACATCATATAAGGATGTATTGATATATGAGGCTTAATGCCTATATAGTAGAATGGTTAATGACATTAATCAAGGTAAACTACTGCATCAAAAAAAATTAGAAAAAACTAGAAAAATTAGGCTCATACGGGGAGAAAAGACGGTTGAATTTTAACATTCACAGATGTATATGGTAGCAGTAATCTCAGAATAGCATATCAACTGTGTGTACTACATTCAGTGAGTGGAAAATGAAAAATACCTAGGGTTAATTGTGCAGTTAGATATGAAGTTCTCTGAGCAGTGCAGACAGGCTGCCAGGTCAACTCATGAGGTTTTTCAGTGATATACAAGAACTTTTCTAGAGGATACGGCAGTAATTAGCCCCCCCCCCTTTTTTTTTTATGCCATAGTTAGGCTGCATCTTGATTGCTGTATACAGGTTTGGAGTCTTCATTTTAAAAATGATGTAGATCAGCTAAAATGGGTGCAGTGAAGCGCAATGAGATCGGTGAAGGGTACAAAGGGGTTCTCATTTCTGCAAATTGCAGCATCTGAAGATGTGACACCTGAGAGGAGATCAGATTAGCATTAGCATTAGTAGAAGCATATGATGCAAGAAAGCAAGCTTATTCAGCATCAGCCAAAAAAAAAAAAAAACACACCACTCCCATTTCACCACTCCGTTCGCTCGAAATACCTGTCCAGTTGAGCCTTAAATTTGTTTAGGCTATCAACTTCAACAACAAGTGATGGAAGTCGGTTCCACCAACCAACCACCCGCTGGCCAAAGGCAAATTTCCGCACATCTATCCGACATCCGTCCTTCCTCAATTTGAATTTATGCCCTCTGAGCTGATTATTCTGAGCAAGATGAAGAATCCCATTAGCATCGAGCATGCTCAAACTATTCAAAGCCTTATACACCTCTATCAGATCGCCTCGCCGGTGCCTAGTCTCCAGACTCCGTAATTTGCAAAACCTTTCTTAAGCCTTTCTTCCTAAGAGCAACCCTTTGTTCCATTCACTAATCTTGTTGCCCTTCTCTGTACCCGTTCCAGCAGCTCTACATCCTTCTTGAAATGAGGCTTCCAGACCTGTATACAGTACTCAAGATGTGGCCTAACCATTGCCTTATACAAGGGAATAATCACCTCCTTATCCCTGCTAGAAAAATTCCTGTATATCATTGACAAGACACCATGAGCTACTCTTGCAGCTCGTCTGCACTGCTCAGAGAACTTCATATCTGCCTGCACAATTACCCCCAGGTCCTTTTCATTCTCCACCACTGTCAGTGTAGTACCGCAGAGTTGATATGTTGCTCTCGGGTTACTGTTTCCCATATGTAGTGCTTTACATTTGTCAATGTTAAACTTCATTTGCCACCTCTCAGCCCATCTGTTCAACCTTTCCACATCCTGTTGCAGCAGCATAGCGTCAGTGGTGTCCTTAACAACCCTGCCAACCTTTGTATCATCTGCAAACTTGGACATTAAACTTGATATCCCATCATCAATATCATTCATAAACACCGAAAACAACAACGGACCCAACACTGAACCCTGAGGAACTCCACTAATAACATTAGTCCACGTTGAGCAGTGTCCATTGATTACCACTCTCTGTCTTCTGCCACTCAACCATCCCCTTATCCATAGCAGCAATTTGCCTCCAATGCCACACTGCTCCAATTTGTGCAGCAGTCTTCCATGTGCAACAGTATCAAAAGCCTTTCTAAGATCCAAATATATAATATCAAAGTTATTCCCTGCATCGAGTTCTTTTGTGACTACATCATAGTATCCAATCAAATTGGTCAGGCAAGACCTGCCTTAACAAAACCATGCTGCGTCTGAGCTATAACTAAATTCTTGTCTAGATGATCCTGCAGTGCTTCTTTAACCAGTGCCTCCATTAATTAACCTGCAACAGAAGTTAAACTAACAGGTCTATAATTACTTGTGTCATCCTTTGATCCTCCTTTGTGAATTGGGGTCACATTTGCACATCTCCAGTCTACCCATAGAGTAGACTGAGTCCAAAGAAGCTCTCATAATTATGGCTAGGGGTTTGCTTACTTCCTTTGCTGCCTCCTTTAATATAACTGGATAGATCCCATCCACCCCAGGTGCCTTTTTTATGTTTATCCTCAACAATCTCTCCTCCACTTTCCTCTCAGTTATTACAAAATCATCCAGCAACTGCGAATGTTTACTTTACCTACATCATTCTCCTTCCTGAATAACTCCTCATGCGTGAATGTAGATGCAAAATACTCGTTTAGATTGTTAGCCACCTGAGCAGGATCCTCAACTGTTGAACCATCAATATCCAGTGGACCAATCTGATTCATCCCTTTCCTTCTTGAGTTTAAATAGGTAAAGAACTCTTTTCTGTTTTTCTTTGCATCCTTTGCCAAGGATTTTTCGTAGTCTGCCTTTGCCTGCCTAATCTCCTTTGTGACTTGGTTACAGACCAACTTATATCTATCATAGGCTTCCCTATCACCCATTAATTTGTATATATTCCATGCATTTTTCTTCTCTGCCACATGTCTCATTAGTTCATCTGACAACCATTTAGGCCTAAACCTTGAACAATATTTCTTAGTTGGTATGTAAAGCCTGGTAGCCTCCAAGATTAGTTCCGTGAATGCTTCCCATTTTGAGTTTGCTGTTGGTGACATCATCAGTTGGTCCCACTGTATAGAATTTAAATACTGTCTCAGACCATCATAGTCGCCTTTACGAAAACAAAAACCCTTCCCTTTACCTCTGATGGTAGTTACCTCCTTGAGTAAATCCCACTTCAACACACTGTGATCACTGCCACCTAGTGGTTCATTTATCTGCAGATTCTTAATGCATGAAGAATCACTATTGATAATCAGATCAAGAGTATTACTCCCTCTTGTTGCCTCACGAACATGCTGATGTAGAAAACAATCATCCAATAAATCCACAAAAGTCTTGCTAGTGTGCGAATGACCAACCCACAAATTCCAGTCAATATCTGGGAAATTAAAATCCCCCATTATAAGACTCTCTGATTTACTGGCCCACTCTATTTCCCTGTACAATATCTTATTATACTCATCAGAGTCATTAGGCCTATAGCACACTCCTACTCTCAATTTTGACTTCCCTATGCTTATGTTCCACCAAACTGACTCGACACTGCCCTGTCCATCGATGTCGACTGGCTTCACTTCCTTGGACTTTATGTGTTTCTTAACTAATAGCATAACCCCTCCTCCCCTCCTCTTCTGTCTATAAATTGTATTCTATACACATTGTATTCCCCAAATTCCAGTTCCGCATTCCTTATATCTGTGTGACACCACGTCTCTGATATCCCAACAATATCTGCCTTTGATGTTTTGAGCAATACCTCAAATTCATCAAATTTATTTACCAAACTCCTAGCATTGGTGTACACGCAGGTATACATGCACCTGTTTCTATTCTTGGCTACCCTAACACAACCCATGTGTTTACTTGAACCGCAATGACTCCCAGCAGTCTCTGAAATATCCTGCATCTTGTTTTTCAGGCTTCTGCTCATTTCAATAGAAGCAGTGCAAGAATCACTTCCACCTCTGCCAGTGGCTACTGTTAATCTATTAGTCCTTGTATCCCCCCCCAACTAGCAGTTTTCCGACCCACCTAACTCTGCCTCGACAGCATCAGCAAAAATTCTTGCACCCTTTCTATTTAAGTGTATCCCATACCTGTAGAAGCAATCTCTCCTGTTAACAAGTACAGTCCAGGCTGAAAAAAATTCTACCCCTTGAGCCTTGCACAATCCCTCCAGGGCCGAATTGATCGACAAGGCTCTCATCATATACTCCCTCCTATCGTGTCTGGGCAGAATTGCAGACACTTTCAAATTCAACCCTGATTCACGGCTTTTTTTTCAACAGTGACCTGTACTTGCTAAGTAATTCCGCCGGTCTCCTACTCTTAATATCATTAGTATTAAATTATTAGATTAAAGTGTTTAAGCCCTTGAATGGATTGAGTAAGCTCAATGTTGAAGACATTAAGCTTACTTGCTGAGACCACACACGAGGGGCATAAATTCAAATTGAGGAAAGATGGTTGTAGGATAGATGTGCTGAAGTTTGTCTTCAGCACTAGTAGGTAGGTGATTGTTGGAAGGAACTTCCAGCTGTTGTTGTAAAAGTGGGTATTTTGAATAAATTCCAGCAATAACTAGACAAATTTTTGAGGCAATAGATGGGCGATTTGGGTAAGTTTTTTTTTTTTTTTTTTTTTTAGCAGATGCTCTATAAGTTTGCTTTTTCTTTTTGCATCATTTTCCTCTACTAATATTAGCACTAATTGGACACAGTTGATAAAGAACTTCCAGCTTTCTTGAATATGCACTTGTCAATTAAGCCTGTGAGCAAGCTCTCTCCATTCATTATTCAAAGATGCCTTGAAAACACATCAGGCTAATTCCAAATGCTCAGGTGACTCAATCAAGAGATGTAGGTTGTGTAGCGTAATGAAGACTACACAACCTAGATATTCAAAGCAGTTATTATAATTAGTTTCCATTAATGGAATCCCAATCACATTCACTCCATATACCACTCTTAAATCCTCCAGAGGAGTCTAACTGAAATAGGACCTGTTAAATATTTCAGAAGAGATAGTTCATATTAATTTTCAATACACCGAATTTGCCTATGTCAATAAAAGCAGGTTACCTAAGTTGTTGTGTCTGATCCTAAATTCAAAATACCTTAAGACATTACAAAATCAAAAATTTGACCATGCTCAAATTGTATACTGAGGTGATGCCACATACCCAAACTATGGATCGAAGAGTCATACCCAAACAGAATACACAGCACCATCACTACACTGCTCTAATTGCAAGGGTGATTGTTCAGCTTTTTCTAGAGCATGTGAATTAATGGAAGTTAGAGATTAAAAAAAAATACAAAAATATAAAATCGAAAACACAGTGACATACCAAGAGGCAAGAAAGCCAGTGAAGCTGACCTTATCAAAACATACTTATGCTTTAACTACTCAAACTGCAAGCCTGTGGCAATTCAGGCAGAATTGACAGTTCTCCTGGACACTTTAGTAGCAGAATGGGCTTGATGTGCTTCTTACCCGTCATCCATCTTCTGAGCCTCATCTAGTAGAGTAAAGCAGTAACACTCGAATCACAGTACCAACAAACAGTCCTTCAAGTAATAGAGCACCAGATGAAACCATGTTAGAACTTCATACAGAAGATGACATGGAAACTGAATGTTCCTTAGATTTAGAAAAGGAATCTGGATGCCCAGTAAAAATTTTCCAAAAGCAAACTTCATTGCCACAAGCAAATTGCTCATAAAAAACACTGGCTCATCTTCCTTCTTGAAAACAAAATAATGAAAAAAATTGTACAGTGGAATTGCAGAGATTGTGCAGAAATACTAATGACATCTATGATCCAGGTATGATTCCAGCAATATGCTTACAAGAAACTAATCTGACTCCTCAGAGATTGATGTGACTCCTAAAATCAAGAGCTATATTTAGTATCGAAAAGATAGAAAAACTTGTAAAACAGCCACTAGTAGCTTTTTGCTTATTAGGTGACTTTAACAGGTACCATCATAATGAAAACCTCCTCTATCCATATGTGGAGGTCTCCATTATGGGTGGTTCCTTTACAGAAACCTTATTGGACCAGCAAAACTATAAATTACTGGGCACCCACTCATATACAATCTTTGTATATGCTCACCCAATACTATTCCCAATGCATAGAGTTCACAGGGCTAAGTGAACCTCTTGGCAGCAATCATTTTCCTATCAGCTGTAAATTACAAACAGAAATACCATTACACAGAGAAAATTAAAAAACCTGTAAATTCTCCAAAGCAGATTGGCAGAAGTTTTTGGCAGCCATTTCTCTTACGAGTCAGGTTATATGGAATCAATCCATAGATAATGTGACTGAATGTGTAATCAAATACTAGAAGCAGCTACCAAGGCAGCACTTCAGTTATATGCAGTTAGTCTTCGAGTTACATAAATTCGGACTTACGTAAATTTTTTTCATAAAATCATAAAGATGCTTTCTGTATAATTTTTAAGAGTGAAGTCGAATGAAGGAACAATAAGTGTAAGTTTTTTTTTATTTTCGTTACTATACAAACTATGTTGGATAATAACCTGTGGCGTAACTAGAATCTAGGTAAATAAATTTCATTTTCTGCTTTAAAATTTCTGAAGAAATATTCAACAATATGTGTTTGAGACAGGTGAATTATGTTGAAGCACTTCAGAGTAACCCCCACAACGTTTAAGCCTCGTGGACTGTGTCGCATCGACTGTTTCTTTGGAGAATTACACTCTAACCCTTTAACATCCTTGATGGAATACCAACTTTTCAAGAGCCTGGAATGATTTGACAACAACTTCGTATGAGCGAAGTTTGGAAAAATCTTCTGAAAAATTCCGAGCTTAGCAGCGAAGGCTTCAACAAAGATTAGCTTCTGTTACCAAAGAAATTGTAAACTTAGCCCAGAAGTTCCAGCTGGTCCTGGAGAACTAAGATGTAGATGAGCTTGTGGATGAACGAGGTGAATATTTAAAAACAGAAGACCTAGCCCAGTTGAACAAGCAAATAGTTGAGGAGCAAGGGAGAGCTGAATCTGTTGAGGAACCAGAGCAACCCAAAAAGCAGTTCAAATTAAAGGAAATGGCAGAAGCGTTTCATAAAATTCAGGAAGGGCTCTATGTTTGATGGAATGGATGAAAACACTGAACGGTTCTTGAAAATAGAAAGAAAAGTTCAAGATTGCTTATCGTGAAATTTATGAAGAGTTCATATCACGTACTACCTCCCTGACCTCTACTCAGCCTACAACACCCTGTGATTAATGTGTCTTATTAATGCTTCAGATTCATTTTAAGTTGCTTTCAGTGCATCACACCTGAAGTGTATAAACTTTGATTCAATGTGTGATATAGACCAATTTTCTTAAATATATACACTGGTTTTTCATTCCCTTAGTAGCCCTTATAAAGCCTACATGGCGTACGGAATACATATCAGTTTTTTTCAGTACAATAACATGCATTTTTATTTCCTTTTATGTTTTTATTTCTTATGTGCCACTCCAGTTAATTCACCGCTGTCCTCAGATAAAGTTTTTAATTGTTATGGTATATAACTATTTTTTTCTTCATTCTTCTGAGGATATTATGTGGTTTTTGTAATTTTGGCGTATCAAGAGTAGCAATATTTTATTAGCAATTCCCAAGTTACTTAAAAATCGACTTACCTAAGAAGTCCTGGAACGTTTCTCTTACTTATGTCGGGGATAGACTGTAATGGAAAATGCAGATATGTTAGCCACTGGTGGATGACTCAAGCAGTAAGGCCAAATAAGAAGGGAATAAAGTCTAGAACTTATTTTGCAAGCACCCCACAACAGCAAACCTCATTAATTATGAGGACTAAAAGCCAAGGTAAGTAAGGCAAACAGCAAAAAAAAAATATCATGGATATACTTTCCTCTACTATTACAAAAGATATAGATACTTGATTAATTTTAAAAAGAATCAAACAGTTAAATGACAAATACCCATGACATCATTGCCAATTTTCAGTTGAATTGGGCAGAGATCTCCTCTCCCCACCACAGATCATTGTTCTTGCAGAAATATTCTATAATGTATTAGCAGTAACAGAATGATCAATTTTAAATATATTACAATGTTAACAGAAGGATATAAAATAAACTTTGACACCAAGCTATCCCTGAAATATAATTAATTATTCACAATACTTAAAGACAAGGCGATTTTAACGATGACATTCAACCATGCTGCAAGTCCAGATGGAATATATAACATTAAGTTAAAACATCAAAATGAAATAACCTTAAATTCATTGTTGATATTTTTTAATCAAATATCAGAAAGCTCATCTCAGCAGTCTGGGCAACATTCTTTTGTCTTAGCTTGGCCAAAACCAGGTAGTGATCACTTAGTCATACAAAACAGCCAGTATCACTCACCAGTTGCTTAAGTAAATTATTAGAATAATGGTATGTAAGTGGATTTCTCAGTTGTTTTCTGGCAACTTCAACTAAAAACCTAATGAAAGAAAATCAGTATGGATTTAGGCAAAATAGATGCACTCTCTCTCTCTCTCTCTCTCTTAATATGATGATTAAGCAGAAAAAAATGCATCCATAATACATTAATCAGAAAGGTGCACTTGATTATGTCTCAGTGTCAAAAAACTTTTGACGCTACATGGCAGTTCAGTGACCTTTAAGAGAGACCTTCACTCCTTAGGACTGGAAGACAATTACATCACCTAATACAAAGTTATTTGCATCTCAGAACTTTTCAAGATATTATACAGAAATGTACTGTCTTGATTGTGTTTCCAACAAGAAGTCATCTTGCTAAGGTCAGTCCTTAGTGCTACTGTTTTTTATTTGAGTAGATAAAATATGATTCAAAATATTCTAAATAACACTGAAACATATCTATACACGGATGATCTCACAACTCATGTTGTTAGCATTAGTAGATACATATGATGCAAGAAAGCAAGCTTATACATCATCAGCCAAAAAAATACTTCCCAATTCACCCACCCATTCACTCCAAATGTTTGCCTAGTTCTTCCTTGAATTTCTTTATGCTGTCAACTTCCATGACAGATGGAAGCTTGTTCCAGCAATCAACCACCTGCTGGCTAAAGGCAAATTTCCACACATCTATTCTACAACTGTCTTTCCTCGATTTGAATTTATGTACCCTCAGGTGCATAATCTGGGCAAGGGGAAGAATCTCATCAGCATTGAGCTTGCTCAAACCATTCAAGGCCTTATATATCTCAATCAGATCACCTTGTAGGTGCCTAGCCTCTATATACTGCAGTTCGCAGAACTTAAGCCTTTCTTGGTAAGAGAAGCCCTTTGTTCCACTCACCAATCTTGTTGCCCTCCCCTGTACTCATTCCAGCAGCTCTATGTCCTTCCTAAAATGAGGCCTCCAGACCTGTATGCCGTACTCAAGGTTTAGCTTGATCATTGCCTTATATAAGGGGATAATCACGTCTTTATCCCTGCTCGCAAAATTCCTGTATACCATTGACAAGACGTACGGCATAGTTGGTACATTACTCTGCAGTTGCTGCTACCCATATGCAGCACTTTGCATTTTATCATTAGCATTAGTAGAGGCATTTGATGCAAGAAAGCAAGCTTATGCAGCATCAGCCAAAAAAAAAAAAAAAAAAACCCACTTCCACTTCACCCCTCTGTTCGTTCCAAATACCTGTCCAGCTGAGCCTTAAACTTATTTAGGCTATCAACCTCCACCACAAGGGATGGAAGTCTGTTCCACCAACCAACCACCCGCTGGCTAAAGGCAAATTTCCTCATGTCTATCCTACATCTGTCTTTCCTCAATTTGAATTTATGCCCTCTCAGGTGATTTTTCTCAGTTAGAGGAAGAATCCCATCAGCATTGAGCATGCTTAAACCATTCAAGGCTTTATACACCTCTATCAGATCACCTCGCTGGTGCCTAGTCTCCAGACACTGTAATTTGCAAAACTTAAGCCTTTCTTCGTAAGAGCACCCCTTTGTTCCATTCACTAATCTTGTTGCCCTTCTCTGTACTCGTTCCAGCAGCTCTACATCCTTCTTGAAATGAGGCCTCCAGACCTGTATACAGTACTCTAGGTGTGGCCTGACCACCGCCTTATACAATGGAATAATCACCTCCTTATCCCTGCTGGAAAAATTCCTGTATATCATTGACAATACTCCATGAGCTACTCTTGCAGCCCGTCTGCACTGCTCAGAGAACTTCATATCTGCCTGCACAACCACCCCCAAATCCCTTTCATTCTCTACCACTGTCAGTGTAGTACCACAGAGTTGATACGTTGCTCTGGGGTTGCTGTTTCCCATGTGTAGTACTTTACATTTGTCAATGTTAAACTTCATTTGCCACCTCTCAGCCCATCTGCTCAACCTTTCCAGATCCTGTTGCAGCAGCATAGTGTCAGTAGTGTCCTTGACAACCCTGCCAACCTTTGTATCATCTGCAAACTTGGACATTAAGCTTGATATACCATCATCAATATCATTTATATATACAGAAAACAATAATGGACCCAACACTGAGTCCTGAGGGACTCCACTAATAACATTAGTCCACGATGAGCAGTGTCCATTGATTACCACTCTCTGTCTTCTCCCCCTCAACCACCCCTTTATCCATAGCAGCAATTTGCCTCCAATGTCACACTGCTCCAATTTGTGTAGCAGTCTTCCATGTGTAACAGTATCAAAAGCCTTTCTAAGATCCAAGTATATAATATCAAAGTTATTCCCTGCATCCAGTTCTTTTGTGACTGCATCATAATATCCAATCAAGTTGGTCAGGCAAGACTTCCCCTTAACAAAACCATGCTGTGTCTGAGCTATAACTGAAGTCTTCTCTAAATGATCCTGCAGTGCTTCTTTAACCAGTGCCTCCATTAATTTTCCTGGAACAGAAGTTAAGCTCACAGGTCTATAATTACTTGTGTCAGCCTTTGATCCTCCTTTGTGAATTGGGGTCACATTTGCACATTTCCAGTTTATGGGTACCTCCCCTGAGTCCAAGGAAGCTCTCATAATTATGGCTAAGGGTTTGCTTACTTCCTTTGCTGCCTCCTTTAATATAACTGGATAGATCCCATCCACCCCGGGTGCCTTTCTTGTGTTTATCTTCAACAGTTTCTCCTCCACTTTACTCCCAGTTATTTCAAGATTCTGTAGCTTACTGCTAGAGTTGAATACACCTCTGGCATTCCCCTTGCTGAATAACTCCTCATGTGTGAATGTGGATGCAAAACATTCATTTAGTTTGTTAGCTACCTGAGCAGGATCATCAACTGTTGACCCATCAATATCAAGTGGACCAATCTGATTCATCCCCTTCCTTCTAGAGTTAACATAAGTAAAGAACTCTTTGCTGTTTTTCTTTGCATCCCTTGCCACGGATTTCTCGTAATCTGCCTTTGCCTGCCTAACCTCCTTTGTAACTAGGTTGCATATCAACTTGTATCTATCATAGGCTTCTGTGTCATGTGTTAATTTGTAAGTATCCCATGCATTTTTCTTCTCTGCCATATGCCTCATTAGTTCATCTGACATCCATTTTGGCCTAAACCTTGAACAATATTTCTTAGTTGGTATGTAAAGCCTAGTAGCTTCCAAGATAAGTTCTTTGAATGCTTCCCATTTTGAATTTGCTGTTGGTAACATCATCAGTTGGTCCCACTGTATAGAATTTAAATACTGTCGCAGTCCATCGTAGTCGCCTTTACGGAAGCAGTAACCCTTCCCTTTACCCCTAATGGTAGTTACCTCTTTGAGTAAATCCCACTTCAGCACACTGTGATCACTGCCACCTAGTGGTTCATTTATCTGCAGATTCTTAATGCATGAAGAATCACTGCTGATAATCAAATCAAGAGTATTACTCCCTCTAGTTGCCTCCCGAACATGCTGATGTAGAAAACAATCATCCAATAAATCCACAAAAGCCCTGCTAATGTGTGAGTAACCAGCCCCCAAATTCCAGTCAATATCTGGGAAATTAAAATCTCCCATTATAAGACTCTCTGATTTACTGGCCCACTCTATTTCCCTGTACAGTTCCTTATTATACTCATCAGAGTCATTAGGCCTATAGCACACTCCTACTCTCAATTTTGATCTCCCAATGCTTATGTCACACCAAACTGACTCAACACTGCACTGTCCACCGATGTCGACTGGCTTCACTTCCTTGGTTTTTATGTGTTTCTTAACTAATAGCATAACCCCTCCCCCCTTCCTATCCTGTCTATCCTTTCTGTAGACGTTGTACTCCCCAAATTGCAGTTCTGCATCCCTTATATCTGTGTGACACCACGTCTCTGATATCCCAACAATATCTGCCTTTGATGTTTTGAGCAATACCTCAAATTCATCAAATTTATTTACTAAACTCCTAGCATTGGTGTACACGCAAGTATACCTGCACCTGTTTCTATTCTTAGCTACCCTAACACAACCCATGTGTTTGCTTGTACCGTAATGGCTCCCAGCAGTCTCTGAAATACCATGCATCTTGTTTTCCAGCTTCTGCTCATTCTAATAGAAGCAGTGCAAGAATCTCTTTCACATCTGCCTGTGGCTACTGTCAATCTATTGGTCTTTGTCTCCCCCCAAGCTAGTAGTTTTCCGACCCACCTAACACTGCCTCGATAGCATCAGCAAATATTCTTGCACCCTTTCTATTTAAGTGTATCCCATCCCTGTAGAAGCAATCTCTCCTGTTAACAAGTACAGTCCAGGCTGAAAAAAATTCTACCCCTTGAGCCTTGCACAATCTTTCCAGGGCCGAATTGATCGACAAGGCTCTCATCATATACTCCCTCCTATCGTGTCTGGGCAGAATTGCAGACACTTTCAAATTCAACCCTAATTCTCGGCTTTTGTTCAACAGTGACCTGTACTTGTTAAGTAATTCTGCCGGTCTCCTACTCTTAATATTATTAGTGCCAACGTCTACAACTATATCACCTTTTGTGCCCTTAAAAGATGATATTCGCTCTACAACGTCATCAACCTTTGCCCCTGGCAGACATACCCTGGTCCTGTTCCACCTATCTTTTTTACAAAGCATGTTCCCCGTTTCCCTGACAGTAGAGTCACCAACAACTACTAGTTCCTTCGGGACCAGCGCATTCTGCCTTGGGGGTTGTCTCTGTGTCACGCGATGCCCAAGTGCAAGCTCTGGTGTTGATGTGGGCAGCTGAGAGCTTGATGGGCCCCTCAATTTAGTTTCTTCGAGGGCATCCACCCTGTCCTTCAAGCTCTCATATAGGCCCACAAGAACACCGAGTTGTTGCTTGATATCGATACACTCCTTGCATCGCGCACACACAAAGACATCCCCCTTGGCAGTATCATGTCCCGTACCCAATTGCTCTGCAAACATCAAGCAAACAGTGCATTTTATAAGGCTGTGAGTCAGAGGACAACTGCCCCCCTCAGTTCTGCTCCGAGCCACAGCACTTCCATTAGCTTGAGCCTTTTGCTTTGCCGCTCTGGTCTGAGTCATGATTCTATTAATTTATTAATTAATTATAATACGTTTGTAATCTAAGTCGTTATATGTATTTATTTAAACGTACAATTTAACTGCTAACGAAGTTCAACTAACGCTATCTAGTATGGTATATAACTATCGTATCGCAAAGGCGGGAAAAATTTGTCACGTTAAACTTCAGTTGCCACCTCTCAGCCCATCTGCTCAACTTTTCTAGATCCTGTTGCAGTAGCATATTGTCATTAACAACCCTGCCAACCTTCGTGTCATCTCCGAACTTGGTCATTAAGCCTAATATTCCTTCATCGATATTATTGATAAATACAGAAAACAACAATGGGCACAAACCCTGGGGCACTCCACTAATAACGTTAGTCCATGATGAGCAGTGTTCATTGATTACTACGCTCTCTCTCTCTCTCTCTCTCTCTCTCTCTCTCTCTCTCTCTCTCTGTCTCCTTCCCTCTCCCTCCCTCTCAACTATCCCTTTATCCATAACAGCAACTTGCCCTTAATGCTATACTGCTCCAATTTGTACAGTAGTCTTCCATATGCAACGGTATCAAATGCTTTCCTAAAATCCAAGTATGTGATATCAAAATTATGTTTTGCATTTAGTTCCTTTGTGACCACATCATAGTATCCAATCGAATTGGTCAGACAAGACTTCCTCTTAAGAAACCCATGCTGTGTCTAAACTATAACTGCAGTCTTGTCTAGATGATACTGCAGTGCTTTTTTAACCTGTCTCCATTATTTGCTCCTGAACAAAAGTTAAACTAACATGTCTGGAATTACTTGTGTAATTTGCAAAATATGCACATGGTAGAAAGACAATTTCGTATTTCAGTAGAGATAATAACATTTTGAATGGCACAGTTATCCAATTCTGTAAGGATTGTGCCATGCATTCTGAGCCTGAACTATGGTTGAAAACTCATCAGTTTCCAATTACCAGCTGTATCCAATTCCTAGGCCTAAAACTGGATAATAAATTCACCTTCACAGCACATAGCATATTTACATATGCCAATAAAATAGCTTTAGAACATGTTAAGAACTTTTCTATTTCATAGACTGTAATATATACTAACTCCCTGAGTGTGGTAGCTGCTCTGAAAAGGAACATCATGAAATGTGGGGTATGATCAATACACCCTCTTACATCTGTATCACGAACTAATCACAAATATCATCAAACACAGTCCCCTGAGAATTTTTTGGATGCATTATGAACATCTCCAGTTCAAAGCCTTTATACAGAAGCAGATTTCAGAAAGAAAATGCTTGCTGAACTATGTGGCTAAAATTCATTCTGCCATAACATCCCATTCAGAAGTATCTCTTTGAACTACAGTTGATGCAGTTTTATGAGAGTAGACCAAATGAAAATTAACCAGCTAGAATCTGATTACCTGATTACCCCACACATTTCAGAAAGAAAATGCTTGCTGAACTGTATGGCTAAAATTCATTCTGCCATAACATCCCATTCAGAAGTATCTCTTTGAACTACAGTTGATGCAGTTTTATGAGAGTAGACCAAATGAAAATTAACCAGCTAGAATCTGATTACCAGATCTTAAGAGAAGTTGGAAGATACATCTTAATAACATTCAACAAAAAATAGAACAAGTAGAGGTGTTGTGGTCAGTGGAAATGCTCTCATGTGACAACTACTGAATCTTGGGGGGGGGGGAGAATTCATTAGCTTCTTGCCTTGCAATATTCAATATCTGTATGACTCATTCCTATTCTCTTTCTCACTGTTTGTCAAATTTACACTGATGCCTCGAAAATGGATGCTGCTGTTGGTGCAGCATCTCATAGTTATATTACTGCTATCTCTAATACAATTAGAGATAGCAGTAATGGTGTATTTATAAATACCTTAACTGTATTTATAAATACCCGAGTGCCAAGCGAGTGATCAAAGCGAATTTAAAAAGTGAACTTCAAAGCGACTTCTCCAGAATCAGCAGATTACTGAGAATTTAAGTCTTTATTTGCAAAATTATTTCATTTCTGTTCCTCTGAATAAAGAAGCAAGCTCTTCAAAAAAGAAAGGAAAGGTACCTTTCTTCTTATATATTGAACTAATTTATATAACACACTAACCACTAACCTCTGATCGCTTGGTCACTGGTGGCACTGCTCTTGCCTCCACGTGGCGGGGCCGGTAACCTGGGGGGAAAGTTATCCTCCGGGGCCAAAAGGAGCAACCATGGATTTTGACAATTATCCCGCACTTGAGCCTAAATGCTCAACTCATGACCTGATTGAAACCGAACATGACGTATCACAAACCAAAAGACAACGTAGAAATGAGAATCAGCAGGAATTCCCAACATTCCTTATATTCCATTCTCTCTCATCCAAGCCTATGAGTGCCCTTTCACCATTTCTAATTCAAAAATGTTTAGAAAGCGTGGCTGGTTCACCGAAAATGGTGAAAAGACTCCGATCAGGAGATCTACTAATTGAAACAGCGAAATATCAGCATTCTCAGGCTCTACTAAAATTATCAAATTTCGGAGGAATTCCTATACAGGTCACCCCTCGTGCTACACTAAATAGTTCCAAAGGGATAATAGCTGAATGGGACCTGGTGAATGTCGCTGAAAATGAGATAGTCGAAGAACTAAAAGAGCAAAAAGTCGTCCAGGCAAAACGAATAATGATTAAAAAGGATGGTGAACTTGTTCCAACTAGAAACATTATTCTAACATTCGATATACCTACCTTACCATCATGTGTGAAAGCCGGATACTTAAATTGCCGAGTACGTCCATACATTCCCAACCCAATCAGATGTTTTAAGTGTCAAAAATTTGGACACTTGCAAACAGTATGTCGAGGGGACACCACATGCCCGAACTCCGGCTCCAAAGATCATGCACAAACTGACTGCACTGCAGAAAAGCCACAATACCCAAATTGCAAAGGCCAGCATCCAGCGTATTCAAAAAATTGCGAACTCTGGAGAGTAGACAAACAGTTCCAGAAGTATAAAGTCGAACAAAAGGTCACCTATCAGGAAGCTAGGAAGCAGGTTATGTTCAATATGCCAAAATTCACATATGCTGCAGCAACCAAAAAATACCAGTCAACAGCAACACAAACGGCAGTAACAGTACCACCATCCATTTCAATTGCTGATTGGGCTCGATCAGTGCTATCAATCCCACAGCAGTCACCTACAGAACAATGTAAAGTAACTTCTGCTAGCAATACCCCGCTAACAGTCCCCCCAACTGCTTCTGATACCCTACAAGGAACTGCAAAATTAAAAGCGTCACCCACAAACAGTTCAGACCAACCATGCTCAGCAAATATGGATATTGGTTCTGGTACCCTACAGAATGAGCCAATAATAGATCTACATGCAGAAGATGATATTGAAATGGGACGCCCCACTTTTCCAAAAAAAGAAAAGATTAAACTAGATCGAGGCAAACAGGCAGGATATAAAAAACAGACAGAACCATACACAACTTCTAAAATTAAATAATGCACAACATTATCAATGGAACTGTAGAGGTCTACGAAGCAGTATTTTTGATATTTACGAACTAATCAAACAACATAGTCCAGTTATCCTATGTCTGCAAGAAACCAATCTAACCCCACAAGTGACTCCAGTGATCAAAAACTATAGTATCTATCAACAGGACAGAAACAATACTAACTCAACAAGAGGAGGCATAGCCATAATTGTCGACAACAAGGTTCCTACAAAACAGATCCCGCTGCAGACCACATTAGAGGTTGTAGCAGTACGAATTGATCTCAGTGTTATGTTAACCGTAGTCTCACTGTACCTTTCCCCAAACAAAGAATTCACTGTGAAAGAGCTGGAGGAACTTATAAAGCAGTTTCCATCTCATTTTATTCTGCTAGGAGATTTCAATGGGCACCACCCTCTGGGGATCTCCCCAGATAGACAAAAGAGGAAAACTCATTGAAACAGTTATTGATAAGCAGAATCTCACATTATTAAATACTGGTGCTGACACTTTCCCACCGGAGTATCTACTGCCATAGACCTATCAATATGTTCCCCAAAATTGTTCCCAATCATTCAGTGGTCAGTTTCAAATAACCCACCGAACAGCGACCATTACCCGACTATTTGCAAATTGCAAACAAACAGAACCTCGCATATAATCAGTCCCGTAAAATGGAAATTCTCCAAAGCAGATTGGAACACGTTCACCAATGCAATTTCCTATTGATGATGTTACTGACCATATTACTACACAGATAATAACAGCTGCAACCAGTGCCATACCCAAAGTCACAATCGGTCCACATAGATATGCCAATATTTGGTGGAATGGTGATTGTTGTGATGCCAAAAAAGAACGGAATAAGGCATGGAATCTTTTTCGCAAGCACCCAACAACCGACAACCTAATTAATTTTAAGAAACTCAAAGCCAAGGCACATTACGTGCAGAAAAAAAGCAAAAAAAGACTCTTGGATCCGGTTTGCTTCTACCATCATCAAAAATACCAAAAGTAGAAAAATATGGAATAAAATAAGGAAACTAAATGGAAAATACCTCCCAGAACTAACGCCTATTCTAAGCTGGAAGGGTAAAGAGTTTTCCTCTTCAGTGGATATTGCAAATGCCCTGGCAGAATGCTTTTCTCAAATATCAGCCACATCAGCATATGAACCTGCCTTCAAACAGCATAAAGTCAATGCAGAAAAGTATAAACTGAACTTTCATACAACGGCATCTCTCTCATATAACCGACCTTTTACATTACTGGAACTAGAGAGTTCCCTAAACCGGTCAGTGAATACCGCACCAGGGCCTGATGGAATATACTACATGATGCTTAAACATCTAAACAATCAAGCTCTGAATTCACTACTGGCATATTTCAACCGGCTATTCTCAGAAGGTTACTTCCCTCGTTCTTGGCGCCACTCAATAGTCCTAGCCTTTCCTAAACCTGGAAAGGACCAGTCAGATCCACAAAACTATCGGCCAATATGTCTCAGCAGTTGCTTTGGTAAGGTAATGGAAAAAATGATTCATGCTCGATTAGTCTAGTATCTAGAATCTTATTCGGTAATGGACAAGAATCAGTACGGCTTTAGGAAAAATCAGTCAACTCTAGACCTTATGATCAAGGCAGAATCCAACATACGGAATGCTTTTATCTGTAGAGAACATCTTGTCATGGTCTGCCTGGACATTGAAAAAGCCTTTGATACAACCTGGCGCTATGGCATTCTTCAAAATCTCTATGCCACAGACTTCGGGGCCAGCTACCACTAATCATACAGAGCTATCTCCAAATTAGAACATTTCAGGTGCGTTACTGCAATAAACTGTCCCAAAAAGTTGTTCAGGAAGAAGGAGTCCCACAAGGATCAGTTCTTAGTGCAACGCTCTTTGCAGTTAGGCTGAACAATGCAACAGATAATATTCCGCTTAATGTCTACACTTATCTATATGCAGACGACCTTACAATATCCTGCCATTCACTAAATATGCACTCCATTGAATGCCAACTGCAACTCTCAATAAACAAAATAGAGTCATGGGTATCCCACAGTGGCTATCGCCTCTCCAGAACAAAAACAACTGCTATTCACTTTTGTAAAAAGCGACAACTTCATCCAGATCCTGAGCTAACGTTAGGAGCCAAACCAATACCACTTTGCAACAATATCCGGTTCTTGGGTTTAGTACTGGACACTAAACTTACCTTTCAGGCACATATAATGCAAATGAGAACTCAGTGCATGAGAAAGATGAATATTCTCAAAATTATCTCTTCTATGACATGGGGAGCCGATCGCTTCACACTTTTACACTTATATCGTACTTTAATAAGATCTCGTCTAGATTATGGAGCCCCAGTTTATGACTCTGCACGTAAGACAGTACTAGCCCGGCTCAATCCAGTCCAGCATAGTGCTCTCAGGATTGCTTTAGGAGCCTTTAAGACATCACCAGTGCAAAGTTTGTATATAGACACCAATGAATCTCCACTACATCTTAGGAGAAAAGTATTGCTCCTTAACTATGCAGCCAAATTACATAGCCTCCCTTTTCACCCCATCTGGACATATCTGTTTGAACCTCAATGGGAAAATTTGTATAAAAATAAACCCAATGAAAACAAACCTGCTGGTATCCGGCTACAAGAGCTAACCAAACATTGGAACATCTCTCTGGAAAACATCTCTCAAGCTGCAGATGTAGTACAAGCACCATGGGCAATGTATATACCTCTTTGCAATAACTATTTTCTACAGTGGGGAAAACATTCCCTATCAAATCACAATCTTAGACAGTTACATGCAGATCATGCATTAACCAATGCTCACAGTCTTCAGATATACACAGATGGATCCAAAACCGATATATCCGTGGGAGCTGCAGTAATCAGTCCTACATCCACTTTTTCTGTACAATTACCATGTGAATGCAGTGTATTTACTGCCGAATTATATGCAATCAAAATGGCTCTAAATCTCCTTAATGATCTTCTAAATACCCAGGTCATAATATACACAGACTCTTTAAGTGCAATGAATGCCCTACAGGAAAGACCACAAAATTTCCAAAAAGACCACACAAATCAGATCACAGTTATGTCAGCTCAATAAAAATAAGCTGACTGTCACATTCTGCTGGATACCCAGTCACGTTGGAATTCCAGGAAACGAGTGTGCAGACGAAGCAGCAAAACACCCTGCTTGCTTCGATCCCATCCCAGTTCCTTTTTCTGATTACAAGCCAATCATACGGAGGATATGTACAGAGGTGTGGTCTGAAAAGTGGCATAATCAGATATCAAACAAACTTCTTGAAATAAAACAAAACCCACAGCTATGGAGATCTAGTTCCCGATGTGTTAGGTGCGAATTGGCCATACGCACCTAACACATCTTTTTTTACTGCTAGGCGAAGAGCCTCCTCTCTGCTCGCATTGCAGTTCCATTCTTACAGTAAAACATATTATTATTGAATGTGCACACTATGATTCAGCTAGAATTTAATGTTTCAGATCTTTAATCAACTCACAAAAACTCTTGCAACTAGCTCATATACTTGGAGATGATGCCAATCTATCAGAGCTGTTTAAATATCTAAAAATAATAAACCTATACAGTCACTTCTAGAACAATTCCTTTCATATATTGACCAACAATTTTAAGTTATAGGTGCATTTTGGCCATAGCAGCCCTTGTGCCAATAAATTCTACTTCAACAACAACAACAACCACATTCTAAATACCTTTAGAATGTGGTATTTATTCTGCTGAACAAATTTATATGCCAATAAAATAGCTTTAGAACATGTTAAGAACTTTTCTATTTCATAGACTGTAATATATACTAACTCCCTGAGTGTAGTAGCTGCTCTGAAAAGGAATTCTTCCTCAATTCACCTTATGATGAAAAAATACGATCCCACATACAGAATTTTAGAACAAAAAATCAAATATTTTATCCTGGAATTTACAGAGAATGAACTAACAGAAAAAGCTGCCAAATGTTATGTCAAACATATCTCAACTCTTTATACCATACACTGATTATAAAATTATAATACAAAGAACTTTAAGAGCTACATGGCTTCAAATTTGACATGCATAAACCACTAATTGTTTCAGCTCAAGCAGACACCACAAACATGGCAATCTTGTTTTGGAAGAATTAATTTTTAGTTAGGGCATGCATCATCCATACTCATTTCATTCATCTACAGTATGTAGATGAGTGAATGCTGCTGTTGCCAGTGCATACATTGTAGTACTCAACTTACAATAAAACACATACTTGTTGGCTGCAATTATTATGGTAGTGCTACAGCAGCAACTATGCAATCTCTGTTAAACTTGTAGGTAGCCCTTGATGCTAAAATATATATTAGGAAATGATAAAAACCTTAATGAGTTTTTCAATTATTTAAAACAGTTCTAGTAATACAACAAATTCTAAGCTAATAGAACTTGTTACGTGAACTGACTTGCCTTACTGACATTGTGGCAGTGTTTGGATGTGGGACGCCTCCAGTAGTTTCCCGCATCTGTGCTGTTTACTGTGTGTGTGGTGATACAATACTTTGTAAAAGCCAGAGTTTTGTTGTTTTGTGAAGTGTAGTGTTGGGTTATGTTGTACATCTGTCTTTTTGCTGCAGGGCCCCAGATTGGTCCCCACATTGCCCACACTAACCTCTGGGAGGTAGTTCCAAATCTTTGGCAGGTCCTGCCACTTAATTGCCTGAGCTTTCAGTGGCAAGGACCTAGTGGGGAAAAATGTGTAGGTAGAGTATAGGGGATGGATAGTCAAGAGTTGGCAGGATAGATAGAAGTATGGGGAAGAAAGGAAAGGCATCCCCAGTGGTCAATGGAGGTAACTCCATTAGGTGAAAGTAAGGGAAGGGAATTGGGAATGAAAAGAGCCATGTGAGAGTGCATAGCTGAAGTTGCCATATGACAAGAGATGTCATTTGCTAGTCTAGTCTGATGGGGGGAATCCAGTACAGAGTCTGGTCCCATCCTTGTAGAACTTTGTCCAGTTAGTATCCTTCTTAAACAGGAACCTGAAAGTGTTTGTTATATCCGGTGCTGTCCTCTTTCTTTGGTCTAGGTGATGTCAGGTCCAGTAGTACTCTCCTGAGGATTTGAGCAGGCATGAGCTTGGCTTAGTTCGGTGGTCAAGTCCAATGTATTGAAGTCCATTCTGGTAGATTAATTAGACTAGGTGTCCTTGTTGGTGAGCACCATGGGTTGGGTTTTATCCAAGTCGAGATGTTGTTACACAGGAGGGATTCGGTGCTGATTCATTGGTCAAATCTGGTGTATTAAAGTCCAGTCCGATATGAGTGTCACTCTCAGTGGGATGGTCGGCTCTGTGGATAATTAGACTAGGTGCCCTATTTGAGCACCGTGGGTTGGGTCCTGTCCAAATTGAGTTGTTGTTGCTCAGGATTCGCGCAAATTGTGATTATATCTGTTGTATTGAAATCCGGTCCAGTATGAGCCAAACATATCTGTGTTTGGCTCATACTGGACATTTCGGTGGTGTGGTCCATTTAGGTAAATTAATTAGACTAGGTGCCCTACTCAGGGGGAGCACTGTGGGTTGGGTCCTGTCCGAATTGTGTTGTTGTTATTCAGGGGGATTTGGAAACGGCTCTGACAGTAGCAAAGTTTCTCTGTCGTTCCAATTCCATGTGGCTGGGGTTTGATATCGCCCTCAGAGGTTGAGATTATGGTTGTGGCAGAGTCCAGTGTCTTTTAAAGAGGTCACTGGTAAATTTGCTGAATGTTTCATATTATTCCTGTGCACTGTCCAGGGGTTGGTGCTTTTGATCTTTTGGCGAGTAATAGATTTTTGTCAACAGGATGCAGTGGAGAGCCTCATAGTGTGGGTACTCGAACACTGGTGTTCCCAGGTTTCTAGATCACCACAGCAACAGAGAGGGTCCTCAGATATTCCAAGGGCTGTGAGCTCTCCTTGGAAGGAGCCGTGCCCCACGAGTAAAATGTGATATAAAGGCCTGGAGAAAACCAGTTTGGTGAGTTGGGATAAACTCTCTCTATATTGGGAAGAAATTTCCTGGTTATTGAGCCTTTGGTTGAGTTGGACTATCGGGACTGCCACACCTGCTGCAGGTATGTTGATAGTCTCCTTTTTTCCACACCATGATTATTAAGGAGGTCAGTGGTATGTCCTCGGAAGATCATTGATCTTCCCTTGGCGAGGTGATAAAGTACACTGCACCGAACCACCTTCAGGTCAAGGGGCAATATGCCCTCAATGAACTGGAGGGCATGCATGCATGCATACTTACCATACAGCAGACATGGATGATGGTGATCAAAACTAAGCGATGAATGGTTTCCAGCTTACATATATTGACCACTGGTGGCTTTCTTGTACCATACCTGGCAGCGTATATGATGGCTAGGATAAAGATGGCCTTGTAGAAGATAGAGATGGTCCACTTCCTCAGGCCCCAATCACGGCGTATAATTCTCCTAACAAGGGCTGTGTAGTTTTTTATCTTTGTCTGGATATAATTAAGGTGCAGCAAGAAGGAAAGTTCTTGTTGAGGATAATTCCTAGATATTTAAGTTATGTGACAAACTTCACGGTGGTATTCTGGATCTTTATCTGTGGTTGTCTATTGTCGTTGAGGGTGCCCTTCAGGAGGATCGATTGCATTTTGGTTGGTGAAATTTGAAGTTGGTTGCACCGTGCCCATTCTTAGAGAGTCAAAAGGGTGCGATTGGCGGAAATTTCCAGATGGTCTCTAGAGTCAGCACTAAGCATGAGGACCAGGTCATCCGCTTAAGCCTGGGTCTTGGCAGCACCAAGTTACAGGAAGTACCAGGAGGATCATGCCTGGGGATGGGTTTTCCCTTTTGATTGAGGCATCGGAGGCTTTGACAATGATTCTAGTCAGGGCTCTCTGAAGTTGATCTGGGTTCTGTTCCAGCAGGGTTCTAGTTTGCAGTTGACTTTTTGAGTAGTCAAAGTCTGTTTAAACCTGTTCCAATCTGCTTTATCAATGGAGTGCCTATGTAGCGATGGGGTTTCGGGTAACGGAGCGTTGCATCTTGAACATGATGGTCTGATGTAGTCCAGCAGTCCAGAATGACCCAGTCAGAGATGTATCCTGAGAAAGAGCTTGTGGCAATGGTGACATCCACCATTGCTTCCAAAGAGTGCTTGAAAAGATTGGAAGGTTGTGAAGTCTATTGAGAACAGTGAATGGGCTGTTGAAAAGGAATTCTTCCAGGCATTGTCCATTTTTGGATTCACCATTGCAGAGTATTGCTGTGCCAAACAGGGAACGTACAGTTTACATCTCCCGCAATTAAGATTTTCGGAGTTCCATAAGGATGAGTTGCAGATATCTAATTGCTGGGAGGATATCCTCTCCCAGTCTACAATACATCGAAATGGCGTAAAAGTCACCTAGAGCGCTAGTTATTTGGGCACAGACAGCCCAGGTCTTGCACAGATTTTTGTTATTGTGTGGTCAGGGTTATAGACCACAATAGCCGCCCAAGGGGTATCCCCACTGACTTGAGCAATTTTATATGTCAGAGAGTAGCCTTCACCTTTTTGGTATGTGTGTAGGATTCCTGTAATTGGAGCAGGGCACAGTCCCTCTGGCATTGAGCTGTAAAAATTTCACTCTATTGTTATAATATTTAATTTGAGTCCCCATAATCATTTCTAAGTTGATGTGTGTGCTTTGTTTTCATGTAAGTGGGGCACTTACTATCTCAAATAGCGTGTTTGTGGGGTAGTTTTAGGGCCTTGACGTTAGCATAAATTGAATCTGATGTCTTTTTGGGGCACAAGTTAAGTGTCCTTTTTGTGTGCAGTGACCGCACATTGGTTCGGCCTGTGTGAAGGTATGTGTCGTGTGGCCAAAACAACAGCATTTGAAACATTTGGGCACAGTCACATGTTCCCTGAATCTGTAGCTGCCCCAGTTTATGTAAACTCTGGTCAGGAGGTGGATGATTTGCCATGCTTTAGAAGAGAATTCTATTACCCAGTTTGCAGCGTTACCTGAACTCGATTTGGTTTGATACTTTGGGGTAATATGACTGCCTGGATCATCTTCTGGAAGGAAGTTTTGCAGGTTCTGCTGGTACATTTCAGTTTTAATCATTTCAGGAGTCAGTTCCTTTTCTACGTCATAGATTACGATGGAAGGCCCCTTTCTTTTGGCCAGTTCAGCTCAGAGTCCCACAGTGGGGATCCTAGAATTGCTTAGGATTTTTGTTGTGTCCTTAGCTTCCTTCTCAGTTATGACACCAATGTTGCGCATTTTTCTAATTATCTTGATCAGTGTCATTTCAAGATCTTCCATGAGGCTGGGTCTGGGGAGAAGCAGTTTCTGTAGAAAGAGTTTCCCTTTTGATGGGAGGTGCCTCGTTCTGGGTTGCTCTTAGGAGGATTCCTCAGCATATTGGCATACGATAGGGCACGCTGCGGTATTTGATTTTTCCCTATCATGGAGGAAAGCCTCCAGTTTAGCAGCATTGGTTTCTGCTTCCAAGTGTGTTTGCAGGAATATAATCTCAAGTTTAGTCCATAAGGACACAATATTTACTCAGAGGGCAATTGTAATTCTGCTTGAGGTTTCCCTCATTAAGTTTTCAAGTTTGGTTCACAGGGTCAGGATCTGCTGCAGTACTGGGCCCTCAGGAGGGTAGGTCCAGGGCAGGGGTAAAGTCATGTCCCAAATTACTCTCCTCAAGCCCCAATGATTGGTTGGGGTTGCTCTGTTGGTTTTTAGGTTCACTTTGACTGTAGGTTTCCCGCTCCAGTTTGGGAACTCATCTTTTTATGTTTCTTTTTACGGGCCGGCCCTGGCCTGGGATTATCCAGTCCACCAGTTATCTCCAATTGGTGCTTGTCAAGCACGGCAACCTCTTCTTCGGTCATTTCTGGTAGAATTTGGATTAGCGAGTTTCAAAGGACTCCTAGTGGTGGTTGTCTCAAGGTTGTAGGATGATTTGTTAGCAAGAAAAGCGTCAAGCAATTTTGGGCTAAAACCCAAGGTCGTGTAATTGCAAAAATCACCTAATCCAAAGGATGGTCCTAGGAAGCTGGGACTAAATTCCCTTGTGATTATCAGGGATGCTAAACACAATGGAGATATCAACTAAATTTGTAATTAATAGCAACATCATCATATGCAAATTATCAGTATTTCTCAATTACTGTATTAGACTTCAGTACCAAGGGCTTCTTTCAGTATGTTCTTGTCAGCCGATCAGGACTAGGTCATGTGATCAAACGCTGAGAACAAAGCCCTTTGTTCTTCCCACTCCTGGAAGAAGTGTTAACCATTAGTGTTAATGGCTAACACTAATCAACTTTAATTATTAACACTAACACAAAAATGCCAAGAATATCCCAAGGTACAACATGTAGCATATTAAAAATTATATTGGAGGCTTGGAGTGGTGAAACCCATGTTTAGTCTCTAGAGCAAAGTTTACGGCATCCCCCTCCCCCCCATACTTCTCCTTCAACCCATGCACAGTACTAAGTACTATAGGTTATGATACCTTTCATGTTTGGGGTTTTCATAAAAAAAAAAAAAATATGAAGTGAAAGCACCCATCAATCTAAGTTCACTGTTCATAGTTGCAACTAACTTGCGAAGTTTAACATCAAATATAGCTGTGGGGGAACTACTATACAAAACAACTGCCAAACCCATATGGCATCTCCATACTAATCGTTGAAAACAATGTCAGAAAGCAAAATTTTAAAACTGAGCAAAACACCACAAAACCTTAGAAGTTTGCCAAAATAAAGCATCAGGATGCTCACAGTCACCTGGGGATCCTGGGACGCAGTGCCGGAACAAGGTATTTTCTCACCCTGAGCAGAAAGATTTTTCAGCACCCCCTTTATTAAGGATATCAACGGAATTCTAACAACAAGAAATTTTCCTAAAGCCTGGAACAGCTACCTCGTTAGACCACATCCAAAAGTTCGAAACCCCACTCTACCCAGGCACTTTCGGCCGATATCTAACTCCTCAACCCTCCTGAAAATCCTGGAAAAATCTATGCTGCCCACCTTAATGAATCAGATTCTTGGAGATAGGCCGCCACAGGTCCACTACGCAATCCGAAACCGATCCACAGTGATGAACCTCCTTGCAACCACATGTAATATATTGTCCGCCTTTGAACAGCAAGAGGAACTCGCAATCACGTACCTGGATATTGAAGCTGCTTTTGACACCATCAACGTGTCGGCGCTCCTCCGCTTACTGGAAGACCACTATCTAATCCAAGGTAATATCCTCTGGTTCATAGCATCACACCTCTATGATAGGGTACTACAAGTCGATGCCTATGCACAATCTCACAAGAAGGCAATTTCTGCTGGTGTTCCGCAAGGAGGAGTCCTATCTGGCTTATTATTTACAGCCATCATGCGCCTCTTGTCCGTAACAATGAGAAAATCATCACCTAACTGGATGATATAAAAATTCTAATGCCTATTGCTTCCAACAATCACCTTGAAGCTACAGCAAGCATTAATGATAGTCTCATCGACGTTGCCTCTTACCTCAAACAGTATGGACTCTCAATCAACCCTCAAAAAACAAAACTAATGGTGTACTCTCTCAGACCAACCCCTACAATAATAGCCCCAACACTCGACGGAACTGTAATATCTGCCACTCCTACACATGTGGATTTGGGAATAGTATTTGACCCAAAACTCCGGTTTCATGCTCATGTAGACAAGCTCACTTCCAGAGCAGCCTCTCTCCAATGGCTAGCTAAACAACAACTAATTTATGTTAAGGAGCCTCGTGTAATTAAGAAATATATCAGAACAGTAGTTTATTCTCCACTCCTCTATGCTGCTGAAGTGTGGGCATCAGCAGCTACTACAACGAAGAAACCAATCCTCGCAGCAGAATTCTGGCTACTTAAATGGGCTAACTGGAAAGCTTGTCTCCCACCGCAGGACAGAACTACAGCCTTAGCTACCTCACTGGGGATGCAGCGACTGCCTGACATCATTGAAATACAACGACTGATAGCTACAGTGAAAATGATCACGGGCAGATCTCCACACCGTCCATTTGGGATTCGTGTTACTGGCGAATACCCAAGCCAGAACTTCGGTCAACCCCAATGCTCTGATCGAGGAATCGGAGGCTTCATATCTCAGACTGCTTCCTCCCAAACCAAATGCTACCTGAAGTACAGCACCTCGACGCTGACCTCCAGAAGTTTTGTAGCGATAAAACCTACAGGAAAGAAGTGTTAGCAGCTCGCTCCAATCCCAGAATCTAATGAGAACAAGTTCGTGCATCCTCCACACCAGCTGCCAAGCTATCCTGTGCCACGACAGAATTCGTTTTACAGAGAAGTGCCATTCATATATATTATATATTTTATTGAAAATAAAATTGTAAATAAGATATTTTATTGTAAATATAACTGTACGATGTCACTTGTAAATATAGTTAATACTGTCTAATGTGAGGAAGTGTAATGACATTTACATGTTACATTTTTAAATTTAGAATGTGCATTATCCATTATATATCCTGATGTGAGCATTACTATTTTCTATTCTGATGTGAGCCCCTGGCCGTTGGCCGTGATGGGACAATTGCAACTTTACTTAAATCTATGTATGTATTAATCTAGTTGCAATAAAGATGTTCTCTCTCTCTCTCTCTCTCTCTCTCTCTCTCTCTCTCTATATATATATATATATATATATATATATATATATATATATATTTTTTTTTTTTTATTTTTTTTTTCATGATTTGTAAAATTTGCCCGGGGGGGGGCAAGAAGGACCCTACTAGCCTGTTCTTTAATCCAGCACTGCCGGGACACACGAATAAATCCAGTAATTCCAATTTGAACCACTATAAAATTTAAAACACACAGCACAAAATAACCCAGCCGTCATACAGCTGACCACCAGGGATCATTTTGCCTTACTGACAATTTACAAATAGGTGCCATAATGGCCTTAGTAACCCTTGTGCCGATAAACAGTAATAACAATAACAGGTGGAGGGGGGCTATGCCTGCCACCAAGTTATTTCAGATTTTTCAACCTACACAACATTAAAATCAATCCATGAATTATACGTTTAAATGCACACATCATGTATGGCCTTAGATACTAATACGCTGTAGTGCATTAGTACAAATAGTACATTAAATAATAACAACAAAAACATTTAACATATAATTTTTACTGCATTGCAACCTAAATTGCCGACTACCTAAAAGGTAGTCGTATTTGTAGTGTAGTATTTGTACACCAGCATAAACTAGGAAATGCTTTGTTTATTAGTTAAAAATCAGTTTTTCTGCTGTATTTAGAGAACAGATGAGAAATAGTTCTAGTGAATAATCGTAGTGGCATATCAGATACAACCCAGATATTTGGGGGGGGGGGTTTCTACTCTAGTCTCACTAGACATCAATCATTTGTGAATCAACTCAGAGGGCTAATATTTTTTATTTCTTTGTGAAGTGTTCTTCTTTTCCTTTTTATGTACTTTTTTATTTATTTATTTATAGAGATCATGTACATTCACTATACTTGAATCAGTTGCCTGAAGTAAGTTTGGAAACAGACCAGTTGTCTGCAGACCACAGTAAGGATGCTGTTAAAACAAATAAAGATATGACAATCCCACATGAAAGAAAGGCAGAAGAATATCCAAGATCTCGATCACTAAGTTATTCTCCCACTTCATGTACAGGAAGGCAGTGTTCAGACTACCTGGAAGTCACTGGTTCTCCACCAGAAACTGAGAAGTAAGTTGTATATTAGTTAATTTAATTTTTGGCCTTAGTATTATTATTTTCTCTTAGTATTAGTAAAGGCCAAACAATGGAAGTGATCATAATATATTGACGTGGGATTCACTTAGAGATATAATCAGTGTCAAGGGTAACGGGAAGAGAAACTGCAAATTCTAAATGGGAAGCATTCAGCAAAGTAATCATAAAAGCTTCTGAGCTTTTTATACCAACTAGGGGATATTGTTCAAGGTTTAGACCTAAATTGATGTATGATAAACTGGTGACACTAAGATTAAGGAATAAAAATGCAGGGAATGATTATAAATTATCAGGGAAAGTGTGAGTACAAATTAGTATGCTATCAAGTCAGAAAAAATTTCAGGTGGTCTAATGCAGATAATGAGAAGTCATTGGATAGGAATGTGAAGAAAAGTAGCAAAGAATTCTTTGCTTATGTTAACAATAAACTGAAAGAGAGGAATCACATTAGCCCACTAGATATAAGGGGCAAAACTGTTGGTAATCCTGTTTGGGTTGCTGATAAACTGAATTTTTTAGTTTATCAGCGTAGCATAACCTTTATAGTTATGCTATGGTGAAAAAGTTTTTATGGAATACCCAAAGTATGTCAGGTTATAACTGGGAGCTAAAAGGATTTTGTGATAACTGAAAAGAAAGTGGAAGAGAAATTATATTTGAGCTAAATGTAAATAAGGCACTTGAAGCTAATGGGATCAGTTTCAGGTGCCTTAATATAATCTATCCAATTATAATAAAAGATGCTCTCATAAATTACAAGCACATCCTTGGGTTCAGGAAAGGTCTCTATAGATAAGAGATGTGCAAATCTCTCCTATAATTACTCACTTCACTCTCTGATCCTCAAAGGGATAGATTATAGGGTGAAGTAATTGCAGCCCTGTAAGCTTGAATTTACAGGGAAAATGTTGGAGTCACTGGTTAAAGAAGTATTGCAAATTCATATTGACCGAAATGCATTTATACAGAAATCACAGCATGCATTTGTTAAGGGAAGATTGTCTGACTGTCAGGGAATGACCACCGCATATCCCCGGAGCAATATGGCCTTAGTTGCTAATGCTCCTAAAAACCAAATAACAACAACAACAACATTGTCTGACTGTTCTGATTAGCTTCTATAATACAGCACCAAAGGAATTAGATAAAAAAAAAAAAAAATCATTTCGACATCTTATGCTTAAATTGCAGTAAAACTGTTTACAGTGGTCCATACAAAAGCTTGCTATACAAGTTGAAGAAGTGTAGTATTGTGGAAAGTTACTACTATGGATAAAGGGATTATTGAGTGGCAAGAGAGAGAGAGAGAGAGAGAGAGAGAGAGAGAGAGAGAGAATAATTATAAATGGATGCTGCTCTTCCTTCACTAGTATTATTAATGGAGTCTCTCGGGGTTTAGTGCTGTTTTCAGTATTTATGAGGGAGTGACCATTTAATTTGCGGACTGGTGCAAGATTTTATATTACTGCACGAACTTTCCATAACTGCCGTTAGAGACACTCTCCTTAATCGCTACTATGTCTGCTCTTGTCGAGCTAGTGGTGCGTAGAGAATTTTTTTTTAGCCACGTGTCACTGATGATTGTTTTGAAGCAAGTATCATGTTGGACGTACAGATTGAACAGTGGTATGTGATTTGTTATTGTGTCAGACTGGGCTTAAATACATCGGAAACAGTTAAAGAGATGAATGAAGCATATGGTATTGAGTGTCTTGGTAGGATGGCCTTATTTAAATGGCAAAAGCAATTCACTGAAGGCCGTGAGTCTGTTGCAGATGACCCAAGACCTGGTCAGCCTTCCTCCTGAGAAAATTGCAAAAGCCCAGGAAATTTTGGATGAAGACAGGCAAATTGCAGTTCTTGAATTAGCTGTTAGAATGTCCATTTCACGGTAGTGCTTAGAATATTGTGAAAGAACACCTGAAAATGTCGCAAATCTGTGCCCACTGAATTCCACACAATTTGATTCCAGAACAAAAACAGCAAAGAGTAGACTTGTGCAAAGAAATGCTCGATTATTTTTTGGCAAAATTTCGAGCTTCTCATTCTGCTGAGAAACAAATCGTTTGTGTTTTTTGACATAAAAGACATTCTTGTTACACATTTTGTACCTCATGAAACAACTATGAATAAGGAAACATACTAGTTGGTTCTGAGTCAAACTTTGCTGTGCCATTCATCAGAAACATCAAGAACTTTCCAGTGTGAAGTGGTTTTTCCATTAAGACAATGCCAGGCCCATACTGCTAATATTGTGCAGCCAGTGATCACTGCCATAGGTGCCAAGGTTCTGCCACTTCCCCCTTATTCATCAGACTTAGCCCATGTGATTTCTTCCTGTTTCCACATCTGAAGAAAGCTCTGAAAGGTAAGCGTTTCGTGTTCGACAACGATGCTCGCAGAGGAAGCACTTCGCAGTCTTTTGAAAAATGGCTTGCAAGAAGCATTTAATGCCTGGGTACGACAGTAGCAAAAGTGTGTAAAGTTCAAGGGAGAGTATTTCAAGAAGGAGAAATCCACAGAAGATTCAGATGACAGGAGACAAGATCTTGCACCAATCTGCAAATTAAATTATCACCCCTCATATTAACAATATTGATGAAGGAGTGTATCATTTACTAAGTTTGCAGATGATAGGTTGAAAGGGTTGTTAAAGGCTGGAATCAAAATATGCTACTGCAGCTGCATTGAGACCTAGAAAAAGTAAGCAGATGGGTTGAGAAGTAGCAATATAGGTTGGTTGAGCATTGAGATTTAACTTTGAGTGTGGTACCATCCAATTGAGTGGTACCACACTCAATGCTCAGCCTGTACAATTAACCATGGGCTAGTTGTACAGGCCAACATGAAGTTTTCTCTGCAGTAAAAACAGGCTACTAGCACAGCTTATGAGGTTCTATCATTGATTCACTGGATTTTGCCAGCAGGGATACGATGGTGATTATTCCATTGCATAAAGCGATGGTTAGGCCACATCTTGAGTGCTGTATATATGTCTGGAAGCCTAATTTTAAGAAGGATGTGGATCTGTCCGACATTGCAAGAAGCATTTAATGCCTATTGTTTGATAGATATGCTAAAATTGCTTAAATCCTAAGAATAATTGATTAGTGGAAGAAACTTCCATCTGGCATTGTGAAAATTGGTAGCTTGAATACTAAGGCAGAATTTGACTTTTTTTTTTTTTTTTTTTTTTCTGCTTATACAGGCATACCTCGGTTAACGTTACCTCTGATAACGAAGCTTCGATATAACGAAGTCCGCAATTTCAAGCACCATTTAACATAAAAAATATTCCAGTTTAATCACCTGAAATCTAAACAAACTGAAGAAATTACGGAAACCTTTGGGGCTTCTCGTGGTTGGTTCGAGAGATTTAAAAAACGGGCCAGGATTCATAGTGTAAAATTAACAGGAGAAGTTTCCAGAAAAACTAAAGGAAATAATTGAACATCAAAAATTTCCACCAAATTTGGTGTTCAATGTTGACGAAAGCGGTTTGTTCTGGAAACGGCTACCAACAAAAAGCTTCATTTCTATTGAAGAAAAATCAGCTGCTGGGTTCAAAGCAGCCAAAGACCATTTAACGTTACTCTTTGGATCAAATGCCTCTGGCGATTATAAATTAAAATTGTTATTAGTTTACCATTCAGAAAATCCGAGGGCGTTAAAAGGTAACATAAAAATGAATTTACCTGTAATATGGAAAGCAAATAGAAAAGCGTGGGTTACCAAGGAGTTATTTACTGATTGGTTTGTTAACCACTTTTGTCCTGAAGTAAAACGGTATTGTCAAAAAAACAACTTTGAAGAAAAAGCTCTTTTGTTGTTAGACAATGCTCCGGGACATCCTACTGATCTTAACACGTTGGACACATGCATTCCTGTCAAAGTTGTGTTTCTTCCAGCAAACACAACTTCCCTAATTCAACCATTGGATCAGGGAGTAATAGCATCATTTAAAGCTTATTATCTGCGTCGAACATTAAGCAGTTTAACTGAACTAGAGGATAAAGAGGAAATGACAGTTAAAACTTTTTAGAAAAACTACAGCATTAAAAACGCAATTGAAAACATTGATAGTTCTTGGAAAGAAGTCACTAAGAAATGCTTAAATGGAGTTTGGCGCAAAATATGGCCAGAAGTTGTACTAGAAGAAGAAAATAACATCCAAGAAATTAGAAATGAAGTTATCCAGATGGCTCAATCAATAGGTTTCGAAAATGTCGATGAAGAGGATGTTAGAAATTTATTGAATGCAGAAGATGATGGTTTTTCAGTGGAAGATTTAGAAAACCTTGTTAGCAATGAAGACAAAGATAATGAAGACGAAGTTAAAGAAGTTCCTGCTGAAAAAGTGTTAACAACCAAAGGTTTAAAAAGGCTTAAATGACATTGAGAACGTTTTAAATTTTTTTAGTGAAAATGATCCTGATTTAGGAAGAAGTTTTATTGTTAAGCGATCAGTGTTAAATGCAATAACTCCATATAGGCAATTGTTAAATGAAAGAGAAAAAAAGCATAAGCAATCAACTTTAGACTCATATTTTAAAATGTGATTTCACTTTGTATGTAAGTTGACTGTTTATTTAATAAAACTTTTCTTTGTTCGAAAAAAAAAGCTTTTCATTTTCTTTACGTAGGAACGTATCCCTATTCTGGCCATAGTATTTTTACCTCTGAAAACGAAGTTTCGCTTAACGAAGTAATTTCGTGGAACGCATCCTATTCGTTATTCGAGGTATGCCTGTACTGAAAAGCATGCTTCCTTCCATGATTTGCCACTGCTAATACTAATCCAAGATAGGCTTTTGCTGCATAAGCCAAAAAGGAAAATAACTCTACACAATCTTCCTTCGTCATGTATTTCTCTTCCCATTACCACCAGAAAGTACTGATAATGCAGCTGTTCCTTAACTGGGCAGTGGTTGCTGCAAAGTGTAGCAAAAACAGTTGCCGAACTTTCTATTCATTTTATTTATAATATTTTGGGTTTCTTCAAATGCTACTTAAACATTCCCATATTTCAACTTTTCTTAATGAATTGTGGTACTTTTTTGAACATTCTTTTTAAGTTTCATAAAAACAAAAAAAAAAAAAAAAAAAATGAAGGGACTGATTGAAGTGTTTAAGTCTTTGAATAGCTTGAGCAAATTCCATGCTGATGGCATTCTTTCTCTTGCTCAAAAGGGACATAAATTCAAATTGAAGAGGAGGATATGAGGGGACATAAATTCAAATTGAGGAAGGATGGTTACAGGATAGATGGGGAAGTTTGCCTTCAGCCAGCAATTGGTTAATTGTTGGAACAAACTTCCATCTGTTGTTGTGGACGTGGGTAGTTTGAATAAATTCAAGGAAGAACTAGGCAAACTATTGGAGGGGGTGGATTGACAGGTAACGTGTGAAAGGTTTTTTTTTTTTTTTTTTCCCCTCTCTTCTGATGTGCTATGCACTAAATATTTTTCAGTGCAGGCTGCATTCTGGAATGCATCTGCATGTGGATATGCCAAGAACCCAGTCTGCCGGGACACTTTCTTATGAAGGGTTTGCATATTTCTAATACTGGAATACAAATTATCTGTTAGGAACTACAGGCAGGCCTCGCTTAGCGCGAGTTTGATTAACACGGTTTTCAGTTACCGCGATTGGAAAAAATGATACCACTTTTTACTTTACGCGATTCAAATTTCCAGTTAACGCGATCTTTTATTTCTGATAGTTGAAAAAGATTCGAATCGCGCACTAAATGTCTGATTGCCAATAAACAAGCGTTTGTCCGCTTCCCGCCTCAGTGTGTTCCATCAACTAAGTAGACGTGTTACTTGTTTGTCTCCACCTAATAAAGTCACGTGCAGACGTATTTAAAAATTCTAATTTTCTACCCCTGTTAATTATGGATAAAAGAAAGAGTGAAAAACAACGTGATTGTAATAAAAAAAAAACGAAAAGTTATTACTTTAGCTGATAAACTTGAAGTTATTAAAAAACATGAACCATATGAAAATCGTAAGAGATCTAGGATACAGTGAGTCTACCGTACGAACTATCTTGAGCCGTAAGAACGAATATAAAGAGAAAGGTAAAGTTTCGTCATCTTCTTTTGTCTTACAAAATACCAGAAACAGAACTCTAATAATGATTGAAATGGAAAGTCTTTTATCAATTTGGATAGAAGATTGCAATCAAAAAAGAATTCCATTATCTAAGGACAATATTCAGAGCAAAGCTATTAACCTTTTTACTAAGCTCAAAGAAACAAAATATCAAGGGGAGACTGAAATGTTTGTTGCTAGTTCAGGGTGGTTTGGACATTTCAAAAATCGAGCACGACTGCATAATGTTAAAGTAACAGGGGAAGCTGCTAGTGCTGATGAAGATGCTGCAGCCAAATTTCCTGCAGAATTGCAAAAAATCATTCAGGATGCTGAATACGACGATCGGCAAATATTTAATGTAGACGAAACGGGCGTATTTTGGAAACGGATGCCAACTAAAACTTATTTGGCTGCAAATGAAGCATCACAACCTGGGTATAAAGTCTCAAAAGATCGACTAACACTTTTATTAGGAGGTAACGCTGAAGGTGATTTTAAATTGAAACCCATGCTTGTGTACCGTGCACAAAATCCTAGGGCTTTAAAAGGATACAGCCATCGCACTCTTCCAGTCATTTTTCGTTCAAATAAAAAAGCATGGATGACCAAAGCCCTATTTGAAGACTGGTTTACGTCTTATTTCTGTCCAACAGTTGAAGCCTATTGCAAGAAAAATAATCTTACTTTTAAAGCTCTGTTGCTTTTAGATAATGCACCTGGACATCCTTCTGCACTTGGTGACTTAAATGAAAATGTGAAAGTTGTTTTTTTACCGGCCAATACGACTTCGTTATTGCAACCCATGGACCAGGGGACGATTGCAACTTTCAAGGCTTACTATCTCCGCAGAACCTTTGCACATGCACTTGAAGCTATAACAGGAGATAATGCAATTTCTGTACCAGAATTTTGGAAAAAATATAACATGCGATTGGCCATTGAAAACATTCATGCAGCATGGGAAGAAGTGACAGCCAGCAATATGAGAGCAGTTTGGAAGCATCTTTTACCCCGCGCAAATTATTTTACTTGCTTCAAAGATGCAGTTCAAAAAGTTATTTAAAATTCTTTATGGACATTCCAGAAGGTCAAGTACCAATTATAATTTTTCCTATTGGTTATGATATTCGATTAACGCGTTTCCGTTTTGCGCGATGCACTCGCGGGACGAATTAATCGCGTTAATCAAGGCCCGCCTGTATGTACAGGTAATCCTCGTATGACACAGTAGTTAGGTTCCTATAAAATCTCGGGTAGTGCGAAACTGTGTTATATGGGACTAAGAATCAGTATAAAAAGATGGGTTATGTTCCAAAAGCTAACAAAAATACACCATCTTGTTAAGAAAACTGACAAAAATACACCATTCTACATTTCCTGAAATCATGGTAGGTATCTTCTGCTCTCTTTAAAAAATCATTAATCTGGGTTTGTTTGTGTTTGCTTGATAGATCTTTGTAATTTCATTGTATTGAACTAAGCATTTTTGAAGCTCCCTTTTGAACTTGGGCTGCTTTCAGTCAAAGAATATGAATTCAAAAAATAGATTCTAATTGCTCAGCTAACTTCATACCTTTCTGTTTACTTTTTAGTGTAAAATTTGGAAGTTCAGAATTTTCAGCTGTGTTATCATCCTCTGAATTGATTTTTTCCTCCAATGCCATTTCGACCAAATCCGCTCCGCCAGCCTCTTTTTCTACCAGTAATTCTTGAAATTCTTCAGTAGTCATACTTTTTTTTTTGTTTGTTTGTTTTAGGAGCATTGGCGACTAAAGCTATTCAAATTGCATGTGTTTGAGGTCAAAATTTTCTATTTTACTCGATGAAAAAAAACCCGAGTTTCCAGGAGAAAAAACCATGCTATCCTTCCTGAGACCGACTAACTCAGCCACTTTGAGACAAAGACTCGTAA
The DNA here is from genome assembly GCF_048544385.1 of Mastigoproctus giganteus. Taxonomy (NCBI): domain Eukaryota; kingdom Metazoa; phylum Arthropoda; class Arachnida; order Uropygi; family Thelyphonidae; genus Mastigoproctus; species Mastigoproctus giganteus. The sequence goes on along the minus strand of NC_143579.1, from coordinate 149,292,028 downwards.
AAATTCCTCCCGTCATCAATAGGATTCAAACTTAGATCTTTTCCACCCAATGTTGGGGATGACAGCAATTCTACCAACTGTGCTACCCACAAGGACTTCAGTGTCATATCATCAAAACCTTTCCCTCTTACCGACTTAGTGACTTCTGCTATCGCACAGATTCCATCAGCTTTTTCTGTCAGCTCAACCATATTTCCTGAACGAAATGACTCTGCCCATACATTTTTACAACACGTATTTAATTGTTGACAGATTTACTTCTTTGAGCAATAAAGCTGTGATTCTGATACAGTACACAATTGAAAAATGTATCCATGCCTCCATCACTTCAATTCGGAAATCAGTTTTTTCCAAAATCCATTGTAACAATTTGTTTGCACCTCTGACCTTCAGGCAAATAAAGCCGATGCTATAGAAAGCACGAATTAAGAACTAAAAGGGTTAAGCATTAATCCCTTTAGCTTTTAGAGCTAAAACATTCCACAATTTAGTGGAGCCTGTCAAACCTATAGAAACACCTCAGCTGTACTGAGAAGTTGTGCTCGTCAACTACTATCTATGTGTCCACCACCATTGGCTCTGATCAAACTGTTTTCTACTGTAAGCATCCTATTAGAGAATTAGGAGAGAGTGATTTTCCTTTATCCCAGAAATTTATCTGTTGTTTCCAGAAATGAGTCATCCACACTTTCAGTAAATTTCATCTGTCTGTTTACATGGCATGTACAAGTGATACCTAAATCAGCTTCGTTTTAGCTGCTGTGCAAGTAACCTTACGATGTCCTTGAATGTAGTGGAAAAGCTAGAAGTGCTTAATAGTGTAGATCGGGGCATTAAAAAAAAAGAAATTACTTTAAAATTTGATATCCCTATCAAATAGGGATATTTCAACCATTCTGAAAAGCTGTGTTTCGATTCACAAAACTGTTTGAGGAAATGGGACCCGAGCAGAAGCTTACGAAATTATGCCTGTGTGAAGATGAAGATAAAGTTGTTTTCAAGTGGGTGAAGTTGATTTGAGACCAAAACATGCCGATATCGGGGCCATTAATAAAAGAAAAGGCTATGGAGTATGCATCTTTTCTAGGGCATAAAACATTCCAAGCCAGTTCTGGTTGGCTGGACAAATTTAAAAAGTGCCATGACTTACTCAAGAAAGTTACTTCTGGTGAACATGGGGTTGTAATCGAAGAAGACACACCCCATTGGAACAAAACAGATTTGAAAAAAAATTATGGAGGACTACGAGCCCAAAGACATTCACTGTTGATGAAAGAGATCTATTTTTTAAATATTTGCCGAACAAGACACTGACTTATAAAGGTAATAAATGTTTAGGTGGTAAAAATAGTAATCAAAAAAATTAGTCTTGGTTGGTGCAAATATGGCTAGTAATAAAAAACTGAAGCTTTTGGTAATAGGCAAAGTAAACAACCCCAATGTTTCAAAGGAATAAAGTCATTACAGTTGGACTAAAACTACAACAAAAAAAGTATGGATGTCAAGTGAAATTTTTGAACATTGGATTATAAATTTCAATAGAAAGATGAAGAAAGAAAACAGAAAAATCATGTTGATTGTTAACAACTGCCCTGCCTACCTTCACTTGGTAATTTCAAAACTTAGAAGTGTGAAGCTTGTTTTCTTCCCTCCAAATACCTTGTGTGAACTGCAGCCAATGGACAAAGGCATTATCAAAAATTTGAAAATGTACTACCAATGGCACGTACATACTGAAAAAAAATTATACTGAGAATAGAAATCAACCAACCTATAGATTCTGTTATACATTTGCAGATGTGTATATCGGAGTTGGAAAAAGTGTAGTCAAGATGCGACAGAAACAACAATTAATAATTTTTTTAACGAAAGTAGGTTTTGCTAACACGCCAATTAACAGCATCAAGAGGAATGAAATACTACAAGACATTGAGCAATTTTGGGAAGAACTCCAAGCAAGAAGTTTGATCAGTGGAGAAATTATTCTTAACAAATTTTTAGGAGTCGATAATGATAATAGTAGCTGAATATCTGAGTGACTCCAACATTTTGGAGAGTATTCAAAGAACTATTAACAATATTGATGACAAGTTGGATGAAAATGAGCACAATATTAAACCTTTGAAACATGAAATGTTGGCAGATTTGAAACTTTGTGTCAAGGCTTTCAGTGTGAAGAAAATGAGCCAGAAAATATATTTGAGTGTTTAAACAAATGAGAACATTTTTATGAATGATGAATATCCAGTGGACAACAAAAAAAATAACAAAATATTTTACGAAATAATTCTTAAAAGTGTACTCATATGTGCGCATCATGTAAGTAGTCATTCCTTAATATCTATGTATTAATGAATTAATTGTTCGAAAATTTATTCATTCCCACTTTTTTCTGATTTACTTTCCATCTTTTACTATATTTTGTGCCAAGGTTACATTCCGGGAAAACACCACGCAGTCGAAATCCCTTCAATGTGAAACGTAATTTATATAACATAATGTGTTCCATACCTGTTAAACAACAAAAAAAAAAAAAAAAAAAAAAAAAAAAAAAGTGCAAAAAAAAATTAAGTTGAAAAAAATTGTCTTCATTTGGTAAGAAAAAGAGAAAAAAATTAGAAACATTTCCATAAAATTAATCTTGCTAATACTTACCTCTAGATTTTTAATTTAAATTCATTGCTTCTTTGTCGCTGTTTTCCTGTAATGAACTTATGACAGCATTTGGCACTTTTTTGAAAAAAATTAGTTAAAATTGCTTGCTTAGAAGCACGCTGTTTTTCTCTATAAATTTCTTCATAAAGAACTAAAACTAATGATAAAGTTCTGCAAAAATTTAAACTCCTCTCCAAATTAAGATCCATATCCAGTGCTTCTTGGCTAAATTTAAAAGTCTTAAAAACTCAGCTAATCTCTTCGTGGTAAAATTTTTGTGTGCATATTTTTTTATCATTTTTGTTATATGCTTCTTCATATTACGAAAAAATATCATCCTGATAATTGTTCTTTATCTTTGTGGCCACAGCTTTTTCCACACTGCATTTATTGTTGAGTTCTTAACTTAACCCCATGCAAATTCAATATTTTTTACAGCAACAAGAATGTTATAATTCTGCCAATAATCTCTAATTGAGAGACTGCCTATTCCATCAGTAGCTTCTATCAATTGTAAAAAAGATCTTCTTAGATAATAAAGTTTAGAGGAAGCTATAACACCTTGGTACATTTTCTAGTCACACAGACCCAGCTGGTCAAAATGCTGATACTTTCGCAATTACTAATGACTTCACACAGATTGTTCCTTTACCTACCAGAATACCAGACAATCCTAACTATACAGCCAACACGCTTTATCTTTTTTTCGCAAACAATCCTTCGATGTACACAGTCAAAGTGAGTGGTCCTTTAGGCACCTCAGATCACAACTTCGCAATTGTCTCTTCTCCAATGGAGCCTTTATCTCATGGCTATTCCCAACCTCGTGTTGTTTGGTATTACAAGAATGCAAAATGGGATGATCTGCAAGATTTCTTTTTTCTTGGATGGATTACTGTTTCAAAACTCCTGATCTCAGATCGTGTCGGTGAAATTGTTCTTGTAGGAATAGAAGAACAATTGGCTTAATTTTCTATCTACACGAGAGCCCACAACAATTGTAAAGTCGTTATTAATCAGTCCAAACTAGATTGAGAACAGGCTAAGAGTAGAAAACTCGCTTCTTGACCTAATGGTAGCCGAGCATTCTGGTCTCTTGCCAAAGCTATTGGCCGCAGCTTTTGCCCATTTCTGTTCCCACCTCTGTCAAAACCAGATGGTTCTATTGGCACTTCAGCCAAGGATAAAGCTGACCTGCTAGCATCTCATTTTTCTTCCAACTCATGTATTAATGACTTTGGTAAAACACCTCCCACCAATCCCAACACGCTCCATTCAATGCCTCCTGTGGTCTTCCGTCAAAAGGATGTCAGAAGGATTTTGACGAACCTTGATACTGTGAAAGCTCCAGGTCCTGATGGTATTTCTCCAATTGTTCTCTAAACCTGTGCTCCTGAACTTACTCCTGTTCTTTGCCGACTTTTTTCACTTTCTTATTCCAAAGGTGTCTCCTTCTGCTTGGAAATTTGCTCATATCCAGCCAGTTCCTAAAAATGGTGACAAATCCCTCCCATCCAATTATCATTGGAGAAATCAATTAACCACCAACACTCTTAAACTATCTAGAAACCTTCCATCTGATCAACGATCTTATGGACAAATTCTATGGCAAAGTTTGGTGAAACACACACTTGCTCTTGACATCTCACAGGCTTTCAATTGTGTTTGGCATAAAAGTCAAAACACGCTTCCATCTTATGGTTTGCCAACTGTTTTTTGTAATTGATTATCCAGTTTTCGCCCTGACCACTCACAGAGGAAGATGGTAGATAGCTCTCTGTCTTCTAACTACTCCCCTAATACTGGTGTCCCCCTCCCAAGGTTCAGTTCTTTTCCTCTTGTATATTAATGACCTTCTTCCATTGACCAGAAATCCTATCCATAGTTTTGCTGATGATAGCACATTGCATTCCACTTTGAGAAACCTTGCCATGCTCAATCAACTTCAACTTCTCGAATATCCACTGCAAATTCCTTAAATGCCAATCTCCAGTGGGGAAAAGACAATTTAGTTGATTTCAATGCTTCTAAAACTCAGTTCAGTCTTATATCTTGCAAAAAGGATTCTTCTACTCCTATGCTTATCTTGGTGACACTCCGATTTCTAGGCAATATGATATCTCTCCTTTGGGGATTACCCAGGCTTCTAATCTCTCTTGGCAGAAGCACATTACAAATATTGTTTCCTCTGCATCTAAAAAACTTGGTTTTTTCTTTTGCTCTCGCCGTTACTTTTCTTACAAACAGCTGTTCACTCTGTACAAATCGCAAATCTGCCCTACCGTGGAGTGGAGTATTGTTCCCAAATCTGGGGCTGTGCCACCAAAACCTCTCTCAGGCTTCTAAATTCCATTCAGAAGAGGGCAGTTAGGTTAATTAATGTCTCCTCTCTCTCTCTCTCTCTCTCTCTCTCTCTCTCTCTCTCTCTCTCTCTCTCTCTCTCTCTCTCTCTCTCACACACACACACACAGACGTACTGTTTCTGCTGCATGCCTTTTCTACAGATACTTCCATGGGCACTGTTTTTCTAAATTGGCATGTATAATTCCTGTCTCTCTTTCAAAATAGTCCGAACACATGCCACCACCAACCAACATCCATTTACTGTCCATCTTAAAACTCACTGAACCAACTTTTCATCTTCCTCGTTTATTCATTCAACTGCCGTTTTCTGGAACAGCCTTCCTTCATATGAATTTTCTGAAAAATACAGTCTACAGAAGTTCAAGTCTAATGTCAACAAATATCATCTTTTGTCTTCTCAACCTCCAACCCGTGCACCTTACTAAGTACTATATGTTCTAATATCTCTCGTGTTAGGGATTTTCATAAAAAAAAAAAAAAAAAAACTTGCACATTGGTTATATGCACAGGGTTACTACCAGTCCCACCATCGTGAAGGTGCTAGCAGAGAATGCCGGATTTTGCCAAAATTAGTATTACATGAGTATTGCCCAAATATCAGTTTCTTCAGTGTTTTAGACTCCCGGGTTGCAAGTACAGCTTGGCTTATCTGAGAGAATGTCTGCAGTACCCTCAAGGTGTTGCAGACATTCTCTCAGACATCTTTGATTTTCTTTAATATCATCCACACTAGCGAAACAATGAACATGATGCCCTATTTTCAGTTTAGAGAACAGCCAGAAGTCAGTGCGAGGTTGGGAGAGTAGAGAAGCTACTGCATGACTGCTTTTTGTCACAGCCAAGAACTGCTGAACTACCATCAGCTTGTGACTGGTTGCATTATCATGGTGTAGGAACCAAGATGTCCTTCCATTTTTGAGATTGCCTTCACCTCACGCTCACACGCAACCATGTTAAAATCCGAATGTGGTAAGCAGTAATAATGCTTCTCCCCATAGTCACAAATTCATGGTTAATTATACCCTCATGGTCAAAAAAAAAAAAAAAACCTGTCACCGTGACTTTAACACATTGGATCTTGTTGCATGAGACTCCGTGAACGATGAGGATGTTTTTGTGTGCCATTCAAATGATTCCACCTTGGTCTCAGGGTCATAGAAACTCCCAACTTTCATCCCTAGTATCTACTTTCATCCCTAGTATCTACTACTAAATCTATGCTCAGATGCAGCATAGATTTTTAAAAGAAGTCACTTGTGACAGCTTTCTTGTAGTCTATGTTGAATCCACAGCGTTTGCACCGGGGGGGTACGTTCAGGGGTACATGCACTGGGGGTGAGAATGTAAGCTTCGGGGGGTGTACATGTAGTATATTTTTTATTATTATTTAATATTTACACCATATGTATATGTTACAAACAAATCTGTATATTTATATTTATGCATAATATGCATAAATATGTTGTTTGTTATTTGGTTTTTAGGAGCATTAGCATCTAAGGCCATATTGCTTCGGGGATATGCGATGGTCATTCTCTGACCTTTCCACATCCTCCATATTTGGTGGGCAGAGGCTCGAACCCCTGATCTAATCAAGAAGTGTGTGCTACGCACTGCTGCTCCTGCCCACCTGGCTACGGGGGATGCATAAATATTAATATACAGATTATGCATATTTATAATAAGAGAATATTAGAAAACAAAAGGAAATATTTATTAATTAACATCTAAATACTAATAGTCAGTTCACAAAAACCACATTACTGACAATAATCACAGTTCAATAATATGAAAATCGCCGATTAAAATTTCCAAAAAAAAAAAAAAATTATGCAAATTATAATCAAACATGCAAATACTGTATTATAATAATCTTATTCTTCTTCGCTTTTTCTTTGCAAGTGTATCAGTCACTTAATTTATTAATTTTTCCGATAATTCATTTCGGTACAGATGTATATATAATAAAAAGGTTAAAAAATGTATTGTTTATAGGCTTCGACCAAACCATCTTGTTGCAGTATACAAAGAAGAATTAGCCACAAGTAGACTCTTGCTGTGAAAAAAACAAATGAAAGGAATGTGAAAACCATAAGGCGAAACTCCCGACAATTGAATTAGTGGCTGCGGTAGGCCCCCCTGAAAACTGCAGGACACTTTATAATTAAAATGGCATCTGTCAGGAACCAATTCAGGTGAACCTATTCACGGCCTGCGATCTTGTTTGCGATATACAAACAAAGAATTAGTTGCAAGTAGACCATTTGTGTGAACTCTATCAAGAGAGATGGTTCTTGTGAAAATAAAGGGAAACTAAAAACATAAAACGAAAATGTGGATTCATGAAATAGTGGCTTTTTGTTACAATTTATGCAGCCAGAAATACTGCCCATTTAATTATTTTGAAAATTTTGTGTCTTTTGAATTTTAGTGATTTATTTTTGCCATGTACCACTTAACAAGTACCACCACACTTAGTTGATGTGATTTTTTGTGTTTATTTGCCATAAATTTATTGAATTCGTGTTTTATAAAATAAAAATTACTATTTTTCACCGGGAGGAATTTTATTCCACGTGGGTGTGAAACTCACCCCCCCTGGATTCAACACTGCTTGCATTCCATTTGGTTGTCCAACAGCAAGCATGGAAAAAACTGCACATCCCTAAACCTTGCATCAGGATTATGTATACTGAGCCTACAGGCAGTTCAATTTCATGAGAAGCCTCAGCAACAGTCATTCGCCTGTCATTTTGCATGTGTTCCCACATTTTCGTGACTTCAAAGAGCATCCATTGTGAGGTTCATCTTCTATTTCCTGGCCTTTTTTAAACCAATTAAACCACTCCTAAACCACTTTTTTCCTCAAAGCATTATCTCCATGAACTCTGTAATGCTAAAAGTGTCTATGTAGCACTTTTTCCAAGTTTAAAGAACTTGATGTTGGCGCACTGTTCAACTATGATATTCCACAATCAATCAGCTGTGACACACAAGTGAAGTATTCAAGCTAGTTCTCCCTTGACATGCATGCACACCAAGGTCAGCATCAATGCCCCACAAAACCTTATGGCAATAGTGCAAACCCTTTAAATAGTAACTTGCGATTCCGGGAAATTTTTGGTGGCACTAACTAAATTTTTTGGACTGAAGTAAAACCGGTTGGTAGTGAAAATGCGAGACAGAAACGACACTAATGATGTCACTTCCTAAATGACGCTAACTCAGTCACTAACGTTGATTTGATAGAGTAAGTAGTGGGCATGAGCACAAACATTACATTGTTAATTACCCCAGGAGCTCACATCTAGTGAGTATGGGCTTGGCACACCCAGGATCCTGAGCTGGATATCATCATTCTTCTCTTTCTTGGTGATTCCCTTCTACGTCTGACTCTTGTTCTCTCTCTCTCTCTCTCAGGATAATTCAAAATTTTTTTTTTTTTTTTTTTTTGCTGGTGCAGTATAAGCCTCAGGCTTCCTTGCACCATATAGCTAAGAATAATAATAATAATATTAAAAATTTTGGACTGAAGTAAAACTAGTTCGTAACAAAAATGCGAGATGGACATGATACAAGTGACATCACTTCTTAAATGACGCTAAATCAGTCACTAATGTTGATTCGGTAAAGTAAGTAGAGGGCATAAGCATAAAACATTATATCAATCATAACTTCGGTTCTAGCTCTTTGAATTTAAAATTTGATTGGTTTTGATTTTGGTCAAACAAAATGTTTTCACATAAAATAAAACATCTTTTGTGCATACAGGGCACTCACACTTTTTTTTTTTTTTTTAATGTGCTACATATGTGGGCTACAGAGCTAGCAACTAGGCACCTTAGAGGATATTGTAATAAATGAAGACAAAATTTTCATTTTGTCTTCATTTATTAAAGAATTTATTTATTAGACAAAGTTTTAGTTAATGATTCTAAAACTAGAAATCATAAATTCAAATAATGGGAAAATAGATTTCCACTAGACTGGACTAGACTTTACAGTCTAGTCTAGTCTAGTCTAGTCTAGTAAAGCTGGCTAGTGGCTGGCATACAAAAACCAACTTAAAGTTGTATTCTCAAAGTGTAATAAGAAATGATGGATCTCACCATGGTGCCCATAATAACTTCAAAAGATGACTGAAGAGATGGGAACTTGGAGCTTTTATCTAGCATCTAGACCTGGGTTTGACTTCTTGAAACATCCATTAAATAGTGGTTGGTAGTAGCTTCAACATATTTTGGTGAGCCAACAGACTTATCAAAAAGCAATTGGTATTACTTAAAAGAATTGAACTAATTTCCATTTAATAAATTTTACTGATAAAAATTTCAAAAAATAATTTTAAATTATATGAAAAAAATACTCTACTCCACATCGAATTAACAAAAATAATTTGTTTACTGATCTCTAAAGACAGGAATGTTTTCCAGATGTTTTCCCTTTTTGCTGAAGACATTTCTAAACATTTAAGATTCTATTTCAAGTCTAATGAGGTATAGAAAGAAGCAAAGACAGTTTTTCCTTCTAAACTTTATACTTACAACACCATCCTCACTTGTCATTATATCCGTGACAAGAACAATTACCATCATCTCGTTACCCTTGAAAACAAAATAGGAAATAGTTGAGAAACCTGTTAGCAAATAGAAAAAAATTAATTTAGTATATTGAAAGAATTATTAATATGGAGAAATTGTTCTGCTGTATTTAGAGATTGTAAACTAAATATTTTTGTTAATGTGCACAGTGTTTTTCCTACAATATATGATAAACAACACATCTAAAAGTATATTGGATAAAAGACATTAGATGTCTTTTATCCAATATAATTATCAAGAGTGAGTGAGTGTGTTCAGTTAACAGAAGTATAGCTATCTTTTGGGTGTCAACAGCTTCATTTTTAGTTTTCTATGTTTTTCTTTTATTTTTCTTCATATTAATAATAAAGAATAAGCTATCATATGCCATGATAATGATAATAAAGAATATACTTTAATTCAATTTAAAATAAAAATGTAAAATTGAATCTTTTAAAAATACCACAGTTTTCAAAACATACTGACCTTTTATTTTATTGATTTTATTCGACTCTTTTAGGCAGACAACTACATTATTTTCCCAGGTACCTAGTTATTGCAAAAGTCAAAGCATACTGCCCACTAATATTGATATAATCCAAACACCCACAAGCAGCACTAATAATTATCCTCTGGAGTCTTCTGCTAAATTAAAGAATCCTACCATGACATTCACTTATAGCAAAAAAAACATCCGACATCAAAAAAACCAAAAACGCAAGAAAAGCATACGTCATCCAGGACACAATGGATATCATCGTATTTCCTCATCTTCGTCATCATCATCATCAGTGATTTCAACTTCTTGTTCATCACCCTCTTCACATGAATCACAATCTCCATCAAGATCTCCATCTCTCATAAAACCACATTCACAGTCTAGTTCCAGGGAATCTTTGTTTTCAGGCAAAAAAAGGTAAATAGTAAATATAAATTAATACACTGTCTTGATAAAAGTAAATGTACATTTATTATATAAATTCAAAAGTTGAGGTACATCATTATATATTTATATACCATAAGTGATGCTATTTTTAAGAGAATGACAAACTTTGCTAGCAGTATGATTGTCCGTATATGGTAAAATTATTCAGCCAACTATACTTTGCTGGATAGGTAGTAGTAGTAGTAGTGGCATGTGATGCTAAAAAGCAAGCATATCAGCTTATGTAGCACCAGCCCAAAAAAAAAAATAATAAAAAAATTTCAGACAGCCATTCCCTCTAAAGGTTTGTCCAGTTCCTCCTTGTATTTATTTAAGCTATAAACTTCCACAATTACATGTGGAGGTTTGTTCCAGCAATGAATCACCCGCTGGCTAAAGACAGATTTCTGCACATCTATTCTACAACTGTCTTTCCTCGATTTGAATTTATGCTCCCTCAGGTTTGTAATCTGAGCAAGCAGAAGAATCCCATCAAAATTCAGGTGCTCAGATTACAAACCTGAGGGGGCAGATCCTAGATACCTAGTCTCCAGCTCCTGTAATTTGCAGAACTTAAGACTTTATTGGTAAGAGGACCCCTTTATTCCCCTCACCAATCACGTTGCCCTTTTCTGTAAACGATCAAGCAACTCTACATTCTTCCTAAAATGAGGCCTCCTAAAGAGCTGTACACAGTACTCAAGGTGTGGCCTCATACAAATGGATAGTCACCCTTTTTTCTGCTAGCAAAATTCCTGTATATCATTGACAATACCCCATGACCTGCCCTGGCAGTCTGTCTGCATTGCTCAGAAAATTTCATATCTGACTGCACAATCACTCCCATGTCTTTTTCATTTTCTACCACCCTAAGTGTAGTACCACACAGTTGATATGTTCTTCTGGGGTTACTCCTACTCATATGCAGTACTTTGCATTTTTCAATGTTAAACTTCAGTTGTCACTTCTCAGATCATCTGCCCAAATTTTCTAGATCCTGTTCATTAGCATTAGTAGAGGCATATGATGCAAGGAAAGGGATGGAAGTCTGTTCCACCAACCAACTACCTGCTGGCTAAAGGCAAATTTCAGCACATGTGCCATTAACTGTCATTGTCAGTTAATTGTCATTAAATTTCATTAACAACCCTGCCAACCTTTGTATCATCTGCAAACTTCAATACCTGATATACCGTCATCTATCATTGATAAATATAGAAAAGAATAATGGGCCCAACACCAAACCTGTGGGACTCCACTAATAACATTAGTTCATGAAGAACAGCATCCATTAATTACCACTCAACCACCCTTTTATCCATTGTACCAACTTACCGTTAATACCATGCTGCTCCAATTTGTACAGTAATCTTCCATGCGGAACAGTGTCAAAGCTTTCCTGAAATCCAAGTATATGATAACAAAATTATTTTTTGCATCTAGTTTTTTTGTAACCACATCAATAATATCCAATCAAATTTATCAGACAAGACTTTCCCTTCACAAACTCATGCTGTGTCTGAATAATTACTGCAATCTTGTCTAGATGATCCTGCAATGCATCTTTAACACGTGACAATTATTTTACCCAGAACAGAAGTTAAACTAACTGGTCTGTAATTACTCTTGTCGCCCTTAGTTCCCTCCCTTTGTGAATTGGGAAAACATTTGCACATCTCCAATCCGTGGGGACCTACCCTTGAGTCCAAGGATTCCGTAATAATCATGGCTAAGGGCCTACTTAGTTCCTTAGCTGTCTCCTTTAATATAACTAGATCTACCATCCACCCCAGGTGCCTTTGTTATGTTTAACTTCAACAATTTCTCCTCCACTTTGCTCTCAGTTATTAAAAAATCATCTCCAATCCGTGGGGATGATTTTCTAATAACTGAGAAAAGTTATTAGAAAATAAAGTTATTAGTTATTATTATTAAAAGTTATTTTCTAATAAAAGCACCCTGTTACAGTTTGAAAAACTTCAGGCATTTTCCTCCTTTAATAACTCCTCGTGTGAATGTGGATACAAAATACTCATTCAGATTATTAGCTATCTGAGTTGGATGATCAATAGTAGAACCATCGATATCAAGTGGACCAGTCTGATTAATCCCCTTCCTTTTAGAGTTTATATACGTTTATAGAAGTCCTTGCTGTTTTCCTATGTATCCCTTGCCAAGGATTTCTCGTAATCTGCTTTTGCTTGCCTAATCTCCTTTTTCACTTGATCACAGACTAGCTTATATATGCCATAGGCTTTTGTGTCGCCTGATAATTTATATGCATGCCATGCATTTTTCTTCTCTGCCCCAAGTCTCATTAGTTCATCTGACATCCATTTAGTCCTAAACCTTGAACAATATTTCTTAATTGATATGAAAAGATTAGTTGATTCCAAGATTAATTCCTTGAATGCTTCCCATTTAGAATTTGTCGTTGTTAACATCATCAGTTGGTCCCATGTATAGAATTTAAAAAATCTCTGAGACTTTACGGATGCAAAAACCCTTCCCTTTACCCCTGATAGTAATTATATCTTTAAGTAAATCCCACATCATCATATCAATGTGATCACTACCACCTAGTGGTTCCTTTACAAATTCATAATGCACGATAATCACTGCTGATAATTATATCAAGGGTATTACCCTCTCTGGTTACCTCTCGAACATGCTGTAGAAAACAATCATTCAGTAAATCCACAAAGGTCTTGCTAGTGTGTGAGTGACCAACCCACAAGTTCCAGTCTGTATCTGGTAAGTTTAAAATCCCCCATTGTAAGTCCATCTGATATAATGGCTCACTCTATTTCTCTGTGAAATTATTAGCATTAGCATTAGTAGAGGCATATGATGAAAGAAAGCAAGCTTATGCAGCATCAGTCAAAAAAAAAAAAAAAAAACCCTTCCACTTAACCCCTCCGTTCGTTCGAAATACCTGTCCAGCTGAGCCTTAAATTTATTTAGGCTATCAACTTCCACAACAAAGGATGGAAGTCTGTTCCACCAACCAACTACCCACTGGCTAAAGGCAAATTTCTGCACATCTATCCTACATCTGTCTTTCCTCAATTTGAAATTATGCCCTCTCAGGTGATTATTCTGAGCAAGAAGCAGTATCCCATCAGCATTGAGCATGCTCAAACCATTCAAGGCTTTGTACACCTCTATCAGATCACCTCGCCGGCGCCTAGCCTTCAGACACTGTAATTTGCAAAACTTAAGCCTTTCTTCCTAAGAGCAACCTTTCGTTCTGTTCACTAACCTTGTTGCCCTTCTCTGTACTTGTTCCAGCAGCTCAACATCCGTCTTGAAATGAGGCCTCCAGACCTGTATACAGTACTCAAGGTGTGGCCTGACCATTGCCTTATACAACGGAATAATCACCTCCCTATCCCTGCTAGACAAATTCCTGTATATCATTGATAAGAAACCGTGAACTACTCTTGCAGCCCATCTGCACTGCTCAGAGAACTTCATATCTGCCTGCACAATTACCCCCAGGTCCTTTTCATTCTCTACCACTGTTAGTGTAGTACCACAGAGTTGATGCGTTGCTCTGGGGTTGCTGTTTCCCATATGTAGTACTTTACATTTGTCGATGTTTTAAACTTCATTTGCCACCTCTCAGCCCATCTGCTCAACCTTTCCAGATCCTGTTGCAGCAGCATAGCATCAGTAGCATCCTTAACAATCCTGCCAACCTTTGTATCGTCTGCAAACTTGGACATTAAGCTTGATATACCATCATCAGTATTATTTATAAATACAGAAAACAACAATGGACCCAACACTGAACCCTGAGGGACTCCACTAATAACATTAGTCCACGATGAGCAGTGTCCATTAATTACCACTCTCTGTGTTCTGCCACTCAACCAGGCGCCTCCGTAGCCAGGTGGGAAGGAGCAGCAGTGCGTAGCACACACTTCTTGATTAGACCGGGGTTCGAGCCCGTCACCACCAAATACGGAGGATGCGGAAAGGTCAGGGAATGACCACTGCATATCCCGGAGCAATATGGCCTTAGTTGCTAATGCTCCTAAAAATCAAATAACAACAACATAACAGCCACTCAACCATCCCTTTATCCATAGCAACAATTTGCCACCAATGCCACACTGCTCCAATTTGTGCAGCAGTCTTCGATGTGCAACAGTATCAAAAGCCTTTCTAAGATCCAAATATATAATATCAAAGTTATTCCCTGCATCCAATTCTTTTGTGACTACATCATAGTATCCAATCAAATTGGTCAGGCAAGACCTTCCCTTAACAAAACCGTGCTGTGTCTTAGCTATAAATGAATTCTTGTCAAGATTATTCTGCAGTGCTTCCATTAATTTTCCTGGAACAGAAGTTAAACTCACAGGTCTATAATTACTTTTGTCACCCTTTGATCCTCCTTTGTGAATTGGGATTACATTTGCACATCTCCAGTCTGTGGGTACCTCCCCTGAGTCCAAGGAACTCTCATAATTATGGCTAACGGATTGCTTTGCTGCCTTCTTTAATATAACTGGATAGATCCCATCCACCCCAGGTGCCTTTCTTGTATTTATCTTCAACGATTTCTCCTCCACTTTACTCTCAATTATTACAAGATCATCTAGCTCACTGCCAGTGTTTACTTCATCTATGGCATTCCCCTTCCTGAATAACTCCTCATCTGTGAATGTAGATGCAAAATGTTGATTTAGTTTGTTAGCTACCTGAGCAGGATCATCAACAGTTGAACCATCAATATCAAGTGGACCAATCAGATTCATTCCCTTCCTTTTAGAGTTTATATAAGTAAAGAAATCTTTGCTGTTTTTCTTAGCATCCTTTGCCAAAGATTTCTCATAATCTGCCTTCGCCTGCCTAACCTCCTTTGTGACCTGACTACAGACTAGCTTACATCTGCCATAGGCTTCTGAGTTGCTTGCTAATTTATATGTATCCCATGCATTTTTCTTCTCTGCCATGTGTCTCATTAGTTCATCTGACATCCATTTTGGCCTGAACCTTGAACAATATTTCTTAGTTGGTATGTAAAGACTAGTAGCTTCCAAGATTAATTCTTTGAATGCTTCCCATTTTGAATTTGCTGTTGGTAACATCATCAGTTGGTCCCACTGTATAGAATTTAAATACTGTCTCAGACCATCGTAGTCGCCTTTACGAAAGCAATAACCCTTCCCTTTACCCCTGATGGCAGTTACCTCCTTGAGTAAATCCCACTTCAGCACACTATGATCACTGCCACCTAGTGGTTCCTGTATCTGCAGATTCTTAATGCATGAAGAATCACTACTGATAATCAAATCAAGAGTATTGCTTCCTCTAGTTGCCTCCCTATTCATTGTACTCATTAAAGTCTTTATGCCTGTAATACCCTACTACTTTTATTTCTCTGTGCAATTATTCATTATACTCATTAGAGTCTTTATGCCTATAATACACTGCTACTTTTTGCTTTCCTAGTACTTATGTCACACCAAACTGACTCAACATTTCACTCACCATCTATGTCAACTGGATGCACTTCCTTAGATTTTGTTTTTCATAACTAACAGCATAACCTCTGCTCCTTTCTGTACACATTGTACCCAAATTCCAGTTCGGCATTCCTTATATCTGTATGACACCACGTCTCTGATATTCCAACAATATCCTCCTTTGATGTCTTGACCCGCACTTCAAATTCATCAAATTTATTTACAATACTCCTAGCATTGGTGTACATGCAAGTACACATGCACCTATTCTTATTCTTAGTTACCCTAACACAACCCATGTATTTATTTAATTTGTAGTGACTGCCATCAGTCCCTGAAATCCCCAGCACCCCTCACTCCAGGTCGCTACTTATTCTAATAGAAGTTGTGCAAGAATCACCTTCACCTCTGCCTAAAGCTACTTTTAACCTTTTATTCTGTGAAATCCCCCAAGCTAGCAGTTTTCCAACCCACCTAACACTACCTCGATAGCATCAGCAAACACTCTTGCACCGCCTTCTATTTAAGTGTATCCCATCCCTGTAGAAGCAGTGTCCCCTGTTAACAAGCACAGACCACGCTTAGTAAAATTCTACCCCACGAGCCTTGTACAATCCATCCAAGGCATTGTTTGACAAGGCTCTCATCATATACTCCCTCCTATCATGTTTGGGCAGAATTGTAGACACTTTCAAATGTAACCCTAACATGCAACTTTTTTTTCAACATTGACTTATACTTGTTAGGTAAATCTGTAGATCTCCTACTCTTAATGTCATTAGTGCCAACCTGTACAACAATATCAACCTTTGTGCCATTAAAAGATGATATCTGCTTTACATTATCGTCAACTTTTGCTCCTGTCAGACATACCCTGTTCCTGTTCTATCTATCCTTTTTACACAATATATTACCCATATCTCTGACAATAGAGTCACCAACAATAACTAACTCCTCTGGTCTTTTAGCTATGATGCATTGGAGAATTTCCCTCCCTCATTTCTCCTCCACATCACAGCACTCTTGCCACTTTTTGCCCGTTGTTTTCTTGCTCTAGTCTGAGGCATGATATTGAAAATTAATAAGATCAATAAATTAATTATCAATACTACACTATCTAATAGAATCCTAACTGCAATGATCGGTATTACGCTATCAAGTTTTACATTAGAGCTACCTATTTAATACAATTAAAAATTTAATTCCCTACCACTCTAAATGAAAACAATGGCTACAAGATTCGAATGAAACAATGGTTTACGTATATTGAGTAGTAACCTACAAAAACCGGAGCTAAAGAAAAAATAAAAATATGTCAGATAAAAATATAGTAACCTACAAAAACCTGAGCTAAAGAAAAAATAAAAATAACCAGCGTAACTAGAACTGTAAGACTATTTAGAAAATACAATGTAATATAACAATTAAGTAAATAAAGCAGGAAACACTTTTTTGGAGCCTGTAATTCACAACTGGAATTTGTAAAGAGAGTCAGCTATGATATGGCAGCATTATGTTTTCTAGACATCCATGATTTTCTGACAATATATTTACCAGGCAGTTCATCCATCTGACATCAGCATTACCCCAGTTGTACATCTTCCTTCCTATTTGCTTATTTGTATTGGTTAACTCTTTGTTAACCACAGGCACCCTGAAAGACAAGTTTGAAATTTAGGGTTTGTTTTACTGTTTGGGAATGAAAAAAAAAAAACTTCACAGATTGAGACTGGTTACTCACTTCATTATTTTTAAGTACAGTAAACCCCCGCTACTTGCGGGGGTTACTTTCCTGAGAAATGCCGCGAATACTGAGCTATGGCACCCATAGTAATAAAGGGGTTCCGTTCCAAAGTATGAAATATATAAGAAAAACTAGTCTAAAATTTTGTCTATGTATGTATTATATGTACCTTCATAATATGACTATGTACATAGACAGTACATAGTGAAATGCATATGGCATCGAAATGAAAATAAGAAACAATTTAATATTAAATGTAATATTTATTAGAAATTTCAAGCAAATCTTTCAAACCAGCGCCTTTGCTAGCATAAAAAAACTTATCTCGCCAGTGCTATCACCAGTTTCGCTAAAGTGTTGATAAAGGAGTTTTGCCTTTTCACGAATGATGAGTGAACTTAATGGAATTTTATTTTGAGTTCAGTCTTCTATCCGCAGATTTAAAGCTTTTTCCATTTTTTCTAATTTAACATCACGAGTTATGGAGCAAATTTTTGAAGCAATTAGCGCATTTTCATGGACACTACGGCGGAATTTTTCTTCCGATTTCTTGATTTATCGTACTGTTCACTCATTGATTTTATAATGTTTTGCCACTGAGGAGACACTTTCACCATTAGAAATTTTGTCTAATAACTCAATTTTGTTTGTTAATGTCATCACCTTCTTTGATCTTTATGCATTTCCCTTGTTATTCGTAGCCACATTTTAGTACGGGTTAGAAAGAACTTGTCCACAATAAAGTCACTTTCTTCCATTAACACACTCGAAAAAGTCTGTTTTACACTGCAAAACGGTAGATTTATCACTTTTGTAAGCATATAAATTTATAAATTGATAAATTTATTCAATTTATAAGCATATAAATTAAAAGCAAACGACAAACCTTCCATGACAAGCGCATACCACATACTGAACGAGGATTAGCGAGAAACATCCACGCTCGCGATTTTGTCACCCCTCTTCCCCCACCCAATGAGCGCTGTTTTGACCGGGAAAGATAATTTTAGCCACGCCCATGTTTTTTTTATGGCGGAAAATGTTCACGGCATTTTAAAATTCACATTTTTTTTTAGGTTTCATTTTATATTAAATCAGTGACCGCGAATAGCAGGGGTTTACTGTACTATATGGGTAACAACTGTAGGTGATTGATGAGGGTAGCCTTCCCTATGATCTGCTAGCCACGGTGGCAAAATTAGTTTCATCCACTCCACAGCTTCTTAATATACCATATAAAGTTGTATCATATCATTAGTAGTGTAGTGCATTGGTAGCAGAATTATAGTTTTAATTGTAGTAAATAAGTAGCTCAAACGTTATAATCACTTAAGTTGGCTTTTTTTTTTTAGATATGTAAACGTAAGATAAAATTTCTTAGCTATAATTTAGCAAAGAAATTTTATCTCTAGTAAGGATTTAATTAATTTAAACTCTACAAACGTAATGTATAGCATAATATATAACATATAGTGTAATACATATTATTATTATTATCTTTCTATACATTAAAAAAGTTTTTCTCCTAGTGATATTTATTCGAGCCAATGGGATAATAGGGCAGGGCAATTGCATCACTATAAATGTGCATGTAAATACATTGTTGTCCTCCATTGAAAGACAACTGCCTCCATAACGTTTGCCAACCTCATCAGGGATTGTGCAAGGCTCATGGGGTAAAATTTTCTTTCTGTGGTCTGTTCTTGTTAATGGGAGAGACTGCTTCTATAGGGATGGGATACCCTTAAATAGAAGGAGTGCAAGAATGTTTGCCGATGCTATCGAGGTAGCATTAGGTGGGTCGGAAAACTGCTAGCTTGGGGGGGGATTCACGGAATAAAAGGTTAAATTAAGCCTCAGGCAGAGGTGAAGGCAATTCTTGCAATACATCTATTAGAATGAGCAGTGGTCTGGAGAGCAGGATGCTGAGGGTTTCAGGGACTGATGGCAGTCATCATGAAACAAATAAAGCAATACTAGAAATACAGTAAATAAATTTGATGAATTTGAAGTGGTGGTCAAGACAGCAAAGGTGGATATTGTTGGGATATCAGAGATGTGGTGTCACACAGATATTAGGAATGCAGAATTGGAATTTGGGGAGTGCAATATGTACAGAAAGGATAGACAGACTAGGAAGGGAGGAGGGATTATGCTGTTAGTTAAGAAACACATAAAATCTAAGGAAGTGCATCCAATTGATGTTGGTGGACAATGCAATGTTGAGTCACATTAGTGTGACACAAGCACCGGGAAAGCGAAAGTAAGAGTAGGAGTGTGTTATAGCCTTAATGGCTCTAATGAGTACAACGAACAGTTGTACAGAGAAATAGAGTGGGCCAATAAATCAGAATGACTTATAATGGGGGATTTTAACTTCCCGGATATTGACTGGAACTTGTGGGTTGGTCACTCACACACTAGCAAGACTTTTGTGGATTTATTGGATGATTGTTTTCTGCAGCAGCATGTTTGAGAGGCAACCAGAGAGGGTAATACTCTTGATCTGGTTATCAGCAGTGTTTATTTATGTATTAAGAATTTGCAGATAAAGGAAACACTAGGTGGCAGTGATCACAGTACTGATGTGGGATTTACTTAAAAATATAATTACCATCAGGAGTACTACAGTGGTCTCAGAGATTTTTTAAATGCTATACAGTGGGACCAGCTGATGATGTTATCAACAACAAATTCTAAATGGAAAGTATTCAAGGAATTAAGCTTTTCATACCAATAAAGAAATATTGTTCAACGTTTAGGCCTAAGTGAATGTCAGATGAACTAATGAGACTTGTGGCAGAGAAGAAAAATGCATGGCATGCATATAAATTATCAGATGACACAGAAACCTTTGGCAATATAAGCTAATCTGTGATCAAGTCAAAAAGGAGATTAGGCAAGTGAAGGAAGATTACGAGAAATCCTTGTTGAGGGATGCATAGAAAAACAGAAAGGATTTCTTTAAACTCTAAAGGAAGAGGATGAATAAGGTTGGTCCACTTGATATCGATAGTTAGACTGTTGATGATCCTGCTCAGTTAACTGACAAACTGAATGAGTATTTTGCACATGAGGAGTTATTAAGGGAGGAAAATGTCAGAACTTTTCAAACTGTAACAGGGTGCTTAATGTTTTTGTAATAACTGAGAGCAAAGTGGAGGAGAAATTGTTGAAGTTAAACATAAGAAAGGCATATTAGGTGGATGGGATCTATCCAGTTATATTAAATGAGGTGGCAAAGGAACTAAGCAAACCCTTAGCCATTATTATGAGAGCATCATTGGACTCAGGGAAAGTTCCCATGGACTGTAGATATGCAATTATATCCCCAATTCACAAAGGGGGAATCTAATTGTGACACAAGTAATTACAGACCAGTCAGTTTAACTTCTCTTCCGGGTAAAAGATGCATTTCAGGATCATCTTGACAAGACTACAGCAGTAATTCAGACACAGCATGTGTTTCTTAAGGGAAAGTCTTGTCTGACAAATTTCATTGGATACTACAATATGGTTACAAAGGAACTAGATGCAAAAAATAATTTTAATATCATATACTTGGATTTCAGGAAATCTTTTGAGACTTGCGCATGGAAGATTACTGTACAAATTTGAGCAGTATGGTATTAAGGGTAAGTTAGTACAATGGATAAAAGGGTGGTTGAGTGGGAGAAGACAGAGGGTGGTAATCAATGGATGCTGCTCTTCGGGGACTAATGTTATTAGTGGGGTCCCATGGGGTTCAGTGTTGAGTCCACTGTTTTGTATATTTATCAATGATATTGATTAAAGTATATCAGGCTTAATATCCATGTATGCAGTTGATACTAAGGTTGGTGGGGCTGTTAATGACAGTAATGGCAATGTGCTACTGCAACAGGATCTAGAAAATTTTGGAAAATGGGCTGAGAAGTGGCAACTGAAGTTTACCATTGACAAATGCAAAGTACTGCATATGGGTAGAAGTAATCCCAGAAGAACATACCAACTGTGTGGTATTACACTTACTGTGGTAGAAAATGAAAATCACTTGGGAGTGTGATTGTGCAGCAGATATGCAGTTTTCTGTGCAATGCTGACAGGCTGCAAGTGCAGCTCACTGGGTACTGACAGTGAAAAGGAGGTGATTATCCCTTTGTATAAAGCAGTGGTCAAGCTAAGCCTGGAGTACTGTGTACAGATCTAGAGGCCTCAGTTTAAGAAGGATCTGTAGTTGCTTGAGCGTGTACAGAGAAGGGCAACAAGATTGGTGAGGGGAACAAAAGAGTCCTCTTATCAAGAAAGGCTTAAGTTCTGCAAATTACAGCAGTTGGAGACTAGGCACCTGCGAGGTGATTGGATTGAGGTGTATAAGGCCTTGAATGGGTTGAGCACCTGAATTCTGATGGGATTCTTCCGCTTACTCAGATTACGAATCTGGGGGGACATAAATTGAAATTGAGGAAACACAGTTGTAGAATAGATGTGTGGAAATTTGTCTTTAGCCAGCAGATTGTTAATTGCTGGAACAAACTTCCATCTGTCATTGTGGAAGTTGATAGTTTAAACAAATTCAAGGAGGAACTGGACAAACCTTTAAAGGGAATGGTTGCGTGAAATTGTTTTTTTTTTTTTTTTTTTTTTTTTGGCTGATACTAAATAAGTTCATATGTTTTCTTTCTTGCATCACATGCCTCTATTTCTACTAGTGCTGCATGCTTCACTGTCTAATACAGTGGTTTTCAACAGTTGTGCCGCAACAATATTACAGGGGTGCCACGTAATTTGGGGTTAAGCTACTGAAACTTATTTATTTTTTTATTTTTAATTTATATATTTATGTCATTTATCAAAAGGTGTATGGTATCTTTTTAAATTTGTGATCTACAACTGAAGTTTATTTAGAACCTATTTGTGATTATATAACTGAAGATTATTTGTGATCTGTAACTGATGTTTATTTAGAATAATATTTTATATTTATATATATATATATATATTGCATTATGAATTGTAATTTTTTTAAACATTTTTTAATAACCTTTTTTAACCTATAACATATTTTTTAATATTATATACACACACACAGAATCGGGTCAAACAGGCAGAAAATTGAGTAGAGGTGCCATTATTAAAAGAAAGTCGAAAACCACTGGTCTAATACATGACCACACCTGGCATCATTTGTTATTTCATTTTAGTGTCAGCTGAGGAAGGGACTTGATATAGTTTGTATATTTGTACATAGTTTAGTATTTTGTAAATATTTTAAATATTTGTAAAGTTCGTGAATATTTTCGTCCTGCTCTTTTGGATGTAATAGTATTCCTCATGCATTATGGAACCCGAAATAAAAGGCCTTTTGCTAAGTGATATATTAAAATGCAGGTAAATAATTGATATTTATTCCACCTTGAGAATGCCACATGGCGGGGGTGGGGTAGCCAATAGGAAAAGAGGGATGCAGGTCACGTGGTACAAGTGGGTGGGACAATTGGGTCACTACAAATGCACAGATAAATAATTACATAGGTCATTTCCTAATTAGATATTGATCATGTGTTTCAACGGGTGGGTGTTTTACTTAGAAAAGGTTTGACTTGTTCCGCCATACCTGTACATTTTACATATAATAGCGTGTTTTGGGGGTTGGCAGGGGGAAAGCCCCCTAGTTATTATTATTATTATTATCATATTAGCCATATGGTGCAAGGAAGACTGAGGCTTTTGATGCATCATCCAAGAGAGAGAGAGAGAGAGAGAGAGAGAGAGAAAACAAGAGCCTGAAGTAGAAGGGAATCACCAAGAAAGAGAAGAGCAATGATATCCAGCTCAGGACCCTGGATGCTTCAAGCTCATACTCACCAGATGTATTCCCCTGTGGTTTATTTCTGCATAACTTCTGAATAGATGTATTATTGCACTTAGGTATCTATTAGTTAAATGTAGTATTCTCGATTTAATTTAAATGGGCGGCAAAGCAATGGGCACAAAGTATGAGGTGTGCCATAACTTCAAGGAGAACTGAAAAGGGCAGTTCTCTTACAAATCACAACCTTACTTGTGTGAAGTTTGTGGACCTGTCTAGAACGGGACATGATAAAGCCAAAGGGGTTGTCTTTGTGTATTTTTGGTGTGCGGATGAAATTAAGCCAAAATCAGCCTTTCTTGTGTGATGTTTGTGGGGTTGTCTTTGTGTATTTTTTTGTGCGGATCAAATTAAGCCAAAATGATGATGGGCATTTATGAGAGCTTGAAAAACAGGGTGAATATAAAAATGGGAGCCAGCAAGCTATCAACTGATCACCTCAACAACAGAGATGTAACTTCCATTTTTAGATGTCTTGGTTCAATGTGTGTTCCGGTTGATGACTTAAGTGGGCAGTTTACTAATTATAAGTTGGCACATACCCCAAGACATCTCCATAGTACAGCAAGAGCATTATTTAGTCAGTCATGGTCCCATTGTGACAGTGCTATTGACAGGAATGCTGAGATTTCCAAAATTTGGGCAGATTTTCTAGATGTGGATATCTACTCCCCCCATTATTTTGGATCTTTTTCAGCTACATGATTAAAGTCTGTCTCCTATTCTGATCACAATGCTGAGTTTATTGCCACCGCTTACATCCCACAATATGTGAGCATATCTGCACATCTTGCTAGGGTGTTGTGTCACTACGACATTGGTCATGTACAGTTCCCCGGCAAGAAGTTTCAATTGATTGTTTCTAGGGTTAAATTGATCATTCCATTGCTGCAACAAGCTGATTTTGCTTATCAGATTATTTTCCCAGATTGTGGGGTTTGTTTCATTGGCAGGGCCGATCGAACAGTTGATTGATTTTGGATTTTAGCATTAGCATTAGTAGAGGCATATGATGCAAGAAAGCAAGCTTATTCAGCATCAGCCAAAAAAAAAAAAAAAAAAAAAAAAAAAACCAACCACTACTCCCATTTCACCCCTCCGTTCGTTCGAAATACCTGTCCAGCTGAGCCTTAAATTTATTTAGGCTATCAACTTCAACAACAAGCGATGGGAGTCTATTCCACAAACCAACTGCCCGCTGGCTAAAGGCAAATTTCCGCACATCTATCCGACATCCGTCCTTCCTCAATTTGAATTTATGCCCTCTCAGGTGATTATTCTGAGCAAGAGGAAGAATCCCATCGGCATTGAGCATGCTCAAGCCATTCAAAGCCTTATACACCTCTATCAGATCACCTCGCCGATGCCTAGTCTCCAGGCTCTGTAATTTGCAAAACTTAAGCCTTTCTTCGTAAGAGCAACCCTTTGTTCCATTCACTAATCTTGTTGCCCTTCTCTGTACTCTTTCGAGCAGCTCTACATCCTTCTTGAAATGAGTACTGTATACAGGCCTCCAGACCTGTATACAGTACTCAAGGTGTGGCCTGACCAATGCCTTATACAAGGGAATAATCACATCCTTATCCCTGCTAGAAAAATTCCTGTATATCATTGACAAGACACCATGAGCTACTCTTGCAGCTCGTCTGCACTGCTCAGAGAACTTCATATCTGCCTGCACAATTACCCCCAGGTCCTTTTCATTCTCTACCACTGTCAGCGTAGTACCACAGAGTTGATACATTGATCTGGGGTTACTGTTTCCCATATGTAGTACTTTACATTTGTCAATGTTAAACTTCATTTGCCACCTCTCAGCCCATCTGCTCAACCTTTCCAGATCCTGTTGCAGCAGCATAGTATCAGTAGTGTCCTTAACAACCCTGCCAACCTTGGTATCGTCTGCAAACTTGGACATTAAGCCTGATACACCATCATCAATATCATTTATAAATACAGAAAACAACAATGGACCCAACACTGAACCCTGAGGAACTCCACTAATCACATTAGTCCACGTTGAGCAGTGTCCATTGATTACCACTCTGTCTTCTGCCACTCAACCATCCCTTTATCCATAGCAGCAATTTGCCTCCAATGCCACACTTCTCCAATTTGTGCAGCAGTCTTCCATGCGCAACAGTATCAAATGCCTTTCTAAGATCCAAATATATAATATCAAAGTTATTCCCTGCATCCAGTTCTTTTGTGACTACATCATAGTATCCAATCAAATTGGTCAGACAAGACCTGCCCTTAACAAAACCATGCTGTGTCTGAGCTATAACTGAATTCCTGTCCAGATGATCCTGCAGTGCTTCTTTAACCAGTGCCTCCATTAATTTTCCTGGAACCGAAGTTAAACTAACAGGTCTATAATTACTTGTGTCAGCCTTTGATCCTCCTTTGTGAATTGGGGTTACATTTGCACATCTCCAGTCCATGGGTACCTCCCCTGAGTCCAAAGAAGCTCTCATAATTATGGCTAGGGGTTTGCTTACTTCCTTTGCTGCCTCCTTTAATATAACTGGATAGATCCCATCCACCCCTGGTGCCTTTTTTATGTTTATCCTCAGCAATTTCTCCTCCACTTTCCTCTCAGTTATTAGAAAATAATCTAGCTCACTGCCAATGTTTACTTCACCTACGACATTCCCCTTCCTGAATAACTCCTCATGTGTGAATGTAGATGCAAAATACTCGTTTAGATTGTTAGCCACCTGAGCAGGATCCTCAACTGTTGAACCATCAACATCCAGTGGACCAATCTGATTCATCCCTTTCCTTCTTGAGTTTAAATAGGTAAAGAACTCTTTTCTGTTTTTCTTTGCGTCCTTTGCCAAGGATTTCTCATAATCTGCCTTTGCCTGCCTAATCTCCTTTGTGACTTGGTTACAGACCAACTTATATCTATCATAGGCTTCCATGTCACCCATTAATTTGTATGTATCCCATGCATTTTTCTTCTCTGCCATATGTCTCATTAGTTCATCTGACAACCATTTAGGCCTGAACCTTGAACAATATTTCTTGGTTGGTATGTAATGCCTGGTAGCTTCCAAGATTAGTTCCTTGAATGCTTCCCATTTTGAGTTTGCTGTTGGTAACATCATCAGTTGGTCCCACTGTATAGAATTTAAATACTGTCTCAGACCATCATAGTCACCTTTACGAAAGCAAAAACCCTTCCCTTTGCCTCTGATGGTAGTTACCTCCTTGAGTAAATCCTTTTTTATGGCACATGGGCAACTAAAGCCATGATGTGCCAAGTCCAGTCCAAGCAGAGACTTTGAGTTTGTATTTCGGAGCATGAGATATCTATTCGTCAGGCCAATTTTGCCTGCTGTGCTACTTCAGACCATTGTTGGTGTTAGCAGCACCTGAATTTCACAAAATTTCAACATTATAACCTATGTTATAATGTTGAAATTTTTGACTGTACACATCATCATTACTAGTTATAAATGCTCATATAGCTTTGGTAGGTTCCAACATTAATTGCAGTTCTGGAATCTGCCCACACCCAATTATTGAAGTGGTCCTTTTGCAAAATGATGAGAAATGGCTAGCTAATTTAAAGTGGCAAATGTGTCATCCTATCTCTGCAGAGTCCATCAGCTGATGTTTGTTTCTTCTTCCATCCCCCTTTCCTTCCTTCTTCCCTGTTCACCACCCACAAATCAATTTAGCACAATTAAAAATTAAAAAGAATCTAACGAAAATCATTTTAAATATTTTCATTAGATTCATTTTAATTTTTAATTGTGTTAAATTGATTTTTAATTATTTATTTTTTACTCTAATGTAAGTTTTCGATTTTTTCTTTTTAATTTCTGGAGAGTATCATACGGAAGTGTTCTACGTACTATACTGAAGTAAACTCCCCTTATTATTTTACAAATTATAAAAAGGTGTACGGTATCCATTGTACTGTATCTTTTTAATTTTGTGGTGATCTATAATTTATCTTTATTTAGTACCTATGAGAGGTGGCAAATGAAGTTTAACATTGACAAATGTAAAGTACTACATATGGGAAACAGCAACCCCAGAGCAACGTATCAACTCTGTGGTACTACACTGACAGTGGTAGAGAATGAAAGGGACTTGGGGGTGGTTGTGCAGGCAAATATGAAGTTCTCTGAGCAGTGCAGACGGGCTGCAAGAGTAGCTCATGGAGTATTGTCAATGATATACAGGAATTTTTCCAGCAGGGATAAGGAGGTGATTATTCCATTGTATAAGGCAATGGTCAGGCCACACCTAGAGTACTGTATACAGGTCTGGAGGCCTCATTTCAAGAAGGATGTAGAGCTGCTGGAACGAGTACAGAGAAGGGCAACATGATTAGTGAATGGAACAAAGGGGTGCTCTTACGAAGAAAGGCTTAAGTTTTGCAAATTACAGTGTCTGGAGACTAGGCACCAGCGAGGTGATCTGATAGAGGTGTATAAAGCCTTGAATGGTTTAAGCATGCTCAATGCTGATGGGATTCTTCCTCTGGCTCGGAAGAATCACCTGAGAGGGCATAAATTCAAATTGAGGAAAGACAGATGTAGGATAGACGTGCGGAAATTTGCCTTTAGCCAGTGGGTGGTTGGTTGGTGGAACAGACTTCCATCCCTTGTGGTGGAGGTTGATAGCCTAAATAAGTTTAAGGCTCAGCTGGACAGGTATTTTGAACGAACAGAGGGGTGAAGTGGAAGTGGGTTTTTTTTTTTTTTTTTTTTTTGGCTGATGCTGCATAAGCTTGCTTTCTTGCATCAAATGCCTCTACTAATGCTAATGCTAATGCTAATTATTATATAGGTATATATTTAAAGGTCGAAACCCACTGTTAGGTATTTCTTTTGGCCTATTGGGACATTAAGGGCGCCTGGAACCGAGAAAGTTTGGGAACCTCTGGGTTGTAGCAATACTTATTGCCAGCATTCAGGAGGAAGAAGAAGCTACTGAATATTTCAAAGTAAGAAATATTGTTCAAGGCTTTAGCCTAATTGGTTGTCAGTTGAACTGATGAGAAGAAAAGTGCATGGGATGCATATAAATTATCAGGTGATACAGAAGCGTATTGTAGATTCCCTAATTTTCCCTAGTTGTCTGCCAAGTTATGTTCCAACGCACTCATTCACTTTACAGTGAGACAGGTTTTCATTACCTTGTGTTGTAACATCAAGTTTATGGGGAAGGTGCTGTGTCAAGAATGCACATGTTTGAAGAGCATACAAGATTTTTAAAAAGAAGATATAATGAGAAAGACAATAAACAACCTGGTCATCTGGTATCCTTGAAAACTGATGAAAATGTGGATTCGGTAAGTGATCAGAAGTGATTGCCATTTAAGCATTAGAATGGTAGCATCAGAACTCAATATTGACAAAGAAACAATTTGACAAATTTTAACTAAAAATTTAGGCATGAAGAAAAGTGTATGCAAAGGTGGTGCCAAAAATTTTGAACGAAGATCACAGAACGAGAAGTTGCTTTGAAAAAAATTGTAGATCCAGTTTTTAATCACAAGTAATTACAGTACTCAGACTTTCTGAGTACTGTAATTACTTGTGATAAAACATTGGCCGTTCCAGTATGACCCAGAAACTAAAAGTCAGTTAATGCATTTTAAGACAAAACAATCCCTTGAAAACCATGCACCTTGTTTCTTCAATATTAAAAGGAAGGATGGTTAGATACTCCATCAGGACGCACTCCAGTAGTAGTAGTAGTAGTAGTAGTAGAGGCATGTGATGCAAGAAAGCAAGTGTATGAGCTTATTTAGCAACAGTCAAAAAAAAAAAAAAAAAAAAAAAATCACTATTCCCTCCAAATGCCTGTCCAGTTCTTCCTCAGATTTATTTAACCTCTCAACTTCCACAACGACAGATGGAAGTTTCTTCCAGCAATTAACCACCCGCTGGCTAAAGGCAAATTTCTGCACATCTATTCTACATCAGTCTTTTCTTAATTTGAATTTATGTCCTCTTAGGTTCGTAATCTGAACAAGTGGAAGGTTCCCATCAGAATTCAGCATGCTCAACCCATCAAGGCCTTATACACCTCAATCAGATCACCACACAGGTGCCTAGTCTCCAGCCACTGCAATTTGCAGAACTTAAGCCTCTCTTGGTAAGAGAACCCCTTCATTCCCCTCAGCAATCTTGCTGCCCTTCTCTGTACATGCTCAAGCAAATCTACATCCTTCCTAAAATGAGGCCTCCAGACCTATAAGCAGTACTCAAGGTGTGGCCTCACCATTGCCTTATACAGAGGGACAATCACCTCCTTTTCCCTGCTAGCAAAATTCCTATATATCATTGACAAAACCCCATGACATGCCCTGGCAGCCTGTCTGCATTGCTCAGAAAACTTCATATCTGACTGCACAATTACTCCCAGGTCTTTTTCATTTTCTACCACCTTAAGAATAGTACCACACAGTTAGTACGTTTCTCTGAGGTTACTTCTACCCATATGCAGTACTTTGCATTTGTCAAAGTTAAACTTCAGTTGCCACTTCTTAGCCCATCTGCCCAAATTTTCTAGATCCTGTTGCAGTAACACACTGTCATTAATAACCCTGCCAACCTTTGTATCATCTGCAAACTTTGACACTAAGCCTGATATACCTTCATCAATATCATTAATAAATATACAAAACAACAGTGGACCCAACACCGAACCCTGTGGGACTCCACTAATAACATTAGTCCACGAAGAGCTGCACCCATTGATTACCACCCTCTGTCTTCTCCCACTCAACCATCCTTTTAGCCATTGTAGCAATGTATATAAAGTGCTTAGCATCATAATACACAGCCATTTCTGAATAAACAGAAAATTTTTTAAGGTGGCATCGTTTTAGGTTATATCTCATATTGTGAATACCTTCACAACGAGTTGCCATGATATTGCACTACTTCGAATAAGTAACGCTTCACCTAAGGAGAAGACTAGTGTTACTTATTCTCAGATAGGTACCACCACCCAGACAGCACTGTTTCAGGGCTATTTGGCCCTTCGTCAGTGAGTGGGTAGGTACCCAAGTGATGCAATGATGGCAAAAACAGTTATGAAGTATAACTCCACAATATGAGAGATGCCTGATGGTGTATGATGTATTTAGACTAAGGCGCATTTAGGGCTAGAGCCTCAAGCTGCGAACAAATTTAGACTATGTATATAAAGTGCTTAGCATCATAATACACAGCCATTTCTGAATAAACAGAAAATTTTTTAAGGTGGCATCGTTTTAGGTTATATCTCATATTGTGAATACCTTCACAACGAGTTGCCATGATATTGCACTACTTCGAATAAGTAACGCTTCACCTAAGGAGAAGACTAGTGTTACTTATTCTCAGATAGGTACCACCACCCAGACAGCACTGTTTCAGGGCTATTTGGCCCTTCGTCAGTGAGTGGGTAGGTACCCAAGTGATGCAATGATGGCAAAAACAGTTATGAAGTATAACTCCACAATATGAGAGATGCCTGATGGTGTATGATGTATTTAGACTAAGGCGCATTTAGGGCTAGAGCCTCAAGCTGCGAACAAATTTAGACTATGTATATAAAGTGCTTAGCATCATAATACACAGCCATTTCTGAATAAACAGAAAATTTTTTAAGGTGGCATCGTTTTAGGTTATATCTCATATTGTGAATACCTTCACAACGAGTTGCCATGATATTGCACTACTTCGAATAAGTAACGCTTCACCTAAGGAGAAGACTAGTGTTACTTATTCTCAGATAGGTACCACCACCCAGACAGCACTGTTTCAGGGCTATTTGGCCCTTCGTCAGTGAGTGGGTAGGTACCCAAGTGATGCAATGATGGCAAAAACAGTTATGAAGTATAACTCCACAATATGAGAGATGCCTGATGGTGTATGATGTATTTAGACTAAGGCGCATTTAGGGCTAGAGCCTCAAGCTGCGAACAAATTTAGACTATGTATATAAAGTGCTTAGCATCATAATACACAGCCATTTCTGAATAAACAGAAAATTTTTTAAGGTGGCATCGTTTTAGGTTATATACATAGTCTAAATTTGTTCGCAGCTTGAGGCTCTAGCCCTAAATGTGCCTTAGTCTAAATACATCATACACCATCAGGCATCTCTCATATTGTGGAGTTATACTTCATAACTGTTTTTGCCATCATTGCATCACTTGGGTACCTACCCACTCACTGACGAAGGGCCAAATAGCCCTGAAACAGTGCTGTCTGGGTGGTGGTACCTATCTGAGAATAAGTAACACTAGTCTTCTCCTTAGGTGAAGCGTTACTTATTCGAAGTAGTGCAATATCATGGCAACTCGTTGTGAAGGTATTCACAATATGAGATATAACCTAAAACGATGCCACCTTAAAAAAATTTTCTGTTTATTCAGAAATGGCTGTGTATTATGATGCTAAGCACTTTATATACATAGTCTAAATTTGTTCGCAGCTTGAGGCTCTAGCCCTAAATGCGCCTTAGTCATTGTAGCAACTTACCCTTAATACCATTCTGCTCCAATTTGTACAATAGTCTTCCATGCACAAGTGTCAAAAGCTTTCCTGAAATCCAAATATATGATATCAAAATTATTTTTTGCATCCAGTTCCTTTGTAACCACATCATAATATCCTATCAAATTTGTCAGACAAGACTTTCCCTTAACAAACCCATGCTGTGTCTGAATTATTGCTGCAGTCTTGTCTAGATGATCCTGCAATGCATCTCTCACCAGTGACTCCATTATTTTACCCCGAACAGATGTTAATCTAACTGGTCTGTAATTACTCATGTCACCCTTTGTGAATTGGTGGCATAACCAGATCAAGAGTATTACCCTCTCTGGTTGCCTCTTGAACATGTTGCTGCAGAAAACAATCATCCAATAAATCCACAAAAGTCTTACTAGTTTGTGAGTGACCAACCCACAAGTTCCGGTCAATATCTGGGAAGTTAAAATCCCCCATTATAAGCCATTCTGATTTACTAAGCCCACTCTATTTCTCTGTACAATTGTTCATTGTACTCATTCGAGTCATTAGGCCTATAACACACTCTTACTCTTATTTTTGCTTTCGCGGTGCTTATGTCACACCAAACTGACTGAACAGTGCACTGTTCATCTGTATCAACTGGATGCACTTCTTTTGATTTTATGTTTTTCTTAATTAACAGCATGACACCTCCTCTCTTCCTATGCTTTCTGTACACATTGTACTCCCCAAATTCCAATTCTGCATTCCTAATATGTGTGTGACACCACATCTCTGATATTCCAACAATATCCGCCTTTGTCGTCTTGACCAACACTCAAATTTATTTACTATACTTCTAGCATTGGTATACATGCACCTATTCCTTTTCCTAGTTATCCTGACACATCCGATATATCCACCTGTTTACTGATGACTGCCATCAGTCGCTGAAACCCCCAGCACCCCTCACTCCAGGTTGCTAATTATTCTAATAGAAGTTGTGCAAGAATCACCTTCACCTCTGCCTACAGCTACTTTTAACCTTTTAGTCTGTGAATCCCCCCCAAGCTAGCAGTTTTCCAACCAACCTAACACTACCTCGATAGCATCAGCAAATATTCTTGCACCTTTTCTATTTCAGCAAATCCCATCCCTGTAGAAGCAGTCTCTCCTGTTAACAAGCACAGACCATGCTGAAAAAATTTCTACCCCTTGAGATTCCCTCCAGGGCTGAATTGATTGACAAGTCTCTCATCACGTACTCCTTCCTATCATGTCTGGGCAGAATTGCAGACACTTTCAAATTTAACCATGACTCACGACTTTTTTTTGCAACTTTGACCTGTACTTGTTAAATAAATCTGCAGATCTCCTACTCTTAATGTCATTGGTGCCAACGTGTACAATAATATCACCTTTTGTGCCCTTAAAAGATGATATATGCTTTACTTCATCAACTTTTGCCCTTGGCAGACATCCCTTGGTCCTGTTCCATCTATCCTTTTTACACAAAATATACTCCCTGTCTCCCTGACAATAGAGTCACCAACAATAACTAGTTCCTTTGGGACCAGTGCATTCAGCTTTGGAGATTGCCGCTGTTTTGCCTGATGCCCAGGAGTGAGCTCTGGCATTGAGTTGGGCAGCCGAGAGCTTGATAGGCCCTTCATATTAATTTCTTCGAGGGCATCTACCCTACACCTCAAGCTCTCATAGACGCCCAGTAGAACGCTGAGTTGATGCCTAATATCTAGACACTCTCTGCGCCGGGCATACACAAAAACATCCTCCTTGGCTAGATCATGTTCTGTTCCAGAGAGTTCGACAGACATTTCACAAGGCACATTTTTTTACGCTGTGATGCGTTCGAGAATGGCCCCATCAGTTCTCCCCCGAGTCACAGCACTCCTGCCACTTTGTGCCTGTTGTTTTGCTGCTCTAGTCTGGGGCATGATATTTTAAAATGATAAGATCACTCGATCGTAAGTATAGCTTAGCTTAATTTTTCAGCACTCACCTCATAGTAATCCGCTTAGTTGGTGCAAAGTTTTACCACATACATGGTGGTTATACGATTCTAATAACTTACGGGGATTATGGATTTAAAAACTAAGTTATGGGCTTTAAAATTTTTGCAAAGAAAGGAAAGTGCCCCTTCCATTCTATGGTTGCCTAATTAAAATAAATTAAATGAAGAAAGATAAAAGCTAAAAGCCGTGCACGAGCGACTTTCAAAATCATCTTTAGTTAGCTATAGTGGGGGTTAAGGAGAGCGCGCGCGCATGTGTGTTATATACGGGTTGGGTTCCCAAAATGCATTTCAGTGCACGTGGAAACTTAATACGTGCTAAATTCCAAATGGGAGAGAAGTTGGCGGAAATCTTTTTGTTTAATACGTTAAGTGATGTATGGCGCTTAAACCACTCAATGACGAGGGCTTCGTTTTGAAGGATTTTATAGCTGGAATTTAATTTGACTACTGTGATGGCTGAACCGATGAGTGGGTTATGATTATAAGATTGGACGTGTTGTGTTAGTTCTGTACTTGCTAAATTAGATTTGAAGCTATTAAAGTGGTAGTATGCACGCGTGTTGGAAATTTTTGATGTCCCAAATTTTGCTGTTGTACTGCCTATGTAACATGCTTGGCAATCTGATTGGCATCTGATCAAATATATAATGTTGTTATGATCTTGTGTCCCATACTCGTGTGTTGTCTTGTATGAATTGAATTTGGAACTTAATTTGTTATAAGATATGAATATTAATTTGATATCTGTATTCTTAAAAATCTGTTGAAGTCTTCTAGCATATTGTTGATGGTATGGGAGGGCGATAAGGGGTTTATGTATCTTGTTCTTATTCACATGGTTATTAATTTTGCTTGGGTTATTAGTGTTATCATGGACTTTGGTGATGGTTTCTTTTATTAGCTGTAATGGGTATTTTGAATTGCAATACCTCACCAAAAAATTCATCGAGAGAAAATACCCATTACAGCTAATAAAAGAAACCATCACCAAAGTCCATGATAACACTAATAACCCAAGCAAAATTAATAACCATGTGAATAAGAATAAGATACATAAACCCCTTATCGCCCTCCCATACCATCAACAATATACTAGAAGACTTCAACAGATTTTTAAGAATACAGATATCAAATTAATATTCACATCTTATAACAAATTAAGTTCCAAATTCAATTCATACAAGACAACACACGAGTATGGGACACAAGATCATAACAACATTATATATTTGATCAGATGCCAATCAGATTGCCAAGCATGTTACATAGGCAGTACAACAGCAAAATTTGGGACATCAAAAATTTCCAACACGCGTGCATACTACCACTTTAATAGCTTCAAATCTAATTTAGCAAGTACAGAACTAACACAATACGTCCAATCTTATAATCATAACCCACTCATCGATTCAGCCATCACAGTAGTCAAATTAAATTCCAGCTATAAAATCCTTCAAAACGAAGCCCTCATCATTAAGTGATTTAAGCGCCATACATCACTTAACGTATTAAACAAAAAGATTCCCACCAACTTCTCCCCCGTTTGGAATTTAGCATGTATTAAGTTTCCACGTGCACTGAAATGCATTTCAGGAACCCAACCCGTATATAACACACTCGCACGCTCTCTTTAACCTCCACTATAGCTAACTGAAGACGATTTCGAAAGTCGCTCGTGCGCGGCTATTAGCTTTTATCTTTCTTCATTTAATTTATTTTAATTAGGCAACCATAGAATGGAAGGTGCACTTTCCTTTCTTAGCAAAATTTTTAAAGCCCATAACTTAGTTTTTAAATCCGTAATCCCCGTAAGTTATTAGAATCTTATAACCACTATGTATGTGGTAAAACTTTCCACCAACTAAGCGGATTACTATGAGGTGAGTGCTGAAAAATTAAGCTAAGCTATACCTATGATCTAGTCATTACATTACAGCACATAAGGACTCCTTAAAAATCAAGAATTAATAAGATCAATAAATTTAATTAATTAATTGTCAATACTACGCTATCTAATAGAATCCTAAATGCAGTGATGCATATTACACTATATAATTATACGTTAGTGCTACTTAGTTACCACAATTAAAAATTTGAATTCCCTACTACTCTATACAAAAACAATGGCTGCAAGATTCAAACGAAATAACGGTTTTACGTATATTAAGTAGTAACCTACAAAAACTCTTTATCTAAATTAAAAATAAAAATAACCAGCGTAACTATAACTATAAGACTACGTATAAAATAAAATATAAAATAACAATTATGTAAATAAAAAGGCAAACACATTGCTTTTTCGGAGCCTGTAATTCACAGCTGTACTTTTTAAAGAGAGTTCAGCACCCTCAATGCATTTTCTCTCTGTTTGCCAGTTTCTGACCAAAAAAATCTTTGCATGTGAATATGCAACGCTCACTAAACCTAGCCCCCCCTTGTGACTTTTTTTCTCTTCCCTAAACTGAGAAGCATACGTAAGGCATGAAGACATTCAGGAAAAAATGACTAAAGTGTTAAAAGGGCTTACAGAAGTTGACTTCGAGAAATGTTTCTGTGTTTGGAAGAAACATATGGAATAGTATATGCTAGTCCAGTTATTTTGAAGGGGAGGAGAATAATTTGTAAGGTACAAAATCTTTCATTATACAGGCACTTCTCTACTTACGTACAAACAGCTTATGTACAACTCATAAATACGTACAAAGCACAAAGCTTCTCAAAACTGATTAAAATAGTGTGCAGGTAACCCTCGTATAACATGGTAGTTAGATTCCTATAAAATGTTGTGTTGTGCGAAACCATATTATACAGGACCAAGAAAAAGAACGAAAACGTTTTGTTAATAATATGTTAACAAAACATTTTACCAAAAATACATTCTAGATTTTGTGTATCTTCTGCTCTCTTTAAAAAATCAATAATCTGGTATTGTTTGCTTTTGCTTGATAAATCTTTGTGAATATCATTGTAGGGCACTAAGCATTTTTGAATCTCCATTTGAGCTTGGGCTACTTTCAGTCAAAGAATATGAATTCAAACAATAAGATTCTAATTGCTCAGCTAACTTTATGCCTTTCCGTATACTTTTTGTTGTAAAATTTAGAAGTTCAAAATTTTCATCTGCACTATCATCCTCTGAATTGATTTGATTTGCCTCCAATGCCATTTCCACCAAATCCACTTCGCTAGCCACTTTTTCTACCAGTAATTCTTGAAAGTATTCATAATCAATTCTTTTTTTTTTTTTTTTTTTTTCTTAGGAGCATCAGCTGCTAAGGCCATGTTACTCTGTGTATATTGTCTATAAATCCCGAAGTCGGTTTTCTGTTTTGCTGGATGAAAAAACCCGAGTTTCCAGGAGAGAAAAACCATGCTACCCTTGCCTGAGCCCAACTAACTCAGCCATGTTGTGAAAAACTTTCTTACAAGGGAAAATGTAGCGACCTTATACTAGTGTTTATAGCCAAAATCACACCATCCTCCATTGGCCTCTGGCCCACTAGGATTCTACCAGTAAGTCTTATGGCCAGTCCACCTCTGTCAAATAACAGAGGTGGACTGGGTCAAAATTTCTTACAAGGGAAAACTTGTAGCGACCTCATACTAGTGTTTATAGCCAAAATCACATCATCCCCCATTGGCCTCTGGCCCACCAGGGTTCTCCCAGTAAGTCTTATGGCCAGTCCACGTGTGTCAAATAAACACAACACAAAAATCACTTTTAACTATTTAAAGATGAAAAAACAAAACACGTGTTCAGCATGTTTACAAATGCTGCTACTGGCTGAGAGGAAGGACTACATGGTCCAGTCAGAGACAATTGTAAGCCCTGAAATAACCAGGTGCCGGTCACTAGAATCAGTCGCTCTATAGAATAAAATTTTAAAAAAAGTGTTCCAAATCATTAAAATGCAATACACTTTTACTGTTTATTTTCCCAAAAACTCAGGTTTTTCATCTCTCTCTCTCTCTCTCTCTCTCTCTCTCTCTCTCTCTCTCTCTCTCTCTCTCTCTCTCTCTCTCTCAGGGTAACTCGGGATTTTTTTTTTTTTTGGCTGATACAGCATAAGCCTCAGGCTTCCTTGCACCATGTAGAGACAGTATATAATTTAGAGACAGTATGAATGGAGCAATATGGCCTTAGTCACTCATGCTCCTAAAAATGCCCTACTCCAACACCGTTTATTGCTATGTTTGGTTAAAGGAATCAATTTTGAACGCCTTTGTGACATTTCTAAAGCACATTTCTGGAGATCACTACCATGAAACAATAAAAACAAGTTGCAGTTTCCAATTTATTGGGCTTTTCTGTTAATGCAGTTTATTATAAACAGGTAGTAAACTTGATCTTATTGCATTTGAATTAATACTGATGCTGGAATTCTGTGGGTTTTTATGTTATTATGGTAAAATGCGTTTCCCCTATCATGAAATCTTCGATCATATAAAAAACATAAATAAATTTTCAGAATCTTCTCTTCATTCCTATTTTTTTTAAGCTTTGTAAACTTGTTACTCCGTATCTCACCTCACATATTATGTTAGTAGCAATTTGTGTGTGTGTAATTGATTGCTTATCTTTTTTACTGTTTTAAATTTTATAACCCAAAAAAAGAAACCTCTTGTTTATTTTTGTTCTTTTATATTTAATCTTGTTTATACGCTATACAGTACTGTTTACAGGTATTAGATTAAATTACTTTTAAATAAATACTGTAGTCTACATTATTATTCATATGCAATTAATCAGCAAAATTTATTAGTCATATTAAATTTAATTGTTAATTAAATTGTGCTTAAACGAAACGATGACCGACCCAGACTAGAGCAGCAATGTAATGAGCACAAAGTAGCGGTAGTACTATGGTTCGGGGGAGAACCAAAGGGGGAGGGACGATTCTCCAATGCATCACAGTCTAAAAAAATGTGCAAAATGTGAAATGTTTGCAGATCTTCTGAAAGCCTTCTGAAATTAATAATGGAAGCTACTAGGCTTTTCATAACAACTAAGAAATACTGTTCAAGAATTAGACAAATGGATATCAGATAAACTAATGATACTTGTGGCAGAGAATAAAAATGTGCGGGATGCATATAAATTATCAGGTAACACAGACGCCTGTGGCAGATATAAGACTATGGCAGATATTCAGACTAGTTTATATCTTGTTTATTTT
The DNA here is from genome assembly GCF_048544385.1 of Mastigoproctus giganteus. Lineage (NCBI taxonomy): Eukaryota > Metazoa > Arthropoda > Arachnida > Uropygi > Thelyphonidae > Mastigoproctus > Mastigoproctus giganteus. Next base: position 149,252,746 of record NC_143579.1, on the reverse strand, counting down.
TGTTCTTTTATATTTAATCTTGTTTATACGCTATACAATACTGTTTACAGGTATTAGATTAAATTACTTTTAAATAAATACTGTAGTCTACATTATTATTCATATGCAATTAATCAGCAAAATTTATTAGTCTTATTAAATTTAATTGTTAATTAAATTGTGCTTAAACGAAACGATGACCGACCCAGACTAGAGCAGCAATGTAATGAGCACAAAGTAGCGGTAGTACTATGGTTCGGGGGAGAACCAAGGGGGGGGCGATTCTCCAATGCATCACAGTCTAAAAAAATGTGCAAAATGTGAAATGCTTGCAGATCTTTGTAGAACAGGATATGGTCTAGCCAAGGAGGATGTCTTTGCGTGTGTTAGGTGCAAAGACTGTGAAGAAATTAAGTGCCAACACAGCATTATGCTGTGGTCTGTGAGAGTTTGGGGTGTAGGGTAGATGCCCTCGAAGAAATTAATATGAGGGATGCCCATTAAGCTCTGGTGTTGAGTCGGGTAGCCAACTCAACACAAGAGCTCACTCCTGTGCATCAGGCAACACAGTAGCAATCTCTAAAGCAAAATGCACTGGTCTCACAATAAGCACTGGTCACAATAAGTAGCTCCTCACAGGAGCTAGTTATTGTCTGTGACTATTGTCAGGAAGATGGGGAATATATTATGGAAAAAGGATAGGTGGAACAGGACCAGGGGTATGTCTGCCAGCAGCAAAAGTTGATGACGTAGTTGATAACATGTACAAAGGTATCATCTTTTAGGGCACAAACGATGATACCTTTGTACACGTTGGCACTAATGACCTTTCTAGTAAACAGCCTAAGCTTGCCTTTTTGACTTGATTACAGACTAGCTTATATCTGCCATAGGCGTCTGTGTTACCTGATAATTTATATGCATCCCACACATTTTTATTCTCTGCCACAAGTATCATTAGTTTATCTGATATCCATCTGTCTAACAGTAAGAGATCTGTAGATTTTACTTAACAAGTACAGATCAAAGTTTAAAAACAGTCATCAGTTAGAATTAAATTTGAAAGTGTCTGCAATTCTGCCCATATACAATAGGAGGTAGTATATGATGAGAGCCTTGTCAATCAATTCGGCTCTGGAAAGATCGTGCAAGGCTCGTGGGGTAGAATTTTTTTCAGCATAGTCTGTGCTTACTAACAGGAGAGACTGCTTCTACAGGAATAGGATACACTTAAATAGAAAGGGTGCAAGATTATTTGCTGATGCAATTAAGGCAGTGTTAGGTGGGTCGAAAAACTCCTAGCTTCCGGGAAATCACAGACTAAAACATTAACAGTAGCCGCAGGCAGAGGCAAAAGTGATTCTTGCATTGCTTCTATTGTAATGAGCAGCAGCCTAAAGAGCAGGTTGCGGGGATTCTAAGAGGCGATGGAAGTCATCATGGAACAAGTAAATACATGGGCTGTGTTAGGGTAACTAAGAGTAAGAACAAGTGCATGTATACTTGCATGTACACCAATGCTAGAAGTATAATAAATAAATTTGTTGAATTTGAAGTGCTGATCAAGGCATCATAGGCAGATATTGTTGGGATATCAGAGACATGGTGTCACACAGATATAAGCAGTGCAGAATTGGAATTTGAGTAGTACAATGTGTATAGAAAGGATACACAGGTTAGGAAGGGAGGAGAAGTTATGCTGTTACTTAAGAAACACATAAAATCTAAGGAAGTGCATCCAGTTGACATCGGTGGACAGCACAATGTTGAGTCAGTTTGGTGTGACATAAACACTGGGAAAAATAAAATGAGAGTAGGAGTGTGTTTTAGGCCTAATGACTCTGATGAATACAATGAACAGTTGTGCAGAGAAATAGAGTGGGCCAGTAAATCAGAATGTCTTGTAATGGGGGATTTTAACTTTCCAGATATTGACTGGAACTGGTGGGTTGGTCACTCGTACACTAGCAAGACTTTTGTGGATTTATTGGAGGATTGTTTTCTACAGCAGGATGTTCGAGGGGCAACTACAGGGAGTAATACTCTTGATCTGATTATCAGTAATGATTATTCATACATTAAGAATTTACAGATAAAGGAACCACTAGGAGACAATGATCGCAGTGTACTGATGTGGGATTTACTTAAAGATAATTACCATTAAGTGTAAAGAGAACAGTTTTTGTTTTCGTAAAGATGACTACATTCGTCTAAGACAATTTTTAAATTCTATATAGTGGGATCAACTGATGATGTTAAAACCAGTGAATCTAAATTCCTTCTGAAAGCCTTCTGAAATTAATAATGGAAGCTACTAGGCTTTTCATAACAACTAAGAAATACTGTTCAAGAATTAGACAAATGGATATCAGATAAACTAATGATACTTGTGGCAGAGAATAAAAATATGTGAGGTGCATATAAATTATCAGGTAACACAGACGCCTATGGCAGATATAAGCTAGTCTGTAATCAAGTCAAAAAGGCAAGCTTAGGTTGTTTACTAGAAATCCTTGGCAAAAGATGCATAGAAAAGCAACAAAGACTTCTTTACTTATGTAAACTCTAGAAGGAAAGAAATTAATCAGATAGGTCCACTTAATGTTGGTGGTTCGACTGTTGATGATCCTGCTTATTTTGCATCTTATTCACACATGAGGAATTCTGTAACGATGGGGAGGACAGAAGTTTACTAAATTCTAGCCGTGATCTAAATGATTTTGTGGAGGAGAAATTGTTGAATGAAATAGTGGAGGAGAAATTGTTGAAGTTAAACCTAAAAAAGGCATCTGTGGCAGGTGGAATCTATCCAGTTATATTGAAGGAGGCAGCAAGGGAAGTTAGCAAACCCTTAGCCATAATTACGACAGCATCCTTAGATTTAGAGGAGGTCCCCGTGGACTGGAGATGTGCAAATATATTCCCAATTCACAAAGGAGGTTCAATGGGTGACACAAATAATTATAGACTTGTTAGTTTAACTTCTGTTTTTGATAAAATAGTGTAGTCACTGGTTAAAGTGACTCCTTTATTTTAAGTTCTAGTAATAATAGAGTAATAGTTCAAACACAGCATGGGGTTGTTAAGGGGAAGTCTTGTCTGACCAGCTTGAGTAGATACTACCATGTGGTCACAATGGAACTGGATGCAAAAAATTATTCTGATATCATATACTTGGATTTCAGACAAGCTTTTGAAACTGTTGCACATGGAAGACTGCTGTACAGATTGGAGCGGTATAGCATTAAGGGCAGTTTGCTGCAATGGATAAAGGTTTGGTTGAATAGGAGAAGGCAGAGAATGATAATAAATGGACACTGGTCTAAGTGTTATTAGTGGAGTCCCACAGGGTTCAGTGCTGGGCCTATTGTTGTTTTATGTATTTATCGATGATATTGATGAAAGTATATGACGCTTAATATCCAAGTTTGCAGATGATACAAAGGTTGACATCATTGTTAACGACAATAAAGACAGTATGCTACTACAACAAGATCTAGAAAATTTAGGAAGATAGGCTGAGACGTGGCAACTGAAGTTTAACATTGATAAATGCATATGGGTAGCAGTAACCCAAGAGAAATGTACCAACTGTATGGTACTACACTCAGTGAGGTAGAGAATGAAAAGTCCTGGGTGTAATTGTGCAGTGAGATATGAAGTTCTCTGAACAGTCAAACGGACTGCCAGAACAACAGGTCATGGAGATTTGGCAATGATGTATAGGTAGTTTGCTATCAGAGACAGGTATTTGCAACCTTACCGAAGTACATAATGTTACATGTTTCTGTCACTTACCTTAATTCGATCATTACATTGACCAGCACTACAAATACATTATTATTGGTAGATTAAGTATTGTTCCACATAATGAATTGGCTACAATTTCATATTAACATTTATGAATTTATATATGATTATTAGCTTTTAGGATTTGAATTGCCTATTTAAAACAGGAGTCCAAATGTTTACAGTAGAATAGACTTTATCTTCACAATGAGTTATCTTATTGCCCAAATTTCAAACAACTTTGTCCGAAAAGTACTATTGAAACAACTTTGAAGCTAGTGCAGTACTGGGACAACTTGTTGTAAAGGCCGAGTTTGTTGTACTGTGAACATTATACTGCTTTAGTAATGCAGTAAATGTACTGGAGAACAAACTTAGCCTTCATGACTTAGCCTTGGTATTGCCACAAAATCGCATGAAATGATAAAAGATAAGATAGTCCTCCCAACTTCATATATTATTGGATGAAACCTCATAATTTACAGCGAAATCTGTAAAAGTTGTTTGGTATCCAAAATGTGTTTAATGCAATTGTGATGCCAAGAACTCTGGAATGTAAAACTATTTCAAGTCCTTTGTTGCCAGCCATGATTAGCAATGATGGATAATTATCAATGAGTTGCTAATCTTCCATCACCTTGAATAGCAAGAGGATCTTGTGACTTAAACTTCTGTCATGTCTTGCAAGTGTTTCATATTTCAATACAGTTCTTTCTTCATTATTTGCATGATGTATATATTTTACTATGCATGCTGCATTCTTTAATATTATTTATATACTAAAGTATGTAGTACTTTGTATGGTAAATAGCTTTTGTTTGTAAAATAAGATACTCAAACACAGCTAATTTCCATTATATCTTATATGCAAAAATTGTTCCATCATAAGAATAACTTAAGTTTAAAAAAGATTGTGGAACATAAGTTCAGGATCAACTAATTATTATTATTGTTTTAATTATCTCCTCAGTAGTACAAAGTAGTATATACAGCAGGCTGCCGATTTACTGGGATCAGATTAACTGGGACACTTCAAGATTCTAAATTAAAAAAATAAAAAATCAACCAGAAATCATTAAGTAATAACTAGAATAGATGTATTTTGCAAGTTGTAATTAAGCGACAGGATGTGGCGTTATGAGTCGTCATTAGGAGATTATTGTCTTGCAACCCCCACTGTCTTCACATGCATCACTCAAAAAAAAAAAAAAAAGAGACCAGATGTTTAGTTTGTTTTAGTGCATCGTGTCGATTGTTGTGTTCTGTTGCACCTCAAAAGGACAAATTTTGTTTCATTATTTATGGCAGTAAAAGCAAAATTTTTTTTATAGTAACTATATATATATAGTTACTATAATTTTTTTTTTTTTTTTTTTTTTTCTTTCCGTTTAGAAATTGCGAAAATGGGCAAATGCAGGTTTTTATAATTTTGGCATATTTAATTCTTAAACAAAAACTTGAAGTTATTCAAAGATTTTAAAATGGTGCACCTGTTAAATCTCTAAAGAACCATTATAATGTTGGTGACCAAACCATACGCGTCGTTTTAAAAAATTAAGGGAAACATCGTATTGGACACGCGAGTAGTACGTGGTAAGTTTTTTGTTTTTTTTTATCTATCGCCATTCTTTTTACGTGGGTTGCTGAACATTTTTTCGATACAGCAAGTCTCCGACTTACTGAGTTCGGACTTACTTTACAGTATTTATATTTTTTTTATATGACTGAAGATTTCAGTGAAGGGGAACACATTTCACTGTAATAACTTAAAAACCCACAGAATTCCAGCTTTTGGTATTATCACAAATGCAATAAGATCGAGTTTACTACCCATTTATAATTAGATGCAGTAACAGAAAAGCCCAGTAACCCAGAAAGTGCAAATTGTTTTTAGTAAAATGTGAGCTTGCATAGGGTGATAATAGTGAGTTTTCACCTTAACCGTGTGAAGTTCTTTTCAGAAAATTTAATTTTGTTATTATGGTGCCGACTAAGAGAATAAGTCAAGCAGTACTAGTAAATCTATCAAGAAAAGGAAAGCGATCGAGTTGAATCAGAAAATTAAAATAATAAGGATGTATAAAAATGGCCAAACATTAACAAGTATCACATGGAATTCAGATTTGTCAGTGGCAATGGTCAACACAATAAAGGAGAATGACAGAATATGAGAAGTGGTGAAGCGATCAACACCAATGAATAATCAAAAGGCTACGAAATAAAAATCAGTTTTTACGGTACAATAACATGCATTTTTTCTTCTTTTTACGTTTTCTTATGTGCCACTCCGGCTACTTCACTGCTGTCCCCAGATAAAGTTTTTAATTGAACTAATTAAAAATATGTATCTACTTTTTTTTTTTTCATTCTTCTGAGGATATTATGTGGTTTTTATAATTTTGGCATATCGGGGATATAGTAGCAATATTTTTTTTGTCATTCTCGACTTACGTAAGAAGTCCAGAAACGTATCTCTTCCATATGTCAGGAATGAACTGTATTTTTGGATTAACCAGGAAATCGATTATCCAAGATTTTTTTTTTACCATCTATCCCAGAAAATCGAAAGTCTACTGTATTTATTTTCCATATTGATTATGCTGAAGCCATTTTGTCCCCTGATTAGAAAAGAGGAAAAGGTTGTATACTTAGGGCAAGATGGTTTAACAAAATTTTGCATTTATTCCATTTTATGAACTGGCATGTTGTTGCCCTCTACTGTTAGGCACAATAATTATATCTTCCATTCTTTTTTTTGATCGCCGACCGGGCTAGCCGGGTGGGTAAAGTGCCTGCCTGGCAACCCAAAGGTCGTGGGTTCGAATCCCGCCTCGGGCTTGGATCAAAGTACTGCAAAAACCTTGGGAGGTGCACTATGGCCACAGAAGCCGATGCGCCAACAACTACCAAAAAAAAAAAAAAAATTTTCTGATCACTACCCATATACAGCTCATTTTAATACCTCAGATTTTACGGATTTCCCCTTGTCCATAATATAAATCAGTATTTCACTTTCATTAGCATTAGTAGAGGCATATGATGCAAGAGAGCAAGCTTATGCAGCATCAGCCGAAAAAAAAAAATGTTCCCATTTCACCCATTTGTTCTTTCCAAATACCTGTCCAGCTCAGTCTTAAATTTATTTAGGCTATCAATTTCAACAACAAAAGATGGAAGTCTGTTCCACCAACCAACTACCCGCTGGCTAAAGATAAACTTCTACACATCTATCCTACATCTGTCTTTCCTCAATTTGAATTTATATCCTCTCAGGTGATTATTCTGAGCAATGGGAAGTATCCCATCAGAATTGAGCATGCTCAAACCATTCAAGTCTTTATACACCTCAATCAGATCACCTCACAGGTGCCTAGTCTCCAGACATGTAATTTGCAAAACTTAAAGAAACCTTTCTTCACGAGAGCAACCCTTTGTTCCATTCAATAATCCTGTTGCCCTTCTCTGTACTCTTTCCAACAGCTCTGCATCCTTCTTAAAATGAGGCCTCCAGACCCGTATACAGTACTCAAGGTGTGGCCTGACCATTGCCTTATAAAAGGGGATAATCACCTCTTTATTCCTGCTAGAAAAATTCCTGTATATCATTGACAAGACACCATGAGTTACTCTTGCAAACTGTCTGCACTGCTCAGAAAATTTCATATCTGCCTGCACAATTACCCCCAGATCCTTTTTACTCTCTACCACTGTCAGTGTAGTACCACATAGTTGATACAGTACTCTGGGGTTATTGCTTCCCATATGTAGTACTTTACATTTGTCAAGGTTAAACTTCAGTTGCCACCTCTCAGCCCTAACATAATCTAACCTACCGCAGTACTCAAGGTATGGCCTGACCATTGTCTTATACAGAGGGACAATCACCTCCTTTTCCTGCTAGCAAAATTACTATATATCATTGACAAAACCCCATAACCTGCCCTGACAACCTTTCTTCATTGCTCAGAAACTTCATATCTGACTACACAATTCCTCCCAGGTCTTTTTCATTTTCTACCACCTTAAGCGTAGTACTACACAGTTGGTACATTTCTCTGGGGGTTACTTCTACCCATATGCAGTACAGGAGGGCCTCGGTTAACGCGATTAATTCATCCCGCGAGCGCATCGCGCAAAACGGAAACGCGTTAATTGAATATAATTGGTTATAATTGGTGCTTGACCTTCTGGAATGTCCATAAAGAATTTTAAAAATACCTTTTTAAATAACTTTTTATCTGTATACAATGTAAAAGATAGTGAAAATAATTATGGAATTAAATGTTTATTGCATAAAACAGCTGTTCCCAAACTGCACACCGCGGAATATTTTAAATTTTCAAGGGAAACACAGCGATACTCGACATCTGTCGGACTCCGTACGAACTACTAGCTAGAGGTAGTTCAGTTTCATTTCTTATTAAGTTTTTGTACCTAACTACTAAGCAGAACTGTTAGGTATTTCTTTTGGTCTGAGTGCGCCTTGAAAAAATTACTGAGACTAAGAGTGCCGTGAACCGAGAAAGTTTGGTAACCTCTGACATAAAATACACAATGAAGAAATGACTTTTGAGGAAATATTTGAACAGTGTTGACTTTCTCTTTTCATCAATCAATTTCCGATAGCCGACAATCTTCTCTGGGCCCTGGCGAAATAAATATCGCAGAGAACATCAAACCTTTTGAGGTTCTATGCGATACGAAAGATTTCATCTAATTCTTTTACTGTTATCTCCTTCGCAGTAACATTTTCATCTGGCTCATTTAAAATTTTGAATTTTTATGCAAGTGTGCATTGACTTTATTAGCAGGAAACAAACAAGTAACACGTCTTCTTCCGATGGAACAGAGTCGGCCAGCAGGCAAACGTTTGTTTATTGACAGTATTACCGCGGTAAGCTTAACGCGCGATTCACATCTTTTTCAACTATCGCATAAAAAAAAAAAAAAAAAATGATCGCGTTAACTGGAAATTTGCATCGTGAAAAGTGGTATAATTTTTCAAATAGCGTTAACTGAAATTCGCATTAATCGAACTCGCGTTATGCGAGGCCCTCCTGTACTTTACATTTGTCAATGTTAAAGCCGCCTCCGTAGCCAGGTGGGCAGAAACAGCAGTGCGTAGCACACGCTTCTTGATTAGACCGGGGTTCGAGCCCACGATCACCAAATATGGAGGATGCGGAAAGGTCAGGGAATGACCACCGCATATCCCCGGAGCAATATGGCCTTAGTTGCTAATGCTCCTAAAAAACAAACAAACGTCAAAGGTTAAACTTCATTTGCCACCTCTCAGCCCATCTGCTCAACTTTTCTAGATCCTGTTCCAGTAACGTACTGTCATTAGTGTCCTTAACAACCCTGCCAACCTTCATATTGTCTGCAAACTTGGGCATTAAGCTTGATATACCATCATCAATATCATTTATAAATACAGAAAACAACAATGGACCCAACGCTCATTGTGGACCCAACAATGGGTCCACAATGAGCAGTGTCCATTGATTACCACTCTCCCATCTCTTTATCCCTAGCAGCAATTTGCCTCCAGTGCCACACTGCTGCAATTTGTTCAAGCAGTCTTTCATGTGCAATAGTATCAAAAGCCTTTCTAAGATCCAAATATATGATATCAATGTTATTCCTTGCATGCAGTTCCTTTGTAACCACATCATAGTATCCAATCAAATTAGTCAGGCAAGACTTTCCCTTAACAAACTCATGCCGTGTCTGAGCTATAACTGAAGTCTTGTCTAGATGATCCTGCAATGCTTCTTTAACCAGTGCCTCCATTAATTTCCCTGGAACAAAAGTGAAATTAACAGGTTTATAATTTCCTGTCTCCCTTTGATCCTTCTTTGTGGATTGGAGTCATATTTGCAGATCTCCAGTCTTATGGAGATCTGCAAATGACTTATTGGTACCTTCCCTGAATCCAAGGAAGCTCTCATAATTATGGCTAAGGGTTTGCGTACTTCCTTTGCTGTCTCCTTTAATATAACTGGATAGATTCCATCCACCCCAGGTGCCTTTCTTTTGTTTATCTTCAACAACAACTTCTCCACTTTACTCTCAGTTATTACAAGATTATCTAGCTTACTGCCAGAGTTTAATACACCTCCTGCATTCCCCTCCCTGAATAACTCCTCATGTGTGAATGTAGATGCAAAATATTCATTTAGTTTGTTAGCTACCTGAGTAGAATCATCAACAGTTGAACCATCGATATCAAGTGGATCAATCTGATTCATCCCCTTCCTTCTAGAGTTTATATAAGTAAAGAACTCTTTGCTGTTTTTCTTTGCATCCTTCGCCAAAGATTTCTCGTAATCTTCCTTCACCTGCCTAACCTCCTTTGTGACTTGGTTACAAACCAGCTTATATCTATCATAGGCTTCTGTGTCACATGTTATTTTATATGTATCCGATGCCTTTTTATTCTCTGTCACATGTCTAATTAGTTCATCTGACATCCATACTCTTCACAATCTTCTGGTCTGTTGCATATCCCCACTGTTATTTTACCATTGAATCCAACTGCTTCACAGATTCTGTGCTGGCATGCAAAAGTTCTAACTCTGTGAAAGCTTTTGTCATTCTCAGGCTGCCGGGAATTTTCAAATTCACTCATTTTATTGATGATCTTGGTGTCCTGATGTTACTGTAAACACATTTAAGGCTAAGTGTTTATGTATAGCTTAATACCCTAACACACCTCATGTAGGTTTGTATTTAAGTTTGTTTTCTGAACATTAGCTTCCGATTCATTTGAAACATCACCGCCCTTGGCATATCTGTCCAGTATCAACTGTTACAGCAATAACAGTCAGATGTATACAACAGCTGATATAGGCCAGACATATCATTTCCAAAGAAATGATACTGACAAAATTCCTTTCACAATCTTTGTTCAAATGTATAGAAATATACAGATGGCTCTAGAATGACCACAGTCACCAGAATTACTGCATGAGAATCACTGCTCTATTTTTAAATACTTTTTAATATATTTTTTAAAATTTAAGTAATAATAATAAAAACATTGTTTTGTTATATAAGGTCTGGTGAAAGCAACAGCCCACCAAGAAACTTGTCTCCTCATTCTCCATTACATTCCCCTCTGCCATCGTCACATAAAAATAGTGCTTCTCCTTCAAGATCTCGTTCAGCATCTCATAGTTCTCACAGGGGAAAATATGATAAGGATCATCATGGTCATAGGAAAAGTGCCAGCCCCAGACACAGTAAAAGTGCCAGCCCTAGACGTAGTAAAAGTCGTAGCTCAAGTTGTAGTCACAGTTCTACCCATAGTTGTAGTCGTAGCGAAAGTCTTTCTTTTAAAAATAGCTCAAGGTTGGTATCATTATTTTATTGTTATATTTTTTTTTATTTAAAATTGCTGTTCTTTAGCCTTAGACAGGTAAGACTCAAAAATCACAATGCCAAAACCTTATTTACATTAAATGGGGCTTGGTCACATAGCTGCTAACTCTCTGAAGTTACAATGAACAGTGTGTCTTTTTTACTCGATTAGACCCCTTCTCTCTCTTACCATTATAATATAGTTAGTGACAGAGTTTATCCATCTTTTTTCAAACTGGTGTTTTTAGAAATATGATATAAAATATATATGCAAGATTTTCCACATATCGTAATAAATCTGAAAAAGATTTATTGTGATTATAATTTAATCACACAGTTACAAACAAATAAGCATGAGGACTAATTTGTGATCCATCTTCTCCACTGCTGGCATTATTCCCTCGCTCCTTGTATAATTCTCTATAGTAGTCTTCTGCTATTTGAATTATGCCTTCTCTGTTATTTATAAGTATACCATCGCTATTCTTCACTTTCAGTATCATTTGTCTTTCTGTATTACTGCTCATGGCTGCTGATTTAAATCCTTTGTTTTCCCTTAATGCTTGTACCATTTTTCTTGTGTTAAATCTTATGTTCTCTCTGATTCTCTTTCTGATGGTTTTGCATTACTGAGTATACTCAGATTTCTCCTTGTCAGTGTTTATCTTGCAATTCATTTGTCGTCTTCAGTTCATCATGACAAGTTTCTTGACTAATTTTTTCTTCTTTGGATTTCTTTTTCCCTGTAGGTTTCTCGGGCTTTATCACTTTCAGAAAGTTGTAATATTCCTCGTCAATATCTTGGTCTTGAGCAGTCTGCAGAAGCTCAAACTTATTCCTAAGTTCCAATACATACTGCTTCTTCTCCACTTCTGTTATCTCAAAGACCTTTGTATTATTTACTCCAGTCAGTTTTTTTTTCCTTTCTTTTCTTACATCTATATCAAATGTGCATCCATTCTGTGATCACTTCCAACATTTACCTTGTTTCGCGTAATATCACAGCTAATGGAGAAAGAAAATGAATATAAAACACCAATTATGCTTGGCATTTGTGGATTATGAAAAGACATTTGACTCCATATGGCATCAGCCATCCGACCCTCTGCGTTACCAGGCAGTACTAGGTGGTAGATGACTCTCATCAACCGGTGCAATACCACCACTTTGCATATTGTAGGCTTGAAGTGGTGGAACCCATGTTTAGTCTCAAGAGCTAAGTTCTAGTCAATCCTTTCCCATCTCTTCCATCATGTAGTATGATTGATGACTTTTGAGGTTATGATAAACATCGTGGCGAGATCCAATATTCGAGGATACAGCTCTAAAACAGTATCATCTAAAACTGGAATTGTTCAGGACAGTAACATCATTCACTATATATCTTCTGTTAGTGAGGATGAAGTTAATTTCATTAGTTGTTAATCCATTTGGGCTCTTCCATGTCCACTTTCTTTTCATCCTTTTCTTGAAAAAAAAAAGTGTTCATTATTGACATTCCTTGAGATTCTGCAAATTCCACAAGTCTTTCACCTCTCATTTCTTTCATCAATTCCAAAATTTTCTATAGTTCCCCTTTCTGTGCTGTTTTGTCTCTTTCCAACCTTAGCATTGAAGTCCCCCATTATAATAGGGGTTTTCTGCTCATCTAGAAGAATCAATTTTAGTGTACATTTCTTCAACCTCTTCATCATCATGCTCAATGTTGGTGCATAAAAATCATTATAACCTTCAGCTTGTACCTCTTAAAAATCCTGAGTAGTCTTGACACCCTTGGTGATGTACTTTTGATTTCCAAAATGTTCTTTTTTATATCTTTATGGATCAGAAAGCCAACTCCACCTTCGCTCCTTGCACTGTTTCCATTGGTGTACAGCAGATTTCCACTTGATAAACTTATAAGTGATTCATTTCTTCTTCTTGTTTCAGCTAAACCAATGATATTCCAATTTACATTTTCTAATTCCTTTTCCAGCTCTAATATCCTGTCTTCACCGATGAGCGATCTTACGTTGTAACAGGCCAAGTTCAGTTTCCGTGCATGGCAGTCTGGCCGTACCCAGAGATTCTTAGTACCCTCTGTTTCCACTCTGATCCTCTCGCTGCCATAAGAGGGAGAGTGAAAGCCGCTGGGGACTGAGGGCCATTTGTTTTGTCTTGCTATCATGTGCTAGAGGGTTTGGCCTTTTTTCCTCTTCACGCTGACCAGGCATCTTGAAGAGAACCACTCTACACGTTCATGAATGGATCATGAACGTGTAGGGAGGCAGGTCAACCGAACTGCTCCTAAATCTTCTAAAATACAAAGAAATTAGATCCATCAGTGTTTTAGACTGGGTGTCTGATAACACAGAGAATGCCTGTTCCCCCTCTAAGCCCCTGCAACTTAGTAACACATACGACATACCCAATATCCTTCCTGATGAGGTAGAATATGCATTGAAGAAAATGAAGAATCAGAAGGCCCCAGGGGAGATGAAGTTACTGTAGAAATGTTAAAATTGGGAGGAAGAGACATGACACAAAAACTGGCAACTCTTCACAAAATGCATTAGAATGTGATGCGTAAAGAGTGGAATAATGCAATCATAGTTTTGCTGCATAAGAAAGGAGATAAGTCAAAATTTTAAATTATAGAGACCAATTAGCTTGCTATCCCATACAAGTTGTTCACAAGGGTCATTACTAATCGATTAGAAAAAATATTTGATGAGAATCAACCGAAAGATCAAGCTGGCTTTAGGAAAGAATTCTCAACTATGGATCACTTTCACATAATATCACAGCTAATGGAGAAAGCAAATGAATATAAAACACCAATTATGCCTGGCATTTGTGGATTATGAAAAGGCATTTGACTCCATACAGTATAAGGCAATGTTTCAGGCACTGGAAAGACAAGGCTTAAATACCCCATATATTATGGTTTTGAAGAAAATATATGAGAATGCTACCCCCTTTATTAGACTAGACAAATACAGTAGAAAATTTAAAATTTAGAATGGAGTTCGACAAGGAGAGACAATATCTCCGAAGCTGTTTACTGCTGCCCTTGAGAAAGCTTTCAGAAGATTAGACTGGTCGCAGAAAGGAGTCGATGTGAATGGAGAGTACCTAAACCAATTACGACTTGCAGATGACATTGTGATCATCAGAAATATTTCCAAAGAATTAGAAGAAAATCTTAATCATTTATGCGGAGTTAGTAAGTTAGTTAATTTCTTAATCATTTATGCGGACTAAAGATGAATATGGCTGAAACAAAAATAATGATGAACAAGTATGCCACTGAAAGGGATATAATGATTGAAGGAGCAGTAATTGATAAGGTGGAATCATATATTTATCTGGGACAAGCCATTAGCTGTAAGAATGATAAATGGCTGGAATTGAAGAGATAAGAATAAATTTTGGATGGATAGCATTCTGGAAATATAGTCACATACTGAGGAGTAATAACCCAATTTGTCTGAACAAAATAATGAACCATTGTATACTCTCCAACATGACTTATGGAAGTGAAACTTGGGCACTCACCAAAAGAATGGAAGAGAAACTGAGAACTACACAGCGAAGAATGAAACAAATTATATTGGGAATCAGACTGTTAGATAAGAAGAGAAACACATGGATTAGGCAGCAAACTCAAGTAAAGGACATTCTTATTAAAATTAAAGAACTAAAATTGTCTTGAGCAGGACACATAGCTCGAAGACATGATGACAAATGGACTAAGAAAATAACCGAATGGTACCCAAGAGGAGCTAGGAGAAAACCTGGAAGACGACAGAGATGGATAGATGAAATTCATGAGGGTAGTAAACGTTAGTACTACCCACAAACATTTGTGGGTAGTAAATGGATGGCCATTGCCCAAAATAGAAGGAATTGGAAAGTTGCTAGAGAGGCCTTCATCCTGTAGTGGATTGAAAAATGGCTGATGATGAAGCATAAGGACGGCATGTAGTGCACAGAAAGAAATACAAAAATAGATCTAGCATTTTATAGTGATCATGATAGTGTCAATGTGTACAGTATCACCTTTTGTGCCCTTAAATGATATCTGATCTACGTTCATATTTTGTCTCTGGCAGACATACCCCCTAGACCTCTTCCACCTATCCTTATTGCCCAATATATTTCCTGTTTTCCTGACAGTAGAGTTACTGACAACAACTAGTTCCAGTGGGACTAGCACATTCTGCCTTG
Organism: Mastigoproctus giganteus; assembly: GCF_048544385.1. Classification (NCBI taxonomy): domain Eukaryota; kingdom Metazoa; phylum Arthropoda; class Arachnida; order Uropygi; family Thelyphonidae; genus Mastigoproctus; species Mastigoproctus giganteus. The sequence goes on along the minus strand of NC_143579.1, from coordinate 149,237,407 downwards.
GGGGTTGCCACCGTGTTGCACAATGATTGAGTGCAAGCTCTGACATTGATGTGGGCAGCTGAAAGCTTGATGAGCACTCCAATTTAATTCCTTCGACAGCATCCACCCTGTTATTTAAGCCTTTCATAAAGGCCCATAACAGGGCTGAGTTGGCACCTAATATCATTACACTTCTTACATCAAGCACATACACAAAGGCATCCCCCTTGCTAATATCATGTCCATTGCTCATAGCTCTGCTAACATCAAACCAGCCATACATCTGATAAGGCCGTGATTCAGAGGACAACTTCCCCCTTCCCAAGTTCCTCCTACATGGCACTCTAACTAGCTTGAGCTGTTTGCTTTGCTGCACAATTTTTGTTCAAATTCAGTGTAATTAAAAATAGTACTAAACAAATATATTTAATACAGAAAAAAAGTAATTATGTTTTATTTATTAAATATTAATTAATTGAAACACAAATATGCATTATTATAATCAATTAAAATTGTGAGTAAGCACCCAGCGACAGTGAATTTCATTTTTCCAAATTATTAAAGCAGGCTACACTGCAAAACTAACACCTCTATGGTGGACACTTCTTTCTGACACCAAATTGTGGCCATTTTATAGAGGTTTCACTGTACTATATTTTGTGCATTTAGTCTTTTTACTTTATGATATTTCAGTATGATTATTTTATTACTAAAGCATAGCCGTAACTTGAATTTTGCCAAATTTGCTAATATAAATTCTTTGTGAATTCTTATTTATATATATATATATATATATCAATATGCCCAAATTTAATAATAAACTTGAAAATAAATAGGTATATTATAAGACTTCCCTTTGCTTATAAATTTCATCTGTGGTATTTTCCTTAATTATATATTTTGTAAATGTTTAATGTTATACACAAAGTCAAGGTGCAGACATATCTCAGTACTAATTTATCCATCTTTTGCAGCATCTGTGTACATGTGATATAGTCTGTCTTGGGCATGTGCATATTGACTAGTTAAGTAAGCATAGTGGTGTGGTCAGTCAAATGCAAAAGTATTGCAGTGTGCATTGGAGTTGACCATGGAGTAAACTCCTCTGATCCAGAGAATAAACAGAAAATTTATTTTCTTATTTATACAAACGTTGTTGTGCATATGAATTGTGGAGATATTGGAGTTCATGTCACTCACATATAAGGGGTGCAAAATTTTAATATGGGAAGTATAGAGTGTTTACAGGAAGGACAAATATCAAATGTGTCATGTATTCTTGTTTGTGGTCTCCAGGGTTCCCCTCATTTGCCCTTTTATACCTCAGTTCCCCTTTATACCAAGTATACTTCTGTACTTGGTATAAAGCCAACTTCAGCCATGTGGGTGAAGTGTAGGTTTGTGTCAGTATAATGTATGGTTGTTTCATTCTGTTGTTGGCCAGCTTCTGGTATTTCACAGCAGGAGGTAACAGGAACCTGGCTAATAGCCCCCTGACTCCCATCCTTAGCCATGTGACTGCACGACAGGTTCTGTACAGCAGTACTTTTGGGAGTTGCTGTAAATAGTTAAAGCAGTACCCGAAAGTGAGCGAAATGAGGGAGAAGGATTGTGGATGAAGAATTGGGCTTAGGTGTAGTTAGGTGCTAGAGCAGAATAGATGGGGTTAAAGTAGAAGGTACTGCAATGAAATTTAGAAGATAGAAGAGTAGAAAAAGTGAAAAGTGTTGATGGACAGTGAGGTCCAAATCCTGCCCCACATGGTGGTTAGCAATTCTCATGGCAATCTTCAGAGAAAGAACGTCCCACCCAGGACTGGGTTTGCAAATTCCCACCCCTCAAGGGGACAGAAATCTGATCAGTCAGAAGAAGAACATCTTTCTGCAGATGGGATTAGCAAAAATCTCACTCCAGCAATGGAGCCAGCATGATTCTTCACTAGGCAAACCATCATAAGACTGTTCACCCATTCCTCCAGGAGAGATGGGGAGTCAACAGACCAGAAAAGATCCCACTCCATCAGGAGCCAGTAAAATTTTAACTCAACAATGGCAAGTTACAAGAGTCCCACCATGTACTGCAGTCAGCATCGGTCCAGATTTTGTCAATCTAGTTCCTGAGTCATAAGTAGGTTGGTTGTTACAAGCTTTGAAAAAGAATCTTCAGGAGACTATTTTCTGTAGTTTGATGTGATACTGGACCAAGCATTAGAAGAGAGGCATATGTTGCAAGAAAGCAAGTAATATCAGCCAAAAAAAAAAAAAAAAAACAACTTCCCATTTCACTCATTATTCACTTCAGATGTTTGTACAGTTCTTCCTTGAATTTATTTAAGCTATCAACTTCCCAAAAAAATGACAGATGGAAGTTTATTCCACAAATAAAATATCCGCTGGCTAAAGACAAATTTCCGCACATTTATTCTCCAACTGGCTCTCCTTAATTTGAATTTATGCCCCCTCAGGTTCGTAATTTGAGCAAGAGGAAGAATCCCATCACCATTGAGCGTGCTCAAATCGTTCAATGCCTTATACACCTCAATCAGATCACCTTGCAGGTGCCAACTCTCTAGACACTGCATTTTGCAGAACTTAAGCCTTTCTTGGTAAGAGCAACCCTTTGTTGCTTTCACTAATCTTCCTGCCCTTCTCTGTACTCATTCTAGCAACTCTACATCCTACTTTAGGATGTAGAGTGCGTATTGGCCATTGCACATTTGAGTACTGCATACCTCCAGACCTGTATGTCTGGAGGTATGCAGTACTTTGCCTACAGTCCTTATCACTGTAGGAAAAGTTCCTTATATCATTGACAACACCCCGTGACCCCCTCCTCTGGCAGCCTGTTGTATTGCTCAGAAAATTTCATATTAGACTGCAGTTACTTCCAGGTCTTTTTAATTCTCCACTACTCTGCCAAGACATTAAAGGCAGATATTGTTGGGATATCAGAGACGTGGTGTCACACAGATATAAGAAATGCAGAATTGGAATTTTAAGTGTACAATGTGTACAGAAAGGATAGGAAGGGAGGAGGGGTTATGCTGTTAGTTAAGAAAGACATAAAATCTAAAGAAGTGCATCCAGTTTACATAGCTGGACTGTGCAATGTTGAGTCAGTTTGGTGTGACATAAGCACTGGGAAAGCAAAAATGAGGGTAAGAGTTTGTTATAGGTCAAATGACTCTGATGAGTACAAGGAACAATTATACAGAGAAATAGAGTGGGCCAGTAAATCGGAGTGTCTTATAATGGGGATTTTAACATCTCAGGATATTGACTGGAAATTGCGGGTTGGTCACTCATACACTAGCAAGGCTTTTGTGGATTTATTGGATGATTGATTGTTTTCTACAGCAGCATGTTAGAGAGGCAACCAGAGGGAGTAACACTCTTGATCTGATTATCAGCAGTGATTATTCATGCATTAAGAATCTACAGATAAAGGAACTAGTAGGTGGCAGTCATCGCAGTGTACTGATGTAGGATTTACTTGAAGATGTAACTACCATCAGGAGTAAAGGGAAGGGTTTTTGCTTTCGTAAAGATGACTACAGTGGTCTCAGAGATTTTTTAAAGTTCTGTACAGTGGACCAACTGATGATGTTACCAACAACAAATTCTAAATGGGAAGCATTCAAGGAAGTAATATTGGAAGCTACTAGGTTTTTGTTCCAGCTAAGAAATACTGTTTCAAGTTTAGACCCAAATGGATGTCAGATGACCTAAAGAGACTCAGACTGAGAAGAAAAATGCATGGGATGCATATAAATTATCAGGCGACAGAAGCCTATGCTATATATAAGCTACTCTACAAAGGCAGATTACGAGAAACCTTTGGCAAAGGATGCAAAGAAAAACAGCAAAGACTTCTTTACTTATATAAACTCTAAAAGGAAGGGGATGAATCAGATTGGTCCACTTGATATCAAGGGTTTGACTGCAGATAATCATTCTCAGATAGCTGCCAAACTAAATAAGTATTTTGCATCTACATTCATACATGAGGAGTTATTAACTATCAATGATTATCTGCATTGATAGTAGATACATCCTAGTGGCTTGCCTGCTTAATAGCAGGCAAGTCATAAAGAAGTTTAAGCAAACCAATGAGATTAAGAGACATCTCTCTGGCAAAGAATGACATGAAAAACAGCAAACTTTACTTATATTAACAGTAGAAGGAAGGGGCAGAATCACATTAATCCACTCGATGTGAATGGTTTAACTTTTGATGATCATGCTGAGTAAAGTAGGATCATTGATAGTTAAAATTAGGTTCTTACAGGCTGAATGGGTATTTTGCATCTACATTCGTGTATGAGGAATTCTTTAGGGTGTGGGATCCCAGAAGTTTATAAAACTCTAACTGGGACCTAAACAGTTTTGTGAAAACTGAGATGAAACTGGAAGCAAAATTGTTGATGTTAAACATTAAAAAGTCACTTCAGGTAGTAGTACTAGTAGCATGTAATGCAAGAAAGCAAGTATATGCAGCATCAGTCAAAAAAAAAAAAAAAAAATTTTACAAAATAATCCCCTCTAAATATTTGTCCAGTTCCTCCTTAAATTTATTTAACTTATCAACTTCCACAACGACAGATGGAAGTTTGTTCCAGTAATTAACCACCCACTGGCTAAAGGCAAATTTCCGCACATCTATTCTACAACTGTCTTTCCTCAATTTGAATTTATGCCCCCACAGGTTCGTAATCTGAGCAAGCAGAAGAATCCCATCAGAATTCATTGTGCTCAACCCATTCAAGGCCTTATACATCTCAATCAGATCACCTCGCAGGTGCCTAGTCTCCAGCTGCTGAAATTTGCAGAACTTAAGCCTCTCCTGGTAAGAGGATCCCTTCATTCCCCTCACCAATCTTGTTGCCCTTCTCTGTACACACTCAAGCAAATCTACATCCTTTCTAAAATGATGCCTCCCGACCTGCACACAGTACTCAAGGCGTGTCCTGACCATTGCCTTATACAGAGGGACAGTCACCTCCTTTTCCCTGCTAGCAAAATTCCTGTAAATCATTGACAACACCCCATGACCTGCCCTGGCAGCCTGTCTGCATTGCTCAGAAAACCTCACATCTGACTGCTCAATTATTCCCAGGTCTTTTTCATTTTCTACCACCTTAAGTGTAGTACCACACAGTTGGTACATTTCTCTGGGGTTACTTCAATCCATATGCAGTACTTTGCATTTTTCAAAGTTAAACTATAGTTGTCACTTCTCAGCCCATCTGAACAAATTTTCTAGATCCTGTTGCAGTAACACACTGTCATTACTGTCATTAACAACCCTGCCAACCTTTGTATCATCTGCAAGCTTCGATACTAAGCCTGATATGCCTTCATCAATATCATTGATAAATATACAAAACAACAGTGGACCCAACACCGAACCCTGTAGGACTCCACTAATAACATTAGGGCAGGCGCCTCCGTAGCCAGGTGGGAAGGAGCAGCAGTGCATAGCACACGCTTCTTGATTAGACCGGGGTTCGAGCCCGTCACCACCAAATACGGAGGATGCGGAAAGGTCAAGAAATGACCACCGCATATCCCCAGAGCAATATGGCCTTAGCTGCTAATGCTCCTAAAAACCAAATAACAACAATAACAAATAACATTAGTCCACGAAGAGCAGCACCCAATGATTACCACCCTCTGTCTTCTCCCACTCAACCATCCTTTTATCCATTGTAGCAACTTACCCTTAATACCATTCTGCTCCAATTTGTACATTAGTCTTCCATGCGCAACAGTGTCAAAAACTTTCCCGAAATCCAAGTATATGACATCAAAATTATTTTTTGCATCCAGTTCCTTTGTAACCACATCATAATAACCAATCAAATTTTTCAGACAAGACTTTCCCTTAACAAACCCATGCAGTGTCTGAATTATTGCAGCAGTCTTGTCTAGATGATCCTGCAATGCATCTTTAACCAGTGACTCTATTATTTTACCCGGAACAGAAGTTAAACTAACTGGTCTGTAATTACTGGTGTCACCCTTTGATCCCCCACCCCTTTGTGAATTGGGGACACATTTGCACATCTCCAGTCCGTGGGGACCTCCTCTGAGTCCAAGGATGCTCTCATAATTATGGCTAAGGGTTTTCTTACTTCCTTTGCCGCCCCATCCACCCCAGGTGCCTTTCTTATGTTTAACTTGAACAATTTCTCCTGCACTTTGTTCTCAGGCATTACAAAATCATTAAGCACCCTGTTGCAATTTGATAACCTTGTGGCATTTTCAAACCTTAATAGGTAGGTGAGATCAAATCAATTATATTAAGGGAGACAGCAAAGAAGGTAAGCAAACCCTTAATCCTAATTACGAGAGCATCTTTGGATTCAAAGGCTGTTCTCGTGGAGATGTCCAAATGTAATCCCAATTCGTGAAGGGGATCAAAGGGCGACATGAATAATTACATGCTTTTTGCTTACCTTCTGTTCCAGGGAAATAATCAAGTCACTGGTTAAAAAGTAATGCAGGACCATATCAGCTGTCATATGATGCAAGAAAGGAAGCTTATATAGCATCAGACAAAAAAAGAAAAACATTCCCATTTCACCCATCCATTAACTCCAAATGTTTATATAGTTCTGACTTGAATTTATTTAAGCTGTCCACTTCTACAACAACAGATGGAAGTTTGTTCCAGCAATCAACCATCCCCCCCCCCCCCCGACTAAAGCAAATTTCAGCACATCTATTCTACAACTGTCTTTCTTGAATTTGAATTTATGTCCCCTTGGGTGACTAATCTGGGCAAGAGGAAGAATCCTATCAGCATTGAGTATGCTGAAACCATTCAAGGCATTATACACCTCAAAAAGACCCCCTCGCAGGTGCGTAGTCTCCAGACACTGCAATTTCATAACTTCAGTCTTCCTTTGTAAGATCAACCCTTTGTTCCCTTCAGCAATCTCGTTGCCCTTCTCTATACTAGTTCAAGAAGCACTACATCCTTCCTAAAATGAGGCCTCCAGACCTGTTTACAGTACTCAAGGTGTGGACTGACCATTGATTTATACAATGGGATCATCACCTCCTTGTCCCTGCTAGAAAATTTCCTGTGTATCATTGTCAAGAAACTGTGAGCTACTCTTGCAAACTGTCTGCACTGCTCATAAAACTTCATATCTGACTGCACAATTACCTCCAGGTCTTTTTCATTCTCTACCACTCTGTGGTACAACACAGTTGATACATTACTCTGGGGTTGCTGCTACCTATATGCAGTACTTTACCTTTTTAAATGTTAACCTTCAGTTGCCACCTCTCATTCCCATCTGCTCAACTTTTCTAGATCCTCTTGCAGGAGCATACTGTCATTAGTGTTATTAACAACCCTGCCAACGTTTGTATCATCTGCAAACTTAGACATTAAACTTGATATATCTTCATCAATATCATTTATATATGCAGAAAACAACAATGAACCAAACACGGATCCCTGTGGCAACACCTCTAATAACATTAGTCCATGAAGAGCAGTGTCCATTCATTACTACTCTCTGTTTTCTCCTACTCACCTATCCTTTTATCCATATCAGCAACTTTCCCTTAATGCTGTACTGCTCCAGCTTGTGCAGTAGTTTTCCATGTGCAACAGTATCAAAAGCTTTCCTGAAATCCAAGAATAGTGTGCTGTCCATATCCAAGTATATGGGGAGGAATGCAGTTATACATCAGTCACAGCATGTATTTGTTAATGGGCAGTTTTGTCTGAACAATTTGATTGGATACCATGATGCACTGACAAAGGGACTGGATGCAAAAAATAAATTTAGCATTAGCATTAGAAGAGGAATACAATACAGGTAAGCAAGCTTATATAGCATCAGCAAAAGAAAAAACTTTCCATTTCACCCATCCATTTGCTCAAAATGTTTGTCCAATTCTTCCTTCAATTTATATGATCTATCAACTTCCACAATGACAGATGGAAGTTTGTTCCAGTAATCAACCACCTGCTGGCTAAAGGCAAATTTCCTCACATCCTGCAGCATTGTCTTTCCTCATTTTGAATTTATGCCTTCGCAGGTTCATAATCTGAGCAAGAGGAAGAATCCCATCAGCACTGAGCTTGCACAACCATTCAGCGCCTTATACATCTCAAACAGATCACATCGCAGGTACCTAGTACCTGCGAGGTGATCTGTTCCTTCACCAATCTCTGCTGCAGCTTGTTTCAGCAGCTCTACATAATTCCTAAAATGAGGCCTCCAGACCTATATGCAAGGTGTGGACTTACCATTGCCTTATACAAAGGGATAATCACCTCCTTATTCCTGCTAGCAAAATTCCTGTATACCATTGACAAGACCCCATGAACTGCTCTAGTGTCTGACTTCACAGTTATCCCTCCCCCCAGGTCTTTATCATTGTGCACTAACCTGAGTGTAGTACCAAACAGGTGGGACATTACTCTGAGGTTACTGGTACCCATATGCAGTACTTTGCATTTGTCAATATTAACCTACAATTGCCATCTCTGAGCCCATCTGCCAATTGCCATCTCTGAGCCCATCTGCCCATATTTCTAGATCCTATTGCAGTAGCTTAATGTCATTGCTATCATTGACAACCGTGCCAACCTTTGTATCATCTGCAAACTTTGGACATTAAGCCTGTTACACTACACCTTCATCAATATCATTGATAAGTATAGAAAACAATAATGGGCCCAACACTAAACCCTGGTCGGACTCCACTAATAACGTTAGTCCGCAAAGAGGAATGTTTATTGATTACCACTCTGTCTTCTCTCCCTCAACCATCACCTTATACATAGCAACTGCCCCTTAATGCTATACTACTCCACTGTACAGTGGTCTTCCATGGGCAACAGTATCAAAAGCTTTCCCGTAATTCAAGTATATGATATCAAAATTATTTTTTGCATCCACTTCCTTTGTAACCACATTGTCGTATCCAATCAAATTGGTCAGATGAGATTTCCACTTAACACACACACATGCTGTTTCTAATCTATAATTGCAGCCTTGACTAGATGGTCCTGCAATTCTTCTTTAACCAGTGACTCCATTATTTTTCACCTAACAGAAGATAAACTAACAGTTCTGTAATTACTCGTGTCACCCTTTAGTTCCCCTTTGTGAGTTGGTGATACATTTGCTCTCATAATTATGGATAAGGGTTTTCTTATTTCGATTCACCCCAGGTATCTTTCTTATCTTTAACTTCAATAATTTGTCCTCCACTTCAGTCTCAGTTATTAAAAAATCATTTAGTTCACTGTTAGATTTTAATAAGCATGTGGCTTCCACTTCCCTACTGAATTCCTCATATGTGAATGTAGATGCAAAATACTCATTCATTTAGCATTAGTTGAGGCATATGATGCAAGAAAACAAGCTTCTAGAGCAGGAGTGGTCAACTTAATTTGTGATGCGATCTACTTTTTTCCTTCAAAATGTTCCACGATCTACCATCTGAAAAATTTCATTGCACAAGGTGCACAAATCGAGGGATGACTGTATATTTAAAATTCGTGGTGATCGACCGAAATTAAATCTGCGATCGACTTGTAGGCCACCCCTGTTCTAGAGCATCAGCAAAAAAAATAAACAAACAAATAACCTTCATATTTCACCCATCCGGTCACTCCAAATGTTTGTCTAGTTCGGCCTTAAATTTATTTAAGGTATCAACTTCCACTACACAGATGGAAGTCTGTTCCAGCAATCATCAACAATGTCTCCACATTTATTCTACAACTGTCTTTCCTCAGTTTGAATCTGTGCCCCCCTCAGTTTCGTGATCTGAGCAAGCAGAAGTATCCCATCAACATTGAACCTGCTCAAACCATTCAATGCCTTGTATACCTCAATCAGATCACCTCGTGGGATTTTTTTGTTTCCAGATGCTAAAACTTGCAGAATTTAAGCCTCTCGTGGTAAGAGAAACACTTTGTTCGTCTCACCAATCATGTTGCTCTTCTATGTACTCATTCTAACAACTCTGCATCCTTTCTAAAATGACCTGTACACAAGGTGTGGCCTGACCATTGCTTATACAAAGGTATAATCACCTCCTTGTCTCTGCTAGCAAAATTCCTAGATATCATTGACAAAACTCCATTACCTACTCTGGCAGCCTGTCTGCACTGTTCGGCGAACTTCATATCCGACTGTACAATTATCCCCAGGTCTACTTCATTCTCCACCTCCCTGAATGTAGTATCACACAGTTGTACATTTCTCTTGGGTTACTGCTACCGATATGCGGTACTTTGCATTTGGCAAGCAACCTAACTTTTCTAGATCCTGTTGCAAAATATACTGTCTTTACTAACATTAACAACTCTGTCAACCTTTGTATCATCTGCAGACTTGGGCATTATGTCTGATGTGCCTTCATCAATATCATTATTAAATACACAAAACAGCCATGGACCCTGCACCGAACCCTGGGGGACTCCACTAATAACATTAGTCCACATAGAGCAGTGTCTATTTATTTCCACTCTGCCATCTCCCACCATCCCTTTATGCTTTGCAGCAACTTGCCCTTAATGCCATACCACTCCAATTTTTACAGCAGTCTTCCATGTGCAACATTACCAAAAGCCTTCCTGAAATCCAAGTATATGATATCAAAATTATTTTTTGCATCCAGTTCCTTTGTGACCACATTGTAATATCCAATCAAATTGGTCAGACAAGACTTCCCCATAACAAACCCATGCTGGGTGTGAACTATTACTGCAGTCCTGTCAAGGTGATCCTGCATCACTTCTTTAACCAGTGACTCCATTATTTTCCCTGGAACAGAAGTTAAACTAACAAGTCTATTTGTGTCACCCTTTAATCCCCCTTTGTGAATTGGAGATACATTTGCACATCTCCAATCCATTGGGACCACCCCTCAATCTAAGGATGCTGTTATAATAATGGCTAACAGTTTGCTTACTTCCCTCACTGCCGCCTTCAATATAACTGAATAGATTCAATCTGCCCCAGGTACCTTTTTTATGTTTAACTTCAACAATTTCTCCGTTATTATTACAAAATCATTTAGCTCTCTGTTAGAGTTTAGTAAACTTCTGTCCTCCCCATCCCTACAGAATTCCTCATGTATGAATGTATATGCAAAATACTGATTCAGTTTGTCAGCTATCTGAGCAGGATCATCAATAGTCGAACCACCAACATCAAGTAGACCAATCTCATTCATCCCCTTCCTTCTAGAGTTTACATAAGTAAAGAAGTCTTTGTTGTTTTTCTCTGCATCCTTTGCCAAGGATTTCTCGAAATCAGCCTTCACTTGCCTAACCTCCTTTGTGATTTGATTACAGACTAGCTTATATCTGCCATAAGCTTCTGTGTCCCCTGATAATTTAAATGCATCCAACATGTTTTTCTTCTGTGCCACAAGCCTCATTAGTTCATCTGACATCCATTTACATCTAAATCTTGAACAGTATTTCTTAGTTGGTATGAAAAGCCTAGTAGCTTCCGTGTTTAATTCCTTGGATGTTTCCCATTTAGAATTCATTTAGAAAACAAAAACCCTTCCCTTTACCCTTGATGGTAGTTACATCTTTCAGTAAATCCCACATCAGTAGACTGATCACTGTCACCTAGTGGTTCCTTTATCTGCAAATTGCACGAGTCAACACTGCTGATAATCAGATCAAGAGTATTACCCCCTCTGGTTGCCCCTTGAACATGTTGCTGTAGAAAACAATCCTCCAATAAATCCATAAAAATCTTGCTAGCGTGCGAGTGACCAATCTACAAGTTCCAGTTAATATCTGGAAAGTTAAAATCTCCCATTACATGACATTCTGATTTACCTGCCCACTATTTCTCTGCACAATTATTCGTTGGACTCACAAGAATCATTAGGGCTATAACACTCTCCTACTCTCATTTTCTTTTTCCCAGTGTTTATGTCACACGAAACTGACTCAACATTGTGCTGTCCACCCATGTCAACTAGATGCACTTCCTTAGATTTTGTGTTTCTTATCTAACAACATCACCCCCTCCTCCCTTCCTACCTTGTCTATCCTTTCTGTACATGTTGTACTTCCCAAATTCCAATTCTGCACTGCTTATATCTATGTGACATCATGTCTCTGATATCCCAACAATATCTGCCTTTGATGCCTTGATCAGCACTTCAAATTTATCAAATTGATTTACTATGCTTCTAGCATTGGTATACATGCAAGTATACATGCACCTGTTCTTACTGTTCGTTACCCTAACACAGCCCATATATTTAATTGTTTCATGACTCCCAGCAGTTCCTGAAATCCACAGCAATTTGCTTTCCGAGCTGCTGCTCATTCCAGTAGAAGCAGTGAAAGAATCATTTCCAACTCTGCCTGTGGCTACTGTTAATCTATTAGTCTGTGAATCCCACCAAGCTAGCAGCTTTCCAACCCACCTAACATAGCCTCGATATCATCAGCAAATATTCTTGCACCCTTTCTATTTAAGTGTATCCCATCCCTGTAGAAATAGTCTCTCCTGTTAAAAAGCACAGACCAGGCTGAGAAAAGTTCTACCCCTTGAGCCTTAGGATACACTTTTTTTCAACATTAACCTCTACTTGCTAAGTAAATCTGCAAATCTCCTACACTTAATGTCATTAGTGCCAACATGTACAATGGTATCACCTTTTGTGCCCTTAAAAGATGATATTAGTATTAGTAACGGCCGCATGGTGCAAGAAAGCCTATGGCTTATGCTGCACCAGCCAAAAAAAGAAATCCGAACAAAACAATGATAAAAACAAAAAAAAAATAAAATAAATAACTAAATAATAATAATTAATAAAGAAAAAAAATAAAATAAAAAATAAATAAAAAGGAAATTAAACCTATCATCCTATGCGCTTCCCTTACCCGAAAGTACTATCCAGATGACCTTTGAATTTCCCCAAACTGTCGGCCTCTACCACCCATGAAGGCAACTTATTCCAGTAATTTATAACTCGCTGGCTAAAATAAAACTTCCTGCAGTCCAATCTAAACATTTCCCCCCGTAACTTGAATTTATGTCCCCTAGTTCTAGCATAATTTATAATCTTGAAAATTTTGTCCTCATTCATTTTACTGATGCCTCTCAGAACCTTAAACACCTCAATCAAATCTCCTCTAAGGTGTCTAGTTTCCAAACTCTGCAACCCACATATTCGAAGTCTTTCTTCATAAGGACGCCCTTTTGCCGATCTCACCAGGCGAGTTACCCTTCTTTGCACCCTTTCAAGAAGCTCGATGTCTTTCTTTAGGTGCGGTCTCCATACTTGAACACAGTATTCCAAGTGTGGTCTAACATAAGCCTTATATAATGGGATTATCACGTCCCTATCTCTACTTGCAAAAGTTCGATAGATCATCGATAGGACACCATGGGCCTTCCTTGCAACCTGTTTACAATGCTCAGAGAATTTCATGTCTGACCGTATCGTAACACCCAAGTCCCTTTCCTCCAGTACTGGGTTTAGTTGAACTCCACCAAGTGAATAAGTTATTTTGGGATTACTGTTTCCCAGGTGTAATACCTTACACTTTGTTGGATTAAAGCACAGCTGCCATTTTTCTGACCATTCCTGAAGTCTATCTAGGTTTCTCTGAAGAAGCTCAGCTTGACAGTGATCATTAACTACTCTACCAATTTTAACATCATCTGCAAATTTAGACATCACGCCCTCTATCCCTTCATCAATGTCGTTTATGAAAATTAAAAACAACAGTGGTCCTAATACTGATCCTTGGGGAACCCCACTTCTTACATCAACCCAAGCTGAGGAATAGCCATTTATCACAAACCTCTGCCTCCTGCCCTGAAGCCATCCTTCTAACCATCTAAGGATTTTCCCAGTGATTCCAACCTGTTCCAGCTTATAAAGCAACCGCTCATGTGGGACTAAGTCAAAAGCTTTGCTGAAATCTAAATAAACAATGTCGAAATTATTCCCTAAATCCAGCTCGTGAGTGACCCTTTCGAAATAGCGAACCAGATTTGTTAAACATGATTTTCCCTTTACAAAACCATGCTGAGTATCCTTGAGAATTTCAATTCGATCCAAATGATCCTGAATTCCACCCTTGATTATTGCCTCCATGATTTTCCCTACTACTGAAGTCAGACTGATAGGTCGATAATTTCCAACTTCACTTTTAGAGCCACCCTTATGTATGGGAGATACATTTGCACTTTTCCAATCCAAGGGAATCTCCCCAGAGTCTAGTGATGCTCGCATAATTAGCCTCAATGGTTCAATGCACTCGCTTGCCGCCTCTCTTAAGATTATAGGGTATATTCCATCAACTCCAGGAGCCTTACTGGTCTGTAGGCTCGAAAGTTTTTTCATTAAATAATCTTGCGAAATTTCAATATCATTAATTACATATTTTTTAACTTCGCTCCCACAATTTCCCATTGCCACAAAAAGCTTTTCATTTGTAAATATCGATGCAAAATAACTGTTGAGTTCATCTGCAACAGCAGCTGGTGTATTTAATACTATCCCCTTTCCCTTACGTAAAGGTCCGATCTCGTTTGTCCTGCTCTTCTTGGAATTTATATATGTGAAGAATTCTTTATCCCCCCCTCTTTGCTCTGTTTGCTAGTGATTTCTCATAAACTGCCTTTGCCTGTCGAACCTTTTCTGTGGCTCTATTACACATCACCTTGTAGCTGTTATAGGCTTCGGTACTTTTTATTGCTCTGTAACCTTTCCATGCCACCTTTTTCTGCTCAAGTAATGTGGCAACTTCACTATTCATCCAACTTAGAACACTCCTCGTGGAGTATTTTTTAATGGTATATTATGTAATGGTAGACCATTATATTAGGCAATGGTTAGGCCACCACTTAAGTACTGCATGCAGGTCTGGAAGCCTCATTTTAGGAAAGATGCTAGTCTGCTGGAATGGGTGCAAAGAAGGGCGACAAGATTGATGATAGGGAATAAAACAGTGTTCTTCAAGAAAAGCTTCAGTGCTGCAAATTGCCTCATCTGGAGACTATGCACCTGTTTGGTGATCTTATTGAATTGTTTACGACTCTGAATGGGTTTAGGAAGCATAATTCTGTTGACATTCTTCCTTCTGCTCAGACTACACACATGAGGTAGCATAAATTCAAATTGAGGAAAGATGGTTGCAGGACAAATGATTGTTGAAACAGACTTCCATCTGTTCTTTTTTTTTTTTTTTTTAATGTGAGTAGTTTAAATAAATTCAAAGTAAAGCTACACAGACTATTGGTCAGACTACTGGACAGGTGGGTGCCCAGACTATTCGCTGTGATTCCTTTTGCCTCAAAGGTGGTACTTGTGCTTATGTCCATTTCGATATTCCCTGTCAGAGACTTGTTTTCGATCTTCTCTGGCTTAAAATTTCTCTACCTCATTGTGTCAAATTCATCTGTTGTTTCTACCATTCTCCCAACTCCACTAATCACTTGGAGCTCTTTGAATTCCTCTCTTTGCAACTTGACTTTCTCCAGTCCAACTTTCCTAACAGTGAGATAATTTTCCTTGGTGATTTTAATGTTCACAACTCCAGCTGGCTTCCGTTTTCTAGTCACACTGATCCAGCTGGTCAAGGTGCTGAGGCTTTTTCAGTTACTAATGACCTTGCACAGATTGTTCATTTACCTACAACAATACCGGACAATCCTAACCATACAGCCAACACGCTTCATATTTTTCTCACAAACAACCCTTTTAAGTACACGGTCGAAGCGAGTGGTCCTTTAGGCACCTCAGATCACAACTTGGTGATTGTCTCTTCTCCAGTGGAGCCTTTATCTCATATTCCCAACTTTGTATTGTTTGGCATTACAAGAATGCAAAATGGGATGACCTGTGAGATTTCTTTTCCTTGGTCGTATTACTGTTTCAAAACTTCTGATGTCAACGTTTGCTTAGATTGTGTCAGTCAAATTATTCTTGTAAGATTGGAGTTCTTTATTCCACACACCACTTTAAAATCTTGTCCTTTATCTAAACCTTGGTTTTCCAATAAATGTGCTACGGCTGTTCAAGAAAAGAACTTTGCATATCGTAATTGGCTTGTTTCTAATCATTCAGTTTCATTTTCTGCCTACACTTTGCTCGCAACAATTGTAAAGCAGTTATTAATCAGTCCAAACTAGATTTTGAACAGGCTAACAGTAGAAAACCTTTTTCTTCCCCTAATGGTAGCCGAGCATTCTGATCTCTTGCCAAAGCTATTGGCCGCAACATTTGCCATCTCTGCTTCCACCTCTGTCAAAACCAGATAGTTCTGTTGTCACTTCAGCCAAGGATAAAGCTGACCTGCTAGCATCCCATATTTCTTCCAACTCATGTATTAATGATTTTGGTAAAATACCTCCCACCATTCCCAGCATGCTCCATTCAATCCCTCCTGTGGTCTTCCGTCAAAAGGATGTCTGAAGGATTTTGACGAATCTTGATGCTAAGAAAGCTCCAGGTCCTGATGGTATTTCTCCACTTGTTCTCAAAACCTGTGCTCCTGTTCATTGCTTCCTTTTTTCACTTTCTTAATCCAAAGGTGTTTTTCCTTCTGCTCGGAAATTTGCTCATATCCAGCCAGTTCCTAAAAATGGTGACAGATCCCTCTCATCCAATTATCGTCCCATTGCAATTACTTCTACTCTTTCTAAAGTAATGCAGAAATCAATTAACCGCCAACTCTTAAACTACCTAGAAACTTTCCGTCTGATCAACGATTGCCGGTATGGATTCCGTCAGTGTCGATTCACTGGTGATATTCTGGCTGATGTTACCTATTTATGGACAAATTCAATGGAAAAGTTTGGTGAAACATAAGCAGTTGCTCTTGACATCTGAAAGGCTTTCAATCGTGTTTTGCATAAAAGTCTTCTAAACAAGCTTCCATCTTATGGTTTGCCAACTTTTTTGTAATTGGTTATCCAGTTTTATCTCTGATCGCTCACTGAGGGTGATGTTAGATGGCTCTCTGTCGTCTAACTTTTCCACTAATGCTGGGGTCCCCAAGGTTCAGTTGTTTCCCCCATTCTTTTCCTCTTGTATATTAATGACCTTCTTCCATCGACTGGAAATCCTATCCATAGTTTTTCCGATGATAGCACATTGCATTCCACTTTCCATTTTGAGAAACCCTGCCCTGCTCAGTCAGCTTCAACGTCTCGAAAATCTGCTACCAATTCCTTAAATTCCAATCTCCAGGTAATTCTCCTGTGGGGCAAAGACAACTTAGTTGATTTCAATCCTTCTAAAACTCAGTCTTGTCTTATATCTTGCAAAAAAAGATTCTTCTGCTCCTATGGTTATCTTTGGTGATACTCTGATTTCTAGGAAAAATAATATATTTCTTTTGGGGATTACCCTGACTTCTAATCTTTCTTGGCAGAAGCACGTTACAAATATTGCTTCCTCTGCATCTAAAAAACTTGGTTTTCTCTTTCGCTCTCGGTGTTACTTTTCTTCCAAACAGCTGTTCACTGTTTACAAATCGCAAATCCGCCCTACCATGGAATATTGTTTTCCCATATCTGAGGTGGTGCCCCCCAAAACCTCTCTCAGGATTCTAGATTCCATTCAGAAGAGGGCAGTTAGGTTAATTAATGACTCCTCTCTAATAGAGTCTCTCCTCTTCACTCGCTGTCTCTTAGACATACTGTTTCTGCTGCATGCCTTTTCTACAGATACTTGCATGGGCACTGTTCTTCTGAATTGGCTTCTATAATTCCCACTCTCTCTTTCAAAACTGTCCAAACACTTGCTGCCACCAGCCAACATCCATTTACTGTCCAACTTCAAACTCACAGAACCAACTTTTCACCTTCCTTGTTTATTCGTTCAACTGCCGTTTTCTGGAACAACCTTCCTTCATAGGCATTTCCTGAAAATTACAGTCTACAGAAGTTCCAGTCTAATGTCAACAAATATCTTCTTTTGTCTTCTCAGTCTCCTACCCAAGCATGGTACTAAGAACTATAGGTTCTAATACCTCTCATTTGAGGTTTTCATAAAAAAAAGGTTGGGTGGGTGAATTTTTTTTTTTTTTTCTTTTTTGCTGATGCTGTATAAGCTTGTTTTCTTGCATCTTGGACGCCCCTGTAGCCAGTTGGGCAGGAGCAGCAGTGCGTAGCACACGCTTCTTGATTAGACCGGGATTCGAACCCGTGACCACCAAATACGGAGGATGCGGAAATGTCAGGGAATGACCACCGCATATCCTCGGAGCAGTATGGCCTTAGTTGCCAATGCTCCTAAAAACCAAATAACAACAACAGCATCTTGCATCTTTTGCCCAATACTAATACCTTATTCATCTGTTCTTGCTAACAAGAATTGAGCTATTATATTCACAGGAAAACATTCATTATTAGTAGTGGTGGCATGTAATGCAAGAAAGCAAGCTTATAAAGAAAAAAAAAAAATCCTTTCAAATCACCCTGTCCATTCCCTCCAATAGATTACCCTTATTATCAACAGGTGTGGCAATTTGCTTTACTCCCTGTCGTAACTGCAAAACCTCTAACTTTAAAGCATATCTCTGGAGATGAAGCTAGCAGTATATCTGGGATGTTGCTTATATCTAATTTGCTCATAATTAACTGTTGCTATTATAATTAATTCCTACACTACGCCACTGTACCATTGGTGAATCCTATACATAGGTTACACTAATAGGTACAATATGGTCAAAGCTGCCCTCATGCCATTAAACTTTCCGTTCAACAACAACAGTAATAACTGTTACTTATTATACTTTTTTGTAACATCGTTGAACTTTACCTGATTTAATTAGATTTATTGAACTAACTGGAATGTTACTAGACATATTGACTTATTAGACTTTTATTGGAATGGTTTTATTGACATCAATTCAAGAACAATTTTGTAGTTTAATATTTATGTATTAGATATGATACATATGCATATTTACATTTATTGCTTGCTGCTATTCCTCTTCCTCCCTTTCCCTGTGGTTTTTTTTTTTTTTTTTTTTTCTAGCCTCTCTCTCAGGATAGGATTTGCTTGTACCACTGGTTTTGGGCCCCTTGTGATATGAAATTTGCTGGCATCCATTGGTATTGCACTACTACTTGTGGATGCAGGATATTTTTATATTATTCTTATCTTATTTATCTTTTTGTTTTATTTATTTATTATTTTTTGCTCTT
Source organism: Mastigoproctus giganteus (assembly GCF_048544385.1). Taxonomy (NCBI): domain Eukaryota; kingdom Metazoa; phylum Arthropoda; class Arachnida; order Uropygi; family Thelyphonidae; genus Mastigoproctus; species Mastigoproctus giganteus. The sequence goes on along the minus strand of NC_143579.1, from coordinate 149,218,245 downwards.
GTACCAAGGTTACATGATTGCTGGCATCTATGGGTGACACACTGCCTCCTGTAGCATTAGCATTAGTAGAGGCAAGAAAGCAAGCTTATGCAGCATCAACCAAAAAAAACCTCCCAATTCTCCCCTCCATTCATTCCAAATGCCTGTCCAGCTCAGCCTTAAATTTATTTAGGCTATCAACTTCTACAACAAAAGATAAAAGTCTGTTTCACCAATCAACTACCCGCTGGCTAAAGCCAAATTTCCACACATCTGTCTTTCCAGCACCTCCGTAGCCAGGTGGGAAGGAGCAGCAGTGCGTAGCACACACTTCTTGATTAGACCAGGGTTCGAGCCCGTCACCACCAAATACGGAGGATGCGGAAAGGTCAGGGAATGACCACCGTATATCCCGGAGCAATATGGCCTTAGTTGCTAATGCTCCTAAAAACCAAATAACAAACAAACTGCCTTTCCTCAATTTAAATATATGCCCCCTCAGGTTCTTAATCTGAACAAGAAGAAGAATCCCATCAGCATTCAGCTGTGCTATGCAGTCCTATGCGATATAGCACAGCTGTATTGCATAAGACTGCCAGGAAGTAGCTTTCCTGGTGATATCCTGGTAGCAGTGTCCTAGAAGTATAAAGTACATCATAGAGAACATAGTGTAATTGAACTAATGTTCAGGAGGTGCCCCTCCCATATGGGATATATACCCACATATGCCAAGAACCAAATAATGTACAGAATGCCACTGCAACTAAAACTGAGGTTCAGAAGAACTGAATTATTAAATATTTTTTTGAAGAACGATGTAGAAAGATTCATGCTATTTATGTTCTTACCACTTTTAGTTGAACAAAATGCCAATTGCAAATTTATGTACAGAAATTCATGATACAATAATTCTCTTATGATACATAGGTCCAGATCCAGGTCTTACTCGTCACGCTCCCGCTCTCGTTCTCGCTCTCACGTCAGAAGCCCTTCTATCCCTAGGCGCAGAGGCTCACCAAGTTTTTTAGACAAACGTCGTATCACTAGGTAACAAATAATTAAAAAATAAAATAAAATATGGCACATGTGATGGCTCTTCTTTCCTTTTTTTTTCTTTTGTTTTGGACCATTATTTTCATTTTATTTTAAACAATTTTTGTTCTGTTATATTTCATCTTTTTTATTTAATATAATATCTACACAACTTCTGTAGGTTTCGAAGAGGCAAGAGTAGTAGCAGTGACTCTAAGAAAAGACATCATTTCCAATCAAATTGTAGGTCTCCTAACAGAAGCCAACGTCCCATCTGTAGTCTTGGCAGTGATAGGACTTGTTTTCAATCCCAGCATCACTAAGTAAACAAAAAAGTCCATAAAATTTTGACTAATCAGTATGGAAGCTTTAGTAAAATGCACTGAAATAATATATAATAATGACTATATAAGTAATGTCCATTTTCTTAAACTTAAACAATTAATTTCTTTGATGCACTAATGATATTTTAAAATTATTTTAAAAATATCTTATATATATATGCGTATTTAATATAAAACTCTTGAATAAGTTATTACTTTCATGTTATGAATGCCAATACCTTCTATCCAAATGTACATTGGAAATATTTTAAACTAAATTCCACCAAATCCATCTTTTTAGTTTTCTAATTGTACTGACTAATGTATTCATAGATAATAACAAAAGAACAAGTAATATGTTTTGTTTACATTGGTGTATGTGGGTGGATGTAGGTCTGAAAACACTGTACCATATAATATATTTTCACAGTACAAACATGATAGCTAGTAATCCATGCATGACTTAACAGACCTTTCACCAAGATGTTCCCAGTTATGTTGGACAATCTATACCCTCATGCATTCAGCGGTTGATTTAGCATCTTTTTTTAATGTGGTAGGATAATTTCTGAAGAATATATCATTAACATCTGGGCCTAGCTAAAAAAATGCAAAAAATAAAAAAAATTGTAGAATACATTAAAAATTTATCCATATTTCACTTCTCTTTTGTATTTCAATATGAAATATGAGTAGTTATGTGCACATTTTTGATATATGGGCTCTGGGGCATAAAGTATGTGTTTCAATGTCATTTCGTATAATATGCCCATTGATGTTTGAATTTTCTAGAAATCCTCAGATGTTGCCCTATCTTATCTCTGTTTCCTAGTAGTTGAGCAGTTTATAATAGATGACAGTAATGAAAGAGCTTTAAAAATCAGAAGTAGAATTCATACCTGTTGATGGCAGTTGTGTGATTTGGGCATAGAAAAGCCAAATTTAATAAATTCTCTGGAATTCCAGTATATAAGGTGATGAAACTGAATTACATGGATTTCATGGATGTGAATAGAAACTGAATATGTGATATATGAGTAATGTAGAGATGTTACCATATCAAAAAACATAAAGTAATAACAAGCTGACTTATTTTTTCACATTTTTTTTCACACCTTGCCAAAAAAATTTCATTTTTTATTTATTTATTTATTTTTTAAATTCTCTCATTCAATTTTTGACAGTGATTTTATTCTAATGTTGGATCAAAATAAGAACATAAGAATGAGCCCATCTGCATTCTAGTAACTCAGTCATAAAAGAGTTAATGACAGAACTAAAAACACCATCGAATTTGATTTCACTTTATAATTCACCAAGGGTGAATAATTTTACAAAATAAATTTTTGAATTTCTTCTTAAAGATAAATGTTTGAACTTTAACTGCTTTTAGATATTTTGGTAGAGAGAGAAATCCCCCTCCCCTACCACCAATCCAGAGTTCTGCTCCAATAAACAAAAATGGTTAGGCAACATTTTACAAGTTCCCAATTTTCATTTTTATTTCTGGAAAAAAAAAAAAATAAAAAAAATATTTTTATTTTTTTTTATTATTATTATTATTAGTGCTGATAGTCTACCAATGCTTGATGTTTTTCAGTGCTTATGAAATCTCATAAATGAATTTCAGTGCTTATGAAATCTCATATTTTAATGAAAGTTTTCAAAAATTAAAAACTGATTTTTATACCTGTTATTTTCAATGAAACAAAGCCTTTTTGAAAAAATTTGTGTTGTAAATAAAAATAGTTATTAACATAAAATATAAATATGAAACTGTTAGGCATTCATTTTTCAGTTTATAAAACTTACATGCAAAATTTCAGAAAATATGCATGCACCATTATTTCCATTTAGAATTTTGCTTTGTCTATTCCTATCAAAACTCTAAGGATTCCAATGTACTCAATTATTTAATAATTTTATTTGTTTAATAATATTTTAAAAAATATATATATACTATATAAACATGAAAGTACAATCGAAGATCTTTATATTGGTCCTCTTTTTAATATATCCCAACTCGTTATAACGTCCTATGTGGTTGGTCCCAGCCAATTTCTCATTAACCTAATACTATTTTACATTCAGTAAGGCGCCTCCATAGCCAGGTGTGAAGGAGCAGCAGTGTGTAGCACACGCTTCTTGATTAGACCGGGGTTCGAGCCAGTCACCACCAAATACGGAGGATGCAGAAAGGTCAGAATGACCACCACATATTCTGGAACAATATGGCCTTAGTTGCTAATGCTCCTAAAAACCAAAAAACTAACTAACTAACTACATTCAGTATAACGACATTGAAAATAAAAAGATTTCTCTATAACGACCATAAATTTCTACCTCTTAATCCGAATTTTTACTTTTTTTTATTACAATATTCATGCTAAATATGACAGAATGCCTCAAATATATTGAAGTAATTGATGAGCATGCAGCCTGACCTTGAGAAATCATTTGTTAAGATTTCCCACACAGTGCAGTAATGAAATGAACATTGCAGCGACAGAAGCCTCGATGCTTTAAAGGTTTGAAGACATTACTGACTACGTATCGAGCAATCCAGAAGCCATGGGTGATATCACAAATCTATGAAGAATGGATCAGAGACTTAGATCACAGAATGAGTAAGTGAGAAGAATAGAAAAATTTTACTGTTTGTGGATAACTGCACCCCTTATTGTCAAATAAATGACCTAAGTGCAGTCACTGCTGAGTACCTACCACCAAATATGATGTCCGTTCTTCAGCCACTTGATCAAGGTGTAATCCAGTGTTTTAAGAAAAACTACCAAAGAATGCTATTAAACAAAATTGTCTTATGTCTTCAAAGCAAAAATCAATGTGAAATAGACATCCTGCAGTCAATGTATTTATGTGTTTCAGCATGGGATGAAGTTGATGAAAAAGTGATCGCCAGCTGCTTCAAACAAGCCAGATTTACCGCCTTGAATGATGCAACATGTGAAGATTTGCATGCTTCTTCCTCTATTAATTGTGAAGAATAGCTGAAATATTTCTTCCCTGATAATAGGGAAGAAATATTTCAGCGTATGCATCATCACCTAAACTTGTAGGAAAACTTCAGCTTCAAAGATTACACAGAAGTGGATGCAGACATTCAGTGTTTCAGGACATGCATGAATGAAAATGAAGAGCCTAGTGTAGTTGAACAAGAAGTTTCAGTGAAAGGTGCCCATCAGGGATTAATTAGAACTTGTATTCCAGTTTTTTTCAAGTGCTGTCTAACTGAAAGTGAAATAGCTGCTATCATGCACCTTCATAATTCTCTTTTAAAACATACTCTACCATTGAAACAGATTATTTGACTGATATTTGACAGATTGTTTTAAAGTACGAAACAATTTTCTTGTTAGGTCTTGATAGGTATGTAGCCTGTATAGTGAAATTTGCAGTTTAATACCTTACTGCACTCTACAATCAATGCAGAATTTACAATCATAATTTTCTTGTTTAATACTTTAGTATATATTATAAATAAGATTATACTATATTGTATTAGTAGAATTACATTAAATGTTAAAGCTTTTACTTATTTTGTTTCTGATTTTATGAATGATCGATATAACGTCCTTACGGTGAAGTGACCATTTTTCTCATTCCCCTGGGGAGTCATTATATAGAGCTTCGACTGTATTATTATTAATGCATTATTTATTATTATTTTATTTTTTATTTTTTCCTTTTTTAAGTTTCTGGACACATTCAGCACAAACTTTACATGACTGAAGCATAAAAGTTTATAACAATATTCAAAATAAAGCTGTCTGTTTATTTTTACGCAAAAAAACAAACAAAATAAACAGCTTCTAACCTAACAATAGATTCAACTGTCCAATGAATAAAAACAACTGCACTTCTGAGGTGGAGCTTTCGCACACAAAATTCTAAAAATAATCACAAAAAAAAGCAGGTTGCAAATCTTTCTGGAATTTTGACATAATTATTCTGCAAAAACCATAAAATGTAACTTTCAAAACTACTCGGAAGTAAGGGTCTGTCTGTATTTGGAAAGACAGAGAGAGAATAAAAGCCATCAACCTTGAACGAATAATTAATGCATAGTCAATATTTTAGAGTGACACCTATTACGTTTTGTCAGTATTGAGGAACAGTAGTGTTACAGTGCAATTTACTAGCAATTAATATGCATTTGATATTGTGACACTGTATCCAGGAGGCATAGTTGAGTATTCACACAGTTAAAATGAACCTTGAAAGAGAAAGATATGATTTACAAGTAACAAATCAGTATTTGTTGTGTTAAATTGTTTAACAAAACATATTTCTTTCCTTCTCTATGATGGTATTATTATGGCACTGTACCCGGTTGGTATAGAACACTCCTACCAGATTGAAACAAATATTTATATTTATCTGTTCCAAAATATTTATTTCCTGCTCCGAATTTCATATCTAGGTGTGATTGTTTTGTATAGAAGTGGAATAGTATTTCAATGCAGTTTTTATTATTATTATTATTATTATCTATATGGTGCAAGGAAACCTGAGGCTTATGCTACACCAGCCAAAAAAAAAAAAAAAAAAATTCCTGAGTTACCCTGAGAGAGAGAGAGAGAGAGAGAGAGAGAGAGAGAGAGAGAGAGAGAGAGAGAGAGAGAGTCAAAAGTAGAAAGAAATCACCAAGAAAGAGAAGAATGATGATATCCAGCTCAGGCCCTGGGTGTGCCAAGCCCATCCTCACCAGATGTGAGCCCCTGGGGTTATTTGAAATACTTCTATAAAATAATGCAACACTGCCTTATGCTTTTCATGACTTTGTGGACACCTTTATCCCTCCAGTTAGGGCTTGGACTTAGAAACAACTATCAAAAGAAATGCCAATATAAAATAACTAATTATGAGAACATCCCTGGATTCAGGAGAAGTTATTGTGGCCTGAAGGTGTCCAAATGTCTTCCAATTCACAAAGGGGAAGACATGAGTAATTACAGACCTATTAGCCTGCTCCAGGGAAAATAATGTGGAGTCACTGTTAAAGAAGTAATGCATGATCATTTAGACAAAAATGCAGTTACTGCACCAGAACTTAACAAAGTGCTTGAAAACATTAATGGGGTGTTGGCATGGTTAGAAATCAGAGCGATAGTGAACATCTTCATTTATTTCATCTGACTACTATTAAGAATTATGTACTGAAAAAATGCAGTCATCAGTTATGCCAAACTAAATTACACGACTATTTCAAACAGATGCATAAAATATAAGGGGAATAATATAATCTTTAATACTTTGTTCTTTAGTCTGTATGCTCATAAAACATTAGTAAATAAAGTATTTATTGACTAAGTAAATTGTATTTATGTTAAAAAAATGGGGGAATGGTAAACTTTTTTTGGCTATAATGTGCTTCACTTATAACATGGGTATTAAATTTGTCGCCTGATATCCACATTAGATCAACGTTGCACTGTATTATTCTCTAACATGCTGTTTGTTGTTTGTTATTTGGTTTTTAGGAGCATTAGCAACTAAGGCCATATTGCTCCGGGATATGCGGTGGTCATTCCTTGACCTTTCCGCATCCTCCGTATTTGGTGGTGACGGGCTCAAACCCCAGTCTAATCAAGAAGCATGTGCTACGCACTGCTGCTCCTTCCCACCTGGCTATGGAGGCGCCTCTCTAACATGCATTGGACACCTTACCTCTGTAGGTAATGGTTAATTTCAGATGTTGCACAACAGGTAGATGAAACAGGATGAGATGGGGAACCAGATCTAGAGAGCCTGCTATCACAAGATGTGTGACAGTAGATTTTCACATAGTCCGTATACCCACTTGCCAGAAAGCAGAAAAAGAGAAACACCTAAAATAAATGGCTGGAAACAATATATGGGAATTAAGACAGGAGATAAAAATACTATTAATGACTCCCTACACCCAAAACCAAAAGGCTTGGGGGTGTTAGGAGTCATTAATAAACAAGTAGTGAGACGAAATCCTAGAAAAACGTTTAATGTGGCCCAACAACTGTCAGCAAAACACTTTGTACAATAATTTACAGTGGTCATGTCCCTGCTCATAAGCCAATGTTCCTCCAGCAGTGCACATCACAGCCTATTCTGGTGCAGAGAATAAAAGCATCAAATATTACAGAAGGGCAGATCAGTGATGCAGTATGATGAAGTAAGCTACATACTTTGGTGTGGCTTGTGCCTGCTGAACCATTACACCCAGAGTATATTGCATCAACAGCATTCATTGGTACTTAGATAACTTATAGAATGTCTTAATGTACCGTTTGAAATTGACTCGAAGTTTGAATAGCATAAAGCTTAATGAGCGGTACTCACCTTAGATAAATCTGCTATATTACATGGAGTTAGGATGAAAGAATAATTTAAGGCTTAAGGTAGTTTAAAATAATTTAAAATGATTTAAAATAAGTTAAGATTGTGAACACGGAATTAAAATATGCTCAAGGAAGTAGAAGTGTACAACTTCGTCCCTGGTTGTCATTGAAGAATCAATTTAAACTTTAAAAAACAGATTTGGTCACTGGTCTCATATTTTAAAGTTTAAATTAATTCTTCAATGATAACCAGGGACGAAGTTGCACACTTCTACTTCCTTGAGCATATTTTAATTCCGTGTTCACAATCTTACTTATTTTAAATCATTTTAAATTATTTTAAACTAACTTAAGCCTCAAATTATTCTTCCATCCTAACTCCATGTAACATAGCAGATTTATCTAAGGTGAGTACCGCTCTTTATGCTTTTTATGAGCGGTACTCAATTCATTCATTACTACCAATTCATTCATTGATAGTAATGTTGAACAAGAATATATGGGCCATGGAGCAAAAAAAGGTCCATATGTGAAGATACAAAACTCTAATTTATGGGCTTGCCTCCTTATTTCTGAATTGCCCCACTTGATCTTTAGCAACCACACCAAACTAGTTCTCAGATCCCCTGACACTTTGGGTTGTGGTATAAGCAGTGAATCATGCTGTCTCTGTCTATTGAGATATTTTGATATCATGACACTGCTCCATGTCACAAAGCATAGTCAATACAAAAGTGACTTAATAGTCATTACTGTGATGAATCTGCCATTTACAGCTTCTGACATTTTTGTCATTTTAAAACAATTAAGATCTAGAACAAGACTTCCTAGTTCAATCTAAGAACTAGCCACAAACTTACACAAGGAACAGAGTATGATTTAATTCTCCAAATACCAAAAACATGTGAATAATGTTCCACATGTTGGTTGCTGATATTTTTAAAGCCCAGGAGAATCATAATAGGTATTCAGAAAGAATTTCTTTCTTTCCAACCAGATGTTTCTCTCATTAACTGTCCCAGTCAAATTGGAGAATAGTGTAATTTGTGTGTACTCTTCATATATATAGTGTTTTATTATTATTATTATTTCTCCCTGATTAGGGGATTCCACTCCATGATGAGTACTGCTATGAAGTACACAGGGTGGTTGTTATGCCTGGTGTTACTGTTGGTCGAGAAATTATGACTATCCTACAGGTGTTGAGGGTTGCGCCTTTCTGGAATTACTTGTAGGTGTTCTCTGGGAGACCTATTGATGTTAGGCTGTTATGTAGGGTCTTTGGCACCATGTCGGCAGTTGATGCAATGATTGAAATGGCCATTACTAATTTTTTCCTCATGGATTTTCTAGAGGTTGCCAGTGTTGGGTACCAATGCTCGCAACCTCCAGGGTTATATCCAGTCTGTTGTGTGGGATTATCTTATCCATTCTTATGGCACTGTCCCAGTACAGCTTGTGGATTGGAGTCTCTAATACTGCCTAGGGTTCATAGTTGTAGTACGGTACACTTTCTTTGATCAACTGGTATTTCCTTGCTACCTTCTGATGTATTATCCTGGCTACATGGTTATATATCTATGAATGTACTTAGTCTGGTTGATCAACTTGCATTCTGCAGTGATGTGTTGGATTGTTTCTGAGGCCAGGTGTCATTGTCGATGTGTCATCTGACACTCCAGTCTCCTTGGCGATGTATTTTCTATAGTTTCTGGTGTTGATTACCTGGTCTTAGATGGCAAGCATGAATCCTTAAATCTCGGGGAGGAGTATCCCACTCATGAGCCATGCAATCTGTGTGATCGTGATGGAGGTCATTGTAGTGTCTTCTTTGCCCATCTTTCTAGCTTCGTTTGTGCTGTCTGGGTGGCAGGGGGGACACCTCGCTTAGGTTGAGTGCGGTATACTGCTTGTCTATCTTCCTTACGGCCTGGTAGAGTGCTGCTGTGTGTTTCTAGAAGTAATCTTTCAGGTTACCAATTGCTGTTTTCTGTTGCTCGATGATGTCTGTTAGGCCCCTTCCTCCTTCTTTCTGGGCTATTGTCAGTCTCTCCACAGCTGACTTCGAGTGGTGTTGGCCTCTCTTGGTCATCATTGTCCTTATCTTTCTCATGATATCCTCTAGCTAGGTTAGTTTAGGAAGGATGTAGATTTGCTTGAGCATGTACAGAGAAGGGCAACAAGATTTGTGAGGAGAATGAAGGGATCCTCTTACCAAGAGAGGCTTAAATTCTGTAAATTGCAGTGGCTGGAGACTAGGCACCTGCGCGGTGATCTGATTGAGGTGTATGAGGCCTTGAATGGGATGAGCATGCTGAATTCTAATGGGATTCTTCCACTAGTTCAGATTAAGAACCTAAGGGGGCATAAATTCAAATTAAGAAAAGACAGATGTAGAATAGATGTGTGGAAATTTGCCTTTAGCCAGCAGGTGGTTAATTGTGGAAGTTGATAGGTTAAATAAATTTGAGGAACTGGACAGGCATTTGGAGGGAATGGTGTGATTTTTTTTTTTTTTTGTCTGATGCTGCATAAGCTCATACACTTGCTTTCTTGCATCACATGCCACCACCACCACTACTACTACTAGTCCAATCTATGACCCCAATGAAGTATGTTAGCATTGGGACTGCATAGGGGTGTTTATGGCTTTAACTGTGTTCCCTTCATTCAGCTTTGCGTTCAACAGGCTTCTGAGTCTCTGATAGTATTTTTTGGTCAGTCCGGCCTTGATTTCCTTGTGCTGTAACTGCTGAGTCTGCATCATTCCCATGTCTCTCCCTCTGTCATTGCTTCAATCTCTTTACCAGTTTGCAGCTGGTAGTTTCAGCCAACTAATTTTCCCTGGTGCAATCCATGAGTCTTGCATTTGTCTAGACCAAATTCCATCCTGATATCATTGCTGAATTCTTTGATCCAGAGTAGTTACTGGAGTTGCTTCTTGGTTGCCACATAGAGCTTGATGTCATCCATATACATCAGATGGGTGTACATGTTCTTCCTTCCTTCTTTGAGGTTATATCTGTACTTGCTGCTGTTGAGCCCCTCGACGTGGGCACCTGTATGTGGTGAGGGGACCTCCCAGTGACGCTGCTGGACTTCCAGACTAGCATCACTGGGATCCAACACCCACAGCCCAGGTTCCAGGCTTACATCAATGGAATCCGGCGTGTTTGCCGTGCGCTGAAACCCGTGGAAATTCGGAAAGGGGATCCTGGTTGAGGGGCCCAGCTTCAATACACCACTTTGGCCCCTGCTTCGACAAGACGGGAGGTCCTGGAAGGCCCGGCTAGGATCAATCGGCTAGTAGGCTCGCCTGCGAGGGTCAGCCGTGTCAATGCCATGCCCCTACCCTCATGGTCCGATGGACAGGATTCAGGCTGGCGGCGGTGCGGGTATAGTGTCTGGGTAGCCCTGGCGTTCCACTCCCGAGCGCATTCATTGCATGCCGGGTAGTTGGCGTACCTTTGGGCTCCGTAGTGGGTGGGGAGCCCGGGCACTGTACAACTTAAAAAACTCCATGAATCCTGATAAACTTACTTCTTCAGGGGCCCCAACCCGGTCCCTATCCGAAATCAATGAGAAAGATACAGATAGCAGTATTGCTAAAAAGAGGCAGCGAACCGAATTACCATCAGGGCCAGTCCCAAGGTTCTTAATCATGCATTCTACCAATGAGTCACCGATTGGTAAAATGTCGCCCTTTTTCATTCAAAAAGGGTTAGATGGGTTACCAGGTTCACCCAAATCAGTTAAGAGGCTTTGTTCTGGAGACCTTTTAATTGAAACTAAAAATGGCAGGCAATCTGAATATCTCCTCCGAACAACATCAATTGGAGGAATCCCTATAACAGTGACACCACACAGAACACTCAATTCATCGAGAGGTGTCATTTCGGAGTGGGACCTTCTCGACGTAACCGAGGAGGAAATCTGCTCCGAATTAAAACCCCAGGGAGTTATTGCCGTCAAGAGAATTACTGCGCGAAGGGATGGAAAAATTGTTAAAACCAGGAGCGTTATCCTGACTTTTAACTCTCCTAAACCTCCTGACGAGATTAAAGCTGGATACATCAATTGTTCAGTGCGTCCATACGTTCCGAACCCTTTACAGTGTTTTAAATGCCAGAAGTATGGACATTCTCAAATGGCCTGCCGTGGAGTCCTTGCATGCGCTCGATGCGGTGCAAAGGACCACGAAACAACAGCATGTTCAGCCGCAAAACCCACCTGTATTAACTGTGAAGGCGAACACCCGGCCTATTCACGAGCATGCCAGAGTTGGAAAGAAGAAAAAGAAATTCAACAGCTGAAGGCAGAGCTAAATATATCATACCAGGAGGCAAGGAAATCGGTCAAACCCCTGAATATTAACAAACCTACCTACGCCCAGAAAGTAGCAGGGAGATGTTCCGTCGGAACTCAGACGGACATGACCATTCCTCCAAAGGAGTCTTTCACTCCCATCGCGCGTTATCTCTTAAGTTCTCAAAAACCTGCACAGAAGGACCAATCAGCTGCCACTCCTATATCAGTACCTCCTAATGCTCCACAAGCAACAAAGGTAACTATGAAAGATAAGAATAAAAAAGGGGAAGTCCCCCCTAGAACCCAAGAAAACATGGATGTCGAGCAGAAGGAGGTACCCGAAGATTCAGTCTTGGAACTCTTTGCGGAGGAAGAAATGGACACGGGACAGCGTCCATTCTTCCCCAAAAAAGATAAATCCAAGACTGATAAAAGTAAGCCCTCAGCACCTCGGAAGCCGCCTGATGGACCCACCAAGCCAAAATAATGGCTAAATTCCTACAATGGAATTGTCATGGATTCCGGCGAAATATTGATGACATCAAGGCCCTCCTGCAAAAGCACGACCCAGTTTGCTTTTGCTTGCAGGAGACATATCTAAAGGCAAATGATGATCCCACCATGCACAACATCACATTTTTTCGAAAGGATAGAATTGTGGATGGCTCTGTACATGGGGGAGTGGCTATCCTTGTGGGTAACCAGACCCCAGTGCAGCCCTTGCTAATTACAACCAGCATAGAGGCTGTTGCAATTCGCCTTTCAGTGGGATTTTTAATAACTGTGTGCTCCATCTATTTGCCACCTGGGACTGACATCACCCAGGCAGACCTTGATGATCTTCTAACGCAGCTGCCTCCCCCTTTCTTACTTCTCGGGGATTTTAACGGACATAACACCCTGTGGGGTAGTGCTAACATCAACGGAAGGGGACGAGTCGTAGAGCGTATGCTCAATGACAATGACCTTTCCCTTCTAAATACTGGAACAAACACCTTCTTCCACATGCCTACCCGTACTTTTTCTGCCATTGATCTCTCTATCTGCTCCCCTTCTCTACTCCCTTCACTCACCTGGGAAGTGGAGGAGAATCCATACGGAAGTGATCACTTCCCTGTGATAACCTTGTTACAAAGTGGGAGACCGTGTCTTCCCTTCAGGTTACCACGGTGGAAGATTGATCAGGCTGACTGGACTGCCTTCCAACATCAGGCAAATTTTGATCTTAGCACGGTCAGTCAAGAGCCTATCAATGATGCAGTTAAGTACATCACAGAAAATATTGTCCAAGCAGCTGCGAATGCTGTTCCAAAAACATATGCCCGGTTTCCACCATTTCCCAAACCTTGGTGGAATTCACAATGCACAGCAGCAAAAAAGGCTCAAAACAAAGCGTGGGGGATATTTCGCCGATATCCTACCACGAACAACCTTATAGCCTTCAAACGTGCACGAGCCAAAGCACGCTACATCCGTCGTCAGAGTCAAAAGGAATCGTGGATCCGTTTTACATCATCTATTAACCAGTCTACCAACTCTAAGGTAGTCTGGGATAAAATCCGGAAAATGAAGGGAAAATATACATCCCACCCTTCTTCAATCCTAGATTATAATGGATGCGCTATTGCAGATTCAACTGCAATAGCCAATTCTCTTGGGGAAACATTCTCTAACATCTCTGCAACATCTCGTATTCCCCAGAGTTCCTGGTCCTGAAATATAAAATCGAAAAACGGGCACTTAACTTTAAATCTAATTGACTTTATCCCTACAACGGGGATTTCACTATTCAGGAACTGAAAAGAGCCCTCACTCTTTCCAAAGCAAGTGCTGTTGGACCAGATGGCATCCATTATGAAATGATTAAACATCTTTCACCAAAATCTATTGATTGTCTGCTCCTTCTGTATAACAGAATCTTTATTGAAGTGCAGTTTCCGGACTCCTGGCAAAAGGCAATCGTTCTTGCCTTTCCTAAGCCAGGAAAGGATCCAAAAGTCACCACCAATTATCGTCCTATTGCTCTGACCAGCTGTCTGTGCAAAATCCTGGAGAGAATGGTTAATTGTCGTTTAATATGGTTTCTCGAAGCAAATGACCTTCTCTCCAACATCCAGTGCGGGTTCCGAAGAAACTGGTCCACCTTGGACCATCTTATTAGATTGGAAGCATCCATCCGGGATGCTTTCCTAAAACGCGAACACTTGGTGTCGGTGTTCTTTGACATGGAGAAAGCGTATGACACAACTTGGAGATTTGGCATCTTAAAAGATCTGCATAGCCTTGGCCTTAGGGGGCAACTCCCCATTTTTATTAAAAACTTTTTAGCCAATCGAACTTTCCAAGTACATGTGGGATCCTCACTCTCTCTCGTCCCTTCAGCCAAGAGGAGGGAGTACCACAAGGATCAGTATTAAGTGTCACGCTTTTTGCCATCAAAGTCAATTCCATCACAGAACAACTTCCTCCAACTGTAAACTGTGCCCTCTATGTTGATGACTTTAGCATATTTTGTCAGTCATGCAACATGAGGGTTATTGAAAGACAACTGCAGAAAGCAATTGATCGCCTTAATTCCTGGGCACTTTGCTAATGGCTTCAGGTTCTCGCCGGAGAAGACCGTTTGCATACACTTTTGTCGCAAGCGTAATCTTCATCCTGAACCTGAATTAAGGCTCGGACAAAATGTTATTCCAGTAGTGTCAGTCACAAAATTCTTGGGACTTGTGTTTGATAAAAAGTTGACCTTTCTCGAACATATTCGTCAACTTCGTACAAAATGCACGAGGGGACTCAATATTCTCCACTCTCTCCTCAGCGCGTTGGGGAGCAGATCGATGCACCCTACTACGGCTTTACCGTGCACTTGTACAACCCAAATTAGACTACGGGTCCCAGGTATACTCCTCAGCTAGAGATAGTGTCCTCCGATGGCTGGACCCTGTCTACCATCAGGCTATCCGTATCGCTACTGGAGCTTTTCGAACATCTCCTGTCCAGAGCTTATACGTCGAAGCAAACGAACCATCGTTATCCCTTCGACGTAAGCAGTTGTCTTTAAACTATGCTTTAAAGTTGAAATCCCTGCCAGACCATCCTACGTGGGCATCCGTTTTTGAGCCACGTTGGGAAAACTTGTACAATACCCGTCAGACTGCCAGCCGACCTTTTGGTATTCGTGTCCAAGAGCTAATCAGAGAGTTTAACATCATGGTAGACAAGGTGGCACAAACACCAAAAGAAACTCTTCCACCCTGGCATGCTCATCCCCCATCGTGCGACTTTTCCCTTAAGAAATGGGTAAAGTCTGAGACCTCATCATCTGTCTACCAGCAGCTCTATTCCGCACACCGAGCTGAGTTCTCAGACTTCCTGCCCGTTTACACAGACGGCTCGAAGTCTGAATCGTGCGTAGGATCTGCTGTTGTGTTTCCGGACACTATAATATCTCAGCAGATTCCTCCTGAATCCAGCATATACACTGCAGAGCTGTATGCTATAGAGCTAGCCTTGGATTACATTCGAACTTGTCAATTCCAAAGGTCAATAATATATTCTGACTCTTTGAGTGTATTACAGGCTTTATTATCTCTGAGACACAATTCTCATCGAGTTCTTTGTCGGATTCAGCAGAAAATACATTCTCTTCATGAATACAAGTTTGATATTCGCTTCTGCTGGATTCCTAGCCACATTGGGATAAAGGGAAATGATTTGGCTGACACTGCAGCCAAATCAGCAACACCCACTAATAATCGTTGCCTGTCAGTCCCCTATACAGACTACAGGCAAATAATACGCAACAAGATAGATTCCCAATGGCAAGAACTATGGCATAGAGAGAGAACAAATAAATTATATGAAATAAAGCCTGTAATACAAACTTGGCAGTCCAGTCTGCGGAGGAATCGGAGCGAGGAAGTTGTTCTTGCTCGACTCCGCATAGGACACAGTCATCTGACACATTCGTTTCTGCTGAGGGCAGATGACCCTCCTATATGCGAGTCTTGCTACACCATTTTATCAATAAAGCATATTTTAATAAATTGCGTTAAATTTACCAATTTTCGCAATATATATTTTACCGCTTTTACTCATCCGACTGAGCCTTATACACTCAGTCAGATTTTATCAGACAACGACCACGTGTCAGCAGTTTTTAAGTTTTTACAAGCCATTAAAATATATACACATATATAAATTGGATCATTTAATTTTAAACTTAAACTGCTTTATATATATTTATAAATAAAATTTGATGAGGTAACCTTTTTAAAGGTCACCAGAATTTATCTTTGTTGATATTTTAATATTTTCTTGGCGCAGTATAACTTTAGTCGTTTTTGCGCCAATAAAATCAAAATCAATCAATCAAGCTGCTGTTGAGCATGGTGGGTTAAACTAGATAGAACTACAGTTGGCTCAGGGAATCTCCCTGAAAGATTCCTCTTCTGATGGGGATTTGTTTGGTTGTGATGTTCTTGACCTTAAGGGCGAAATGGTTCTTGACCATTTTGCCATCATTGTCCCTAGGAAGTTTGTCACTATGTGATTGACTTTGTAGCTGTTCAACATCTCTATAATAATAACAATTATTACATGTTAATATTATTTTTTTCTGAATTAGTTTTGCTGCTAGTGTTTTCTCCTTAATCTCTTATTATTATTAATCCTGAAAAATCTTAACACTATATTTGAAGGGTCATATCTGCAAAGAAATGTCTCACATAATATAAGGAACCCAAAAGCAATTGTTTTGCCTCACCCTAGGGTACTAAATAGATTTGGAGATAGGCATACAATGAATATAATAAACAACTTGTTGGCTAATGTAGATTTCAGGCTCAGGAGAAGTTATTCAAGCTCCAAATTAAAATTCTTAATAAGAAAATTTTGATACTCAGTGAATTGCTAGAATTGCTATGCAGATATGCTGTCTCTGTTTGAAGTGAGGAATGTACTATGTGTTGTGATTTCATTATCTTTTCTGTTAGATAACAAATTTGTATGCAAAAACTGTTGTAAATGAAGAATTACAACTTGTTGTCAAGAAATTTACTTTTCTTAACAAGTTCATTTATTGTAAACAAATTCTCTTGATAAAAAATAAATTTTATTGTATTGTATTATTATTATTATTATTAGCTGTATGGTGCAAGGAAGCCTGAAGCTTATGCTGCACCAGCCAAAAGAAAATTCCCAAGTTACCCTAAGATAGATAGATAGAGAGAGAGAGAGAGAGAGAGAGAGAGAGAGAGAGAGAGAGAGAGAGAGAGAGAGAGAGAGAGAAAGTAGAAGGGAATCACCAAGAAAGAGAAGAATGATGATATCCAGCTCAAGACCCTGGGTGTGCCAAGCCCAAACTTGCTAGATGTGAGCCCCTGGGGTTATAGAAAAGAACTGAATTGTGCAATCTTATAAAAAGTTCTATCAGTGTACATTGTTTATAACTGCAAATTGGAATGTTTAGAATTTATGTTAAGCCACAAAAGACACAAAAACCTCTAGTGTGTCTGTAAATTACTTCTATTGTATGGTCAGTATTCTTCCAGGATGAAACATCTGAATTTTCAGGAGGGAAAACCATGCATCTCTTGCCTAACTAACTTTGCTATGGTGTGAAAAAAAAAAAACTTTATAAGGTTCTTAATTTTGGCCATTGAAAAGTCACAAACTCAAACCAATTCCGTACTGTATAAAAGAGTACGGAATTGAACACTATT
Source organism: Mastigoproctus giganteus (assembly GCF_048544385.1). NCBI lineage: Eukaryota > Metazoa > Arthropoda > Arachnida > Uropygi > Thelyphonidae > Mastigoproctus > Mastigoproctus giganteus. The sequence goes on along the minus strand of NC_143579.1, from coordinate 149,200,545 downwards.
CACTGCATTGCCCTTCCTGCAATGGTGTGTCTAATATGATACAGTAAAATCTTGTTAATACAAACTTAGTTTATACAAAGTACTTGTTTATATGAAGCACATACATTTCTCCTGCAAAAGGATAGGCTTTTCTATGTAAATACAGTAAGCCCTTGCTAATCCGGATTAATTGGGGGGAGAGGTCATATCTGGATTAGTGAAGCAAAAGATAGCCATAAAAGACAAAATAACTTAGAACACAAATAAATGGAAAATTTAATGATAGTGCTGATGAAAATAAATAAAAAATCATCTATAAAAAGAAAATACATTTATCTATCGATAGAAGATTCAGAAGTTTTACTTTTTTTTTTTTTATGTAATAATGCAGGTTTGAAGAAACTTTTTGTCTGAACAGACCTCTGCTGCTGCCGTTCTTGAATTAAGATCTCCCTCACAGTTCTTAGGTGTTCATAACACGCCTGCAATTTTTGATTTGTTGGAAAGTCTACATAATTGATTACTGCATCAATGCCATCTCTTGTGGAGCTAAGAAATTTCTTCTTAATTGTAGATTCTTGTAGTTCATCTAGTTTATTATCTGATTCTTCTTCTTCTAATTCTTCCATAGCAGAATCCTTAATAACTGCAGCATTTTCTGCAGCAATTTCTTCCTCTGTCAGAAGCTGAAATCCAGGATCTCCTTCCAGTTCAAGCCAACCTTGGATATTTTCTTGTATTATTTCAGTCCCTTCAACTGTCCTCAACACAGTCTGAAAGTCCTCTAGCTCTAACCCCTTAAAGTCAATATCACCATCTGTGTTTTGCAAGAATTTTATCCAGCCATTCACTAAAGTTTCCTTTTTAGTGTCCCTCCATGCATTGGCCCAGTTGAAGATAGCAGACTTGATATTCTATGAATTGATACGTTCCAACACTACCATCACCTCATCAAGGAACTTGCCTTGTAGAACCTCTTGCAGGTCATAATGATGCCTTGATCCATGGGCTATATTAAAGCAGTTGTGATTGGTGGAAAAGCCAAGCACTTTATTCTACAATCCTTACTGGGCATAGAGTAAGTGCCAGTTATAGTGATCACTCGTTATTAGAATCAGCCGCATTATAGAATCAAATTTCGAAGAACCGATTGAAATCAGTAACATGCACTCCATTTTCATCGTTTACTAGAATCACATTTTCGTTTATAATCAATTTTGAATGCCTCTGTGTTAATTTTTCCAAAGCACATTTCTGGAGATCACATTTATAGAGGTCACAACCATAAAACAATAAAAACAATTTGCAGTTTCTGGTTTATTGGGCTTTTCTGTTAATGCAATTCTGTTAGTGCAATAAATGGGTAGTAAACTCGATCTTATTGCATTTGCAATAATACCGATAGCTGCAATTCTGTATTTTCATGTTATTATGGTGAAATGTGTTTCCCCTTCTCTGAAATCTGCTCTTCATTTCTGTATCTAAACTTTGTCTCTCTCTGTCTCTCTCTCTCTTGCATGTGTCGTGTTAATTCCTATATGTTGTACCATGTGCTTTGTTATTGATTGATGCTCATCTTTTTTACTGTTTTATATTTGACTACCCAGAAAAAAAAATTATTTAAGTGAACAGAAAGAGAACGAATTTGAGTGTAAAAGATAAGTTACGAATTATAGAAATGTACGATAAATTAAACTTAGGCAATACATCTCAACGGAAAGCAGCAGAAAATTAGTAGTGCTTCAGTCATCTTTATCAAAATTAAAGTATTAAAATTTATTTAATACTGTAATTAACGTCACATGTCAAACACTAATGTGATTAGTGAAACCAGAAAAAGGAAGCGTGAAAGGATATGCCAAACAGTAGATGAAGCTCTGTTCGTTTGATTCAAAAGCCAGCTCATTTAACATCAATCAATCGTAGCAGTCTTCAAAAAACTAATGATTTTGCTGAAAAACTACATGAAGAGTTTAAGGCGACAGACGGAGGGCTGACAAGATGGAAGGAGAGGTGTGATATTGTCTACAAAAATCGTCATGGAGAAAAACAGGATTCCAATGGTTCTGCAGCTGATATCTGGTTGAAAACCTCTTGGCAAACTGTGTTAAGCACTTATTAATCCTATAGACATTTTTAATACAGATGAAACAGGGTTGTACTACAGGGGCTACCTGAGACCATTGCATGATTTTTAAAAATCCCTCTGCATCTGCAGGAAAGATCAAGGACAGGATTACGGTTCTTTTAACATGCAACATGATGGGAACAATCAACGTGAAGCCATTAGTTATAGGCAAGAGTAAATTGCCTAGGTTTTTTAAAGGAGTAAAACAGCTGCCTGTTGAATATGCCAATGATTGGATGACCGCTTCTTTATTTGAAGATTATCTTCGTAAATGAGATTTGCAATTGATAAGAAAAACAAAAAAATTGCATTGGTTTTGGACAACTGCCCAGATCATCCAAAGTTGACTTTCAGAAACATTGAATTAGTTTTTCTACCTTTGAATACCACACCACTGATTCAACCTCTCGACCAGGGAATAATAAAAACCTTTAAGATCTTTTATAGATCGGATGTGAGGCAAAGAATCATCCAGTCTATAGATGAAGGTTTGGGAACATCATTCAATATCGAAAAGCAGATAACTGTTCTAGATGCACTTCATATGACAATGAGTGCCTGGAATGAAGTTTCCGAAACCTGCATTAGCAACGTTTCAAAAAATGTGGATTATTATTCAGATTCATGATACTGATCACATTGAAAAGCCTGAAGACATGGGTGAACAGGAGTTTAATGATTGAGTGGACATAGATTGTGATCTACAAATTACTACAGCTTTAACAGATAAAGAAATTGCCCAGTCTGTTACTGATAATTTTATCGATGAGGAGGAAAATGAGTTCAGACGAATTCCACTTACAAAACGACAAATTCATGAAACTATAACCATCCTGAGGAGAGCATTGGAAGAAACTAGTGCAAGTGATCGTGAATATAGACAGACTTATACAATATTGAAAAATCTGTAGACTTTGTAGTGATAATTTAAAGAAATCTAAAATAAGTGACTATTTTAAATTATAATCATATTGCAAAGTGTTATATTTAATTAATATGAATATTAATTAAGCTATGTACTTAAGTATAAATTTATTTTTATTTTGCTAACCTGTGGATAATATTCTTCTAATTTTCACTTATCATTTAATTGGTAATAAACCTTTGGTAATAAAGTGTAAATTTGTGCTTTATATCTTTATTTTTATAGCCTCTGGATAATATTTGTCGATTTTTGCTTATTAGAATCGCCATTTATTAGAATCAAAATTCAATTTGCAAATGTGATCACTATAACTGCTGCTTACTGTATTTTCAGTATCTGGATGCGCATGAGTATTGTCAAGGATTAGAAGTGCCTTCATTTCAATACTTCTTTCAGATACGTCTTGATTTTTGCTATGAAGTGGTTATGGAACCAATTCTTTGTAATTTCTTGTGTGAACTAAGCATTTTGCAAGTTGTAGTAGACAACAAGCTATATGCACATACATATTTTAATGCCCTTGGATTTTAGCTTTGCTGACCACAACAGACTTTAGCCAATAAGTTCCATCTGCATTGGTACAAAGAAGTGCTGAAAACTTCTTGCTCTTTTTCCACCCTGGTGTTGACTGCCCTGTACAAGAGGCTTATGTATTTTCTGGTAGACCATGCCAAGACACTCCCGCACAAAGACCTGATTGTATTATTATTTCATTTAATTTTTTCTAAATGCCTCAACACCTTCAACATCACCACAGCCATTCTGAACTGCAAGTAAAATTGTGTAACTTCAAATGCTTTGCCTTTAGCTAAACACACTTGATTGTTGCTGTGAATACCACTTAAATACAGCTTCTTCCAACAACACTTCTTTCGGCTTTTTTTAATGGCTATCTATTTGATACACTGCTTTTGTCACTCCCCACATCGAATTTTAAAGCAAATGCCTTTATAGATTCTTTTTGTTTTTTAATATCTGACACAGTCTGTTGGCCAATACCAAATTCTTCAGCTTTTTTTTTTTCCCCAAAAACACCATTTTCAAGTTGTTCTATCACTTTGAGCTTGTTAATGATAGTTGAAGTAACATGTTTTCTTTTTATTCCACTTTTCAATTCTTTAAAACCTATAATTATATAAAATATGTTAATTTATATATATATATATATATATATATATATATATATTTATGTACGCAAATGAAGCAATATAAGCATATTGCTTATATCTATCCTACTCAGAGTCAACAACGATACTGAACAACACACAAGACAATGTAATGTATATTCTGTCTCTCTCTCTGCATAATCAATCAGCGCAAAGTCAGAGTGACTCATCTGCCATCCTAAATCCCACGTGTCGTTCAAAGTACTCAACTGTGAACAGAATATTTCATATTTCAATCCGGATTAACTGTTTAGCAAGGGTTTACTGTATATGTATTTATCACAACAAAATTCAATTAATATGTATTCAAAGTTCATTTCCACTCTGTGAGAGATAAATATTGTTATTTTGTATGTTTAATCTTGGCAAAGTTGTCTGATTACTGCCTCTGGCCACCCAGTTCCTTTCTTCCCGAAGGACGGCACTGACTTGTTAGATTTTACTTTTATATAAACAAAACCAGTTTATGGTAGCTACAATGTAAGTGCACTCTGAAAGACATCATTGTGAAGGATGAGATGTTAAATTAACAAACGCATAAAGACAGTTTTTCTAAGTTGTTTACATACACTCCCTTGCCCTCCACGGGATTAAAGTCAGTTACCATTGTTACGCCAGTTCAAAGTGTCTTTTGTCACAGTATAATCTAATTTTCGTGCCATTTTATCTGAGCTGATGTCTTTTTGGAACTTGTGTCTTTAAATTACTTTAAAGTTTGTTTATATTAAATCACATCTAGCAGCATTATGGCAACAAAATGTAAATGGATGGAATTAAACTGAAAATTATACAAGAGGTTGGTAGGATGGAACGAAGCAGAAATGGACATTGCAAAGGAATGCAACATCCCTTTACTTGCTTTATCTACAATACTGAAAAACTGAAAAAAAACTTGAAGTGTGGGACACTAGAGCAGCGATAAAAACAGGAAACACATTCTTGGTGCAAAATATGAGGAGCTTTAAACAAAACTTTTCGAGGTACCAATAAATGAATGCATCTAATTTGCCAATATAAGGTCCAATTTTTTAAGAAAAGGCAAAGTATCTTGCTCAGCAACATGGAATTAACACCTTCAAATGCAACAGTCGTTGGTTCCAAAGATTTAAAGACAGGAATGACTTGGTGTCATGAAATGTTTGCGGCACGTCTGGATTCAACAAAGAAAAGGCTACAGACTGGTTGTGTTCTGTATGGTCCATTCTTGAAAAATACCAGGCAAAGGATAGTTTTAATTTTTATGAGGCAAGTGTATTTTATAATTTTTTGCCAAACAAAACATTTGCTGTTCGAGGAGAGTATTGTTAAGTGAAAAATTAAGTAAACAAACGCTCACTATTCTGTTATGCTGTAATTCAGATGGCAGGACAAAACTATGCCCACTTGTGATTGGTAAGTTTTCCAAGCCAAGATGTTTTAAGGAAGTCAACCATGAGGTTGATTTTCAGTCTTGGTTATCAAAATTGGAAAGAAGAATGGCTTCAAAAAAAGGAAAATTTTGATGATTCTAGATCATTGTACAGCATATTCTGCTGAGACACTTAAGTTGGCTTTTGTTTTTACCTCCCAATACCACCAGTTTTATGTAACTACTGGATCAAAGCATTATTTATAATCCCAAAAGAGCATATATGGAGCCCACCTGATAAGGTACTTGGTCCACAACATAGGAGGGAACAATTTGCAGCCAAATTGGAATGTTGTGGATGCTGTCTGTAATCATGTTATTGTTTGGGACACCATTACATCAAGTGTAATAATCAACTGCTTCAGAAAAACATGGTTCAGCAGACGAATGTGATAGCAACATTGAGAAATGGGGGAATTTGAAGGACCATATGGATTTTGTTGGCAAATTTGAAAGGTTTGTGAATGGATGATAAAGTTCCTACCACATCAATGCCAACACCAGAACAGCTGCTGAGCACCAAACAAAACAATGTTTTTGTTACCAGCGACAGTGAAAGTGAAGAAGCACACACACACACACACACACACACACACTGCCATCTAAAAAAGATGCCCGAAATGCATTGAGCATAATAGATAGTGCTGGCCTGCAGTAACATTGATAAAGAATCAACTATTGCATTTTATATCTGTGCAACCAACATTGGATTCTTTCTTTAAATTAGATTAATTTATTAAAACGTTAATGGTTCATATGTCTGTTTGTTAATGGTTTGTATTTCTGAGGTATGGCATTAAGGGTAAGTTGCTACAATGGATAAAGGGATGGTTGAGTGGGAGATGACAGAGAATGGTAATCAATGGACACTGCTCTTCTATTGATAAATATACAATGTATATCAGGTTTAATGTCCAAGTTTGCAGATGATACAAAGGTTGGCAGGATTGTTGATGACAGTAAAGACAGTATGCCACTCCAACTAGATCTAGATAAGTGGGAAAATGGGTTGAGAAGTGGCAACTGAAGTTTAATATTGACAAATGCAAAGTACTGCATATGGGTAGCGATAACTGAAGAGAAACGTACCAACTGTGTGTTACTACACTCAAGGAAGTGGAAAGTGAAAAAGATCTGGGGTAATTGTGCAGTCAAATATGAAGTTCACTGAGCAGTGCAGACGGGTGCCAACGCAGGTCATGGAGTCTTGTCAATGATATATAGAAATTTTGCTAGCAGGGACAGGGAGGTGATTATCCCATTATATAAGGCAATGGTCAGGACACACCTAGAGTATTGTGTACAGGTCTGGAGGTCTCATTTTAGGAAGAATGTAGAGTTGCTAGAATGAGTATAAAGAAGGGCAACAAGATTGGTGAGGGGAACAAAGGGGTACTCTTACCAAGAAAGGTTTAAGTTCTGCAAATTGCAGTGCCTGGAGAGTAGGCACCTCCTAGGTGATCTGATTGAGGCGTATAAGGCCTTGAATGGATTGAGCAAGCTGAATGGTGATTGGATTCTTCCTCTTGCTCGGACTGAGAATAGATGTGCAGAAATTTGCCTTTAGCCAGCGAGTAGTTGATTGGTGGAACAGGCTTCCATCTTTTGTTGTGGAAGCTAATAGCCTAAATAAATTTAAGGCTGAGCTGGACAGTCATTTGGAACGAATGGAGGGGTGAAATGGGAACGTTTTTTTTTTTTTTTTTTTGGCTAATGCTGCATAAGCTTGCTTTCTTGCATCGTTTGCCTCTGCTAATGCTAATGTCTCCTTTTATATTAAGATTGTTATTCTTTTTACTGTGATACTAAAATATTGTATATATCAAAATATATACAGGTAACCCTTATATAATATGGTAGTTAGGTCCCTATAAAATGTTGTGCTGTGCGAAACTGTGTTATTCAGAACTAAGAAAAAGTACAAAAAGGGAGGTTGCGTTCCAAAAGCTAACAAAAATACACCATTCTACATTTCCTGAAATCATGGTAGGTATCTTCTGCTCTCTTTAAAAAATCATTAATCTGGGTTTGTTTGCTTTTGCTTGATAGATCTTTGTAATTAGATCGTATTGAACTAAGCATTTTTGAAACTCCCTTTTGAACTTGGGCTACTTTCAGTCAAAGGATATGAATTCAAAAATTCTCTGAATCAAATGTGACCAAGAAGCAGTTATAATCTGATGCTGCTTGGTGTTAGAAATATTGTTAAGAATGCCACACATCTTCACACATGCTGAATATGCCGATATGGTGTTTGTCTATGGTTTTTGTGGTGGAAGTGCTACTGCTGCTTGTGGAGAATACCATTGACGGTTTCCTAACTGCAGAATACCAGATTACCAAACTGCATGAGACTGGTACAGTTCCCAGCTCTCATATTTCTTCTGCACGTGCAACTGAACAAAATGTGAATGAAATAGAACACAATCTTCAGTCGGTAGAATGTAATCCCACTATTAGCACACAACGAATTTCTACACGTATCAGTGTTCCATCGACAAGAGTATGGCGAACATTACGTGAGCACGGCTTGTATCCATTTCACATACAGTGGGTGAAACACCTTCAACCACGAGACAATGCCCAGCGATTCGAATTTTGACTGGTACAGTTCCCAGCTCTCATATTTCTTCTGCACGTGCAACTGAACAAAATGTGAATGAAATAGAACACAATCTTCAGTCGGTAGAATGTAATCCCACTATTAGCACACAACGAATTTCTACACGTATCAGTGTTCCATCGACAAGAGTATGGCGAACATTACGTGAGCACGGCTTGTATCCATTTCACATACAGTGGGTGAAACACCTTCAACCACGAGACAATGCCCAGCGATTCGAATTTTGTCGGTGAGTATTTTCAACATTGCTTCTCTGTAAACATGTAGTGCAGTATCGTTGACAATCAGATTATTGGGCCTGTTACAAAATCATCTTACAGGGCCCGTTTACCTAGAATTTCTGCAAAATGAACTTCCACTATTGGAGGATGTTCCCTTGGCTACAAGGATTGGTATGTGTCTTCAGCATAACAGAACTCCTGCGCATTATACCCGTCTGGTGATACAATATCTAAATTGAACTTTCCCTGAATGATGGATCGGCTGCAGTAGTCCAGTTCATTGGCCACCATGGTCTCCAGACTTCACTGTGTTAGATTTTTGTTTGAGGGGATGGATGAAAAGCACAGTATGTAAAGAAAAGGTGAATACAAGAGACGAATTGCTCACTCACATTTTGGATACTGCTGCCCTCATAAAGGAATGCTAAGACAACCTCAGAAGATAACTCGTCATATTACCACAAGAGTTGCAAAGTGCACTGAGGTTGGTGGTGGGATTTTTGAAAATTTATTGTGAACTGTAAAAAAATTGTCAATTATTTGTATTTTGTATTGTTCAAAAAGTCAATAAATACAAACGATGTCATTTATCATTCTTTAATACCTCTCATAATGGCTTTGTGTGTACCATTTTCAAACAGCTGTATCTCTGTATCCATTGAGAATTGGCCACAAGTTTATATGAACTTTTTTACTCAGTATAATTGATACTATAACTTCCCAAAATATTTACTATTCCTCCTTAATCACCCTGTATAGTACCAAAAAAAAAAAAACTAAAATTTTGACACTTTGTGTGGGCCTTGTTATTGCAAACCTAATTTATTACAAAACATGAAAATTTAGGTCCCTTGAAATTTGTATTAACGAGATTTGACTGTGTGTTAAAATAAAGAGTACATCAGTAATACTGTATGATGTGGCGCTGATGGAAGGGTGTGTGCCAAATTATCATCCTCTGCCCATTATGTGAATGAAAATCACTCTATTTATGCACTTTCAATTTATGAAGTACTTCTTAATAATACATAATTGGGTGATTATTGTCAGCAGTTAGCATTAATATTAATTAACATTAGTTTTAGTATTTTTAAAATGATGCAAGGAAGCAAGTTTATACAGTCAGTCAAAAAAATGTTTACCTACTTCCTTTGCCCATCCCTTCTAATTATTTATCCAATCTCCTTTAAATGTATTCAAACTCTCTACCTCTGCTATAATAGGAGAAAGTTTGCTTCCACAATCAGTACTCTCTGAGCGTAGGCAAAATTTTATACGTCTATTCAACAACTATCCTTTTTCGATTTAAATATATGCACCCATATGTATGTATGTTGCCATAATACAAATAATTTAGATAAATAATTTCCATAAACAGGTAGTGTATTAGTGTTGGCAGTATTACGCAAGGAAGCAAGGCTTATACAGTTGGCTCTTGTTATAATGCATTTCACTTTACACTGATTCGCTATAATGCTGTTCTTCTATTATAACCCTAATCTCATTATAATGCTGTCACAACTCACTAGAACGCTCTTTTTAACAGTGGTGAAATTGTGCATTGCATTTGCTTGTATGTACATGAGCTCCGTGATTGCAGTCGTCACTCAGTACAGCTTCTGTAGTGGACAGTTTACTCGAACATTGTATATTTCAAAGCAATTCTGAACATGGACAATGTGCCAGGATATCCAAGCAAAGAGAGCTAGAAGACTTCAACAAGCATATAAAAGTTTTTTCATGCCTCCAAACACTACATCTCTGATTCAACCAGTGGACCAAGGTGTTGTTTCCACATTTAAAGCCTACTATATAAGGAATGCCTTTTCTCAAGCTGTTAAAGCTGCCAATTCTGGTGAAAATGTACTGAGCCTAAAGGAGTTTTGGAAATCCTACAACATTAAAACTACCATCTAAAACATTTCCAATGCCTGGGTTGACGTGACTCAGAAAACCATGAATGGAGTGTGCAGAAAAGTTTGGAAGAATCGCATAAAGGATTCCCAAGAACCTGATGGTTCTGTTGAGAATGTTAAAGTGCAAATCGTTGAGCTTAGAAAAGAAGCAGGATTGGACAAAACAACTGGTGATAACGATGTACAAGACAGCAATGACACGAATGGCATCTCTAATGAAGAACTTGTGGAAATGACAAAAGAACAAGAGCTTGCATTTGAGGGAGAAGGTGATCAAGACCCTGCAGAAGAACCGATAAAGTCACTAACTGTGAAAGGACTTAGTGAAGTTTTCAAACACTTTGGAAAAATGTTTGCTTATATCCTGGAGAACAACTCTGACATGAAACAAATTTCAAAGATAATAAGAAGTTTAAAGAAAGAAATGAATCCCTACATGATTTTGAACAATGAAAGGAAGAGGGCCAAAGTATAACCCAAAAATTTACACATTTTTCAGTCCAAAGATACGAAAACTCAACAGCCCATGGCCATCATATTAATAAATTTGTGATTTTAATTGATATTTTAAGTTTAATTTTGATACATAAACCACATAATTATATACATATATAAAGTATAATAATTTGTATGCATACAAATTTTTGAATATTAAATATTTTGACCTACATTGTGCATCTTTTCACTATCGGTTATTATTGATTAGGAAATATCCTATGGCATACACCGCAACTCACAAATGTGTATGTTACCTTATGGGAATACGGCGTTCACTTAATTCTGATTCATTTAACGCTCTTTTTTTCCAAAACAAATTATCACATTAATCAGGGGTCACCTTTAATTTGTGAAAACGTTTTGTAAATTTATTCAAACTACTACCTCCACAACACTGAATGTAAGTTTATTCCTTACTTTGGCAGACAGAAAATTTCCACACATCTATTCTGTAGCCGTCCTTTTCAAAAGTAGTATGAATGGAAAGTGCCATTTATACTACTTTTGTAGTTTATTTCGGATAACTTATGGTGATTTCACTGCTATTGTATAGTGTATTACCAATCCAAAACGTATTACACCTTGTAGCATTTAGTTTATTAATACTTTTACTAAATACACCAACTGGCATCTCTCATATTGTGGAATTATACTTCACAACTGGGTTGGCATGATTGCAACACTACGATACCTACCACCCACTGATGATAGGCCAACTAGCCTTGAAACGGTGCCATCTGGGTGGTAGTATCTCCATTGGTGAAGCATTACTTATTCGAAGTAGTACAATACATGGTGAACTCGTTATGAAGGAATAGTCACAATATGAGATGCAATTAAACTGATTCCATTCACTTTAGTAGTTTATTTCAGATAAATTATGGTGATTTCACTGCTATTTTTATAATGATGATATTTATGAATGTATATCAGGCTTATTGTCTAAGTTTGCAGGTGGTAGGCAGTGGTGTATTCGGGCCGGAATGACATTCTGGTACTTTTTTCTAAATGTCATAATAGAAAATCATTAAATTTATACATCTAATATTATGAAACAGTGGCATAATCAAAGGGGAAGGAGAAATAATATCTATTTTACCCATTGCTACTAAAAATATATATTAATAGTAATCTTTAAAATTAATAGATTTCTTTAAAAATTTATTTAAAAACAAAAATATAAATTTCACAATGAAACTTGAACGTTTCTTACTAAAGTACAATGGGTTAGATAAAGAGATCCAATGATTGAAATATACCGTGATACGTGTGAATTCTGCATTTTGATTTGCCATGAGCTGAGTGCTAGAACTGGTTGTTCTATGAACCGTGAGTCTGAAGTCTGATTCAGTTACTGTACAGTCGATGTGGCGTGATCATATAGTCTTCTGGAGAACGATGTACAGGATTTTTTTTTTTTTTTTTTTTTCATTCATATATTGTATTATACAGGTAGCCCTCGATTTACATTGGTGTTAGGTTCTTGTGGGGACAGGTGCAAATGGAATCCTTTATATAATGGAGTCAACTGGAAATCACAGGGTTAGGTTCCAGGCACCAAAAATTTTACCTACCACTTTGCATCAATTGTTTTATTTTATTAGCATTCTTCATAGTGGTAGTAATAGTCGATGGAGGCATATTCATAGCCCTACACATATTATGGCGGCTTTCATCAGATTCTATCCTCCGAATATTGCACTAGGATTCAATTAACTACTTTTACCAGAAATGGCTTGTCTTTATTCTATTAAATTAAAAACTTTATAACAAGATTGGAAAAAACTGCACACGGCTATCACTATTATTATTTAATTAATTAATACCACAATTAATAAAAAAAATGTTAGCGTAATAAATTTCCAACGCGTAAACAACAACTAACTGAATGTTTCACTGCATGGACCTTTACTACCCGTATCCACGAGTGGTTACTTTGAGGGTGGGAATCTTTCTCGTCTCTAATACAAATGCTCTAATTGCTGATTGGCTCAGATTGTCCTAAATCACATGAACAGTGTGATTTAGGACAATCTGAGCATAGCACAGTATGATGCCAATAAATTTTGTCTGATGATTTGAAAATTGCAAAAATAAATAAATAAAAACAAAAATGGCATTGTGGTTAGTGATCGGCGCTATTGCAAATTGGCACAAATCGGACCAGTGCAAAGCGAGGGCTACCTGTATATATAATATGTATGTGTGAGTTTATAACCGATCAATACTATTTAGAATAATTAATTTATTTATTACTGTTTCTTCCAAGGTAAAAATTAATTTTTATGGGATTAAATATATAAATTTAAATTTACCTAATTTCAGTATTTAAAAATTAAAAGAAGAAATTTTCATTAAATACAAAATGAGCAAAAAATGCAAGCAAACAACATTCAATAGATTTCTTGATAAAAAACTGAAAACTGTGCAAGAAAATGTACAAACATGTGGAAATGATAATGACATGACCTCTTCTTTTCCATCAAGATCTAAAGATGAGAGACAGTGACACAGAATTAAAATTTAATTAGCCCCATGTTTGGAATGCTGACATGTGGACTGAGAAGAAAAAAGTGTATCCTTGGCTTACGTGCTACTCCAGAAAATTAGGATGTTTGACTTGTACTGCTGTAAAAAAATTAGGGCTGTCTAAAATGCAGGGAGTTAGCATTTCAAAGGAATGGAGTTTGGTAGTGGTATCATCTTATGGCAAAGATAGAAGTGCACAATTGACATCTTTGCGTAAGAAAATTTATGAACATTCAAAAAGTACTTCACATATACAGGTTGAAAAATTCTTGCAAGCTGCAAATGAACAACATTTAGAAGCGATAATTGATCAAATGAATGACTCTGAAATTTCTAGCACCTGTAAGGTTTTTAGAACTGCATATTCATATTATATTGCGAAACATGATCAACCATATTCTGACCATTTTGAGTTGAATTGAAGTTAACAGTGCCATTCAAGAATTGAATGGCACTGTTATTGCTCACAGTTTGCGTTCAAGTGCTACTAATATAATAGAACATGTCGCAAGGCAAATGAAATTAAAAAAATGCCAACAAATTGTGAACATACGTGGAAACTTATCAGTTCTCATTGATGAGTCTACCACTCTAAGCAAGAAATCTAATCTGATTATTTATTTAAAATGTGAAACCAATAAAATGAAAGATCCACATTACTTGTTTCTTGATTTAATCGAATTGCCAAATCAAACAGCTTTCACAATTGTTTAAAACACTATTTAATTTCTTTTATGAGCAATGGGGCAAGCATTATGTTGGGCAGAAAATCTGGAGTAGAAAATGAATTATTAGAAAAATATCCAAATGCAATCATATGACATTGTTTAAACTATCGGCTTGAGTTATCAGTTGGAGATGCAATATCAGAAGTTCATGGAATTAACCATTTTCAAATATTTATGGACGAGGTGTACACTTTGTACAGACAATCTCCAAAAAATCAGAGAGAAATAGAAGCATGCACTACCAGCATCGGCGAAGGAATTAAAAGGATTGGATGGGTATTTAATGTAAGGTGGGTAGCCAGCTCCTTTAAGACCGTATCAGCAGTTTGGCAAAATTTTGCATCTTTATGCCAGTAAAGATAATAATCGAAACAAAACTGAACAATCCGTGTTCAACAGATTACTTAAACGAATTTCATCAGGGCTAAATTTAGAATAGTTGTTCTAAATTTAGCCCTGATGTACAATGTATTGTTTGAGCTATCAATTCTTTCAGAGTCATTGCAAAAAAGAGATACAATAGTATATGCAGACAAATTGAAATGATATTACAATTCGTTACTTGGAATTTTTAAAAGATCCTCAAAAAGGAAAAAAATTGTTAGAAGCCTCATATGCTATTGAAAAATTGCAATTATTTTCAGTAACATTAATGTACAATAACAAAGTAACATTAATTCATATAAATCAATTTCTAAACAGTATTATTAATATGAAGCATAGGGCCGACCGGGCTAGCCAGATGGGTAAAGTGCCTGCCTGGCAACCCAAAGGTTGCGGGTTCAAATCCTGCCTCGGGCTTGGATCAGAGTAGAAAATGCAAAAACCTTGGGAGGTGCAATATGGCCACAGAAGCTGATGTGCCAACAACTAACAAAAAAAAAAAAAAAAAATGAAGCATAGGCTGAGCATTAGTACAGATTCTACTGAATTTACTGAAGGAATTTCAACTTCAGACATTATAAAAGAGTTGCGAATTCTTGAACCAAGTGAATGACCATCTGAAATTGATCTTGGATTTGGAGAAAATGAAATAGACTCTCTGTGTAAACGTTTTAATTTATCTTTCACAAAATGTTTGAATGCCTACAGGATTTATTTAGTCAATGGTGGTCATAGCATGCCCACAGAATTGGAACATTTAAAAACTTATTCCAAAATTATAGCTTGCAGTTCTTCTGAATGCGCGCGTGGCTTCAGCAGTATGAATTTAATATTAACTGAGAAAAGATCCCCTATTCTTTTCGAGCATGTGACAAGTTTGTTGTTTATTAAACTACACTGTCCACTATTAGAATTATGGAATCCAGATTTTTATGTCTGAACTTGGTTGCATTCTCATCGTTCTGCTGTTGACCAGCAAACAAAAAGGGCAGTTACACAAGAATATGTAATCAATCCTGTATGGGAATTTCTATGATTCTTCTGAACAGTATTTTTTTTTTTTTTTCTTTTCTGATTTTTTAAAATTTTTTGTCTTTGATTTTACTTTTAAAATTTTTATTTAATAGTTATAAATAAATACTGAAGAAATATTCTAATTTTTGCAAATTCAAAAAGCGTAGGTAACTATTTGTAGTTAATCAACAAGCATTCTGGTACTATTTTTTTTAGCAATACACCTCGGTTGGCAGTGATCCAGCAATACACCTCGGTTGGCAGTTAATGACAGTGATCAAACTACCATAATAAGATCTAGAAAAACTAGGCAGATAGGCTGAGAAATGGCAGTTTTGAAATACAATAGACTCTCAATATTCCAGGATAGATGGTAAAAAAAGAAAATATCCCGAATAATCGATTTCCCAGTTAATCCAAAAATACAGAAGTCCCCAACATACGTAATCCAGGACTTTTTATGTAAGTCGAGTTTTACGTAACTCGGGAATGACTAATAACATATTATTATTATTATTATTATTATTATTAATATCCATATGATGCAAGGAAGCCTGAGGCTTATGCTGCACCAGGAAAAAAAAAAAAAAAAAAAGTTCCCGAGTAACCCTTAGAGAGAGAGAGAGAGAGAGAGAGAGAGAGAGAGAGAGAGAGAGAGAGAGAGAGAGAGTCAAAAGTAGAAGGGAATCACCAAGAAAGAGAAGAATGATGATATCCAGCTCAGGACCCTGGGTGTGCCAAGCCCATACTCACCAGATGTGAGCCCCCGGGGTTAATATTGCTACTATATTATTATTGGCAAATCTGAATTCAGCGCTATACTTGTTAATGTTTGACCATTTTCATACATCCTTATTATTTTCTGATCCAAATTGATCACTTTCCTTTTCTTGGTAGGTTTACTAGTATCGCTGTCACTTATTTATTTATAAATTTGACTTAGTCAGCACCATGATGACAGTCAAAATGAATTTTTTTGAAAAGAACTTCACAGGGTTAAAGTGAAAACTCAGTATTATCACCCCACATGAGGTCACATTTTACTAAAACACAATTCTGGAGGTCACTACCATAAAAACAATTTGCACTTTCCAGTTTATTGGGCTTTTCTGTTAGCACAATCCATTATAAATGGGTAGTAAACTGATCTTATTTTATTTGCTATAATACTGATAACTGAAATTCTGTGGGTTTTTACGTTATTATGGTGAAATGTGTTCATCTTCACTGAAATCTTAAAAAAAAAACATAAATAAATTTTAAGAATCTTCCCTTCTTTCCTGTTTTTTTTTCTTGTTACTCCATATCTCACTTGAGCAATTTGTGCATGCCGTGATTGTCATTATTGATTGCTTATTATTTTTTTTTTGTTTGTTTTAAATTTTACAATCCTTAAAAAAAAAAAAAAATTGAGTGAAAAAAAATTACCTAAGTCCGAAGTTGCGTAAGTTGGGGACTTACTGTATCGAAAAATGTTCAGCAGCCTACATAAAAAATATGCCGATAGATGAAAAACAAAAAACTTACCACGCACTACTCGCATGTCCAATATGATGCTTCCCCTTATTTTTTTGACAATGTCCATTTTAAATCTAATAGCTTCCCTTTATTTTTCACAATACTGCATACGGTTTGGTCACCAACATTATAGTGGTTCATTAAAGATTTAACAGATGCACCAT
Organism: Mastigoproctus giganteus; assembly: GCF_048544385.1. Taxonomy (NCBI): domain Eukaryota; kingdom Metazoa; phylum Arthropoda; class Arachnida; order Uropygi; family Thelyphonidae; genus Mastigoproctus; species Mastigoproctus giganteus. The sequence goes on along the minus strand of NC_143579.1, from coordinate 149,183,344 downwards.
TTTCAAACTTTTGAATAATTTCAAGTGTTTTTGTTTAACTGAAAGCACAACTCTTTTGCATTCATCCATCATTTTCACAATTTCTAAACAAAAAAAAAAAAAAAATTACTATTAAAAAAATTCCAACATCCCTGACATAAATAATGAAACAAAATTTGTCTTTTTGCGGTGGGTGAAACGGAACACAACAATCGACGCGACACACTAAAACAAACTAAGCATTTATTCTTTCTTTTTTTTTTTTTTTTTTTTTTTTTTGAGTGGCGGGTGTGAAGACAATGGGGGTTGCAAGATAATAGGTACACTAATCTCCCACTGACAACTTATAATGCCAATTCTTGTTGCTTATTTACGACAAAACATCTGCTTATACCTATTCTAGTTATTACTGAATTTTATGATTTCTGGTTGTTTTTTTTTTTTGTTTGTTTGTTTTTTTTAATTTGGAGTCTTGAACTGCCCCGGTTAATCCGCTTCCCGGTAAATTGAGAGTCTGCTGTATAACATTTACAAATGCAAAGTAATTATACTGCAGAAAGTATAATTCAACACCTCAAGAAAATATAATTATACTTCCTTGAGGTGTTGTTAATGAGGGATTACTGCATATGGGTACCAGTAGTCCCACATTAATGTGCCAACTGTATGGTATTACACTCAGGTTAGTGACAAATGAAAAAGGCCTGTGAATAATTATGTAGTCAGATATGAACTTCTCTGAGCGGTGCTGACAGGCTGCCAGGACAGTTTGTGGGGTTTTGTCACTAATATACAGGAACTTTACTAGAAGGGATAAGGAATTGATTATCCCATTGTACATGGCCATGGTTAGGCTGCATGTTTTGTATTGCATACAGATAGAAGGCCTTTTTTTAAAAAGATGTAAATCTGCTGGAATGGGTGCACAGAAGGATAATAAGGTTGATGAAGGGAACAGAAGGGTGGGCTTACCAAAAAAAGACTTTTTTTTTTAAAATTGCAGCATCTAAAAAACTAAGCACCTGTAAGGTGATCTGATTGAGGTGTTTATAGCTTATGGCTGCACAAAAGCTCAATGCTGATGGCATACCTCCTCTTGCTCAGACTACACGGGGGGTGGGGGGGTTATAAATTCAAGAGGAGGAATGGTTGCAGGAGATGTGTAGAAATTTGCCTTCTGCCAGCAGGTAGTTGAGAGCAAACTTTCATCTGTTGTGGAAGTGGGTAGTATATATTCAAGGAAGAACTAAAGGAATTATTGGAGGGGGTGATGTGGAAAAGGCGGTTTTTATTATTTATTATTGTTATTATTTTTTTTTTTTTTTGATTTTGGCTGATAGCTTATAAGCTTGCTTGCATCATTTGCTACTACTAATACTAATATTTCCATGGATGCAGTTTATTCCAGTTGTCAGTAATATGCTAGCCAAATGTAAACTTTCTAAGGCCCACTCTTTTAGTCTTGTGTTTATATTTATTTCCCTATGTTCCTCTGTGCCATTCCCTTTATTGAACCATCCTTTACTTACAGTTTTCTTTGTTGACCTTGAAATTGTAAAAATTATTCTTACCCTTCTGCTTTATCAAAATGGAATTCATTAACTCCTTTAGCTTGCTTGCTTATTAAAAATCCAAATCAGTAATAACACTCCATTTTCAGCAAAATACGTTCTCTCATTTTCAAATATTTAATTGTCAGGTACTGCTAATTTTGCAAAACCTTTATTTTTTATTTACCAGGTACAATTATCTTTAGTGTTGTGCAGTATTTCATGTTCACATCTGATATCTACATCTCATTTGCTAGCTTCAAAACAAGAAATAATTCAACTTTGTTTCCAAAGTTGCAGCTATACTGGACTCCTTAGCTTGCTTATTTGACTCTGATAATAGATGCACCAAGTTTTCTTGCAGAAATAAATAAATATGACTATGTGGTGTTGAGCAGTTGGAAGTTACATACCTGACATGTGAAGCAGGTGTAAGAGAATAGTAATATTAAAAAGTGAATTAGGAAGTCAGTTATATCGCAGGCCCACTGTACTCATATTCATTATGCCTTGAATTAGACTTACAACAAAATTTAAACTATTATGTAGCTAATGAATATGCAGTATTTTAATGTTGTTTTCAGATAATGCCTATGTATTATTTCTGGAAAGATATACAAAACACTACATAAATCTCTCATAGGAATGTTTAAAGTATTACAAGGGCAACATATTGTGCATAAGCTGTCTAATATATTCCTGACATATACCATCCAAAAGTGATAAGGATTTTTTGTTGAATTACACAAGAAAATGAGTTTTGTAACAATTATATATTTAAAAAAAAGACACCTGGAGTAATTTTGTAGTCTGGTATGAAGTTCTGTGAGACAGCCAGAACTGACAAGTAGGCAGTGCAGGCACTGTCTACTTGTCAATGTTAATGTTCAAGTATGCACTAGAACATTTCATGGAGTTTTTGTCAAAGAATATACAGGAATTTTGCCGACAGGGGTAAGGATTCTTCTGCTGTATAGGAATCCAATGGTAAAGCCACATCTTGAGCATTGCATACAGGTCAGGAATGGATGTAGAGAAGAGCAATGAGTTTACTGAGGGGGAAGAGAAGGGTACTCTTAACAAGAAATACTTCAGTTCTGTAAATTGAGCATCTCATCTGGAAACTAGGCACCTGCAAGGAGATTTGATTAAAGTATTTAAGTTTTTAAATGGATGGAGTAAGCTAAATGTTGATGGCATGTTTCACTTGCTCAGGCAACATACATAAGTGCCATAAATTTAAACCGAGCAAGGACAGTTGCATAATAGATTTGTTTATTGGAATAAACTTCCATCTGGTGTTTTGTGGAAGTGAGTAGTTTGAATAAATTTAAGGAGAAATTAGACAAATTATTGTGATACTAAAATAAATACACTGGTCAACACCTCCTACAGCTGATGTAATTTTATCATCTGAGCAGGGTAAAACGGCCCACCAAAATAAGCATACCCACTTTATTAGATTATATTTGCTTTTAATATTCAATCAGAAAGTGCTATAGGATGTATTATAATTACAAACTAGAGCTTTTTTTTTTAATGCATTTTGCAAGTACTTAACAATTACAATATGCTTAACAGTTACTGATGGCTGCTACTGCTTGATGGAAAATGTATTTGTCTTAGCATTTGCATTAGTAGAAGCATATGGTGCTTCTACTTCTACTAATGCAAAATGCTAATACTAATGCAAAGAAAGCAAGCTTATTTAGCATCAGCCATATTAAAAAAGAAAAAAAAAAAAAAAAAAACCTTCCCGTTTCTCGCACCATTCACTCCAAAAGTTCTCTAGTTCAGCCTTGAATTTATTTAAGCTGTCAACTTCCACAATAACAGAGGGAAGATTGTTCCAGCAATCAACCACCTTCTGGCTAAAGGCAAATTTCTGTACATCTATTCTAGAAGCATCTTTCCTCAGTTTGAATTTATGTCCCCCCAAGTGTGGAATCTGAGCAAGAAGAAGAATGGAAAAATCCCATCAACACTGAGCTTGCTCAAATCATTCAAGACCTCAATCAGATCACCTCGCAGGTTCTTACTCACCAAATGCTGTAATTTTCAGAAGTAAGCCTATCTTTGTACCAGCAACTATTTGTTCCACTCACTAATCTCATTGCCCTTCTCAATATTTGTACTAATAGCTCAACATCTTTCCCTAGGCGCCTCCATAGCCAGGTGGGAAGGAGCAGTGCGTACCACACGCTTCTTGATTAGACTAGGGTTCGAGCCCATCACCACCATATACAGAGGATGTGGAAAGGTCAGGGAATGACCACCACATATCCCCGGAACAATATGACCTTAGTTGCTAATGCTCCTAAAAATCAAATAACAACAACAATCTTTCCCTAAAATCAGGCCTCCAGACCTGTATGCAGTACTCAAGTTTTGACTTGACCAATACATTATGCAAGGGGATAATCACCTCCTTATCCCTGCTACCAAAATTCCTATATATCATTGATGAGACCCCATGAGCTACTCTTGTAGCCTGTCTGCACTGCTCAGAAAACTTCATATCTGACTGCACAGTTACCTGCTGGTCTTTTTCATTCTCCACTACCCTGAGTATAGAACTGCACAGTTGGTATGTTACTGCTACATATATGCAGTATTTTGCATTTGTCAATGTTAAACTTCATTTGTCACCTCTCAGCCCATCTGGCTCAAAATTTCAAGACCCTGTTGCAGTAGTGTACCGTCCTTACTGTCATTAACAACCCTACTGTCTTCTCCCACTCAACCATCCTTTTATCCATTGTAGCAACCTGCCGTTAATGCCATTCCACTCCAATTTCTACAGTAGTCTTCCATGTGCAACAAAAGCTTTCCTAAAATCCAAGTATATAATATCAAAATAATTTTTTGCATCCAGTTCCTTTGTGACCACATCATAGTATCCAAACAAATTGGTCAGACAAGACTTCCCCCTTAACAAACCCATGCTGTGTCTAAACTATGACAGCAGTCTTGTATAGATGATTCTGTAGTGCTTTTTTAACCAGTGACTCCATTATTTGCCCCGGAACAGAAGTTAAACTAACAGGTCTGTAATTACTCCTGTCACCTTTCGATCCCCCTTTGTGAATCGGAAAAACATTTGCACATCTCCAGTCCGTGGGGACCTCCCCCTGAGTCCAAAGATCTCTTATAATCATGGCTTAGTTCCTTAGCAACCTCAAATATAACTGGATAGATCCGATCCACCCAAAGTGTCTTCCTTAAGTTTAACTTCAGCAATTTATCCTCCACTTTGCTCTCAGTTATTACAAAATCATTTATCTCCCTGCCAGATAAACATCTGGCATTCCCCTCTCTGAATAACTCCTCATGTGTGAAAGTAGATGCAAAATACTCATTCAGTTTGTCAGCTACCTAAGAAGAATCATCAACAATAGAACCATCAATATCAAGTGGACTAATCTGATTCATTCCCTTCCTTCTAGAGTTTAATTTTAGATACAATTAAAATAATAAAACAACCTGCAAAGAGTTCTTTACATAAGTAAAGAACTCTTTGCAGTTTTTCTTTGCATCCTTTGCTAAAGATTTCTCTTAATCTGCCTTCGCTTGCCTAACCTCCTTTGTGACTTGATTACAGACTATCTTATATCTACCATAAGCATCCGTGTCTCGTGATAATTTATGTGTCCCATGTAATTTTCTTCTCTGCCAGAAGTCACATTAGTTCGTCTGTCATCCATTTAGGCCTAAACCTTGAAAAGTATTTCTTAGTTGGTATAAAAACCTAGTAGATTCAAAGATTATTAGTGAACTTTTCCCATTTTGAAATTTACTGTTGGTAACATCAATCATCAGTTGGTCTCACAACATAGAATTTAAAAAATCTCTGAGACCACCATAGTCACCTTTACAAAAGCAAAAACCTTTCCCTTTACCCCTGATGGTAATTATATCTTTAAGTAAATCCCACATCATTACACTGTGATCACTGCCACTTAGTGGTACCTTTATCTGCAGGTTCTTAATGCACGAATAATCAGTGGTGATAATCAGATCAAGAGTATTACTTCCTCTGGTTGCCTCTCAAACATCTAGCTGTAGAAAACAATTCTTCAATAAATCCACAAAAGTCTTGCTAGAGTGCAAGTGACCAACCGATAAGTTCCTGTCAATATCTGGAAAGTTATATTCCCCCATTACAAGACATTCTGATTTACTGGCCCACTCTATTTCTCTGCACAACTGTTTGTTGTACTCATCAGAGTCATTAGGCCTATAACACACTCCTACTCCCAACTTTGCTTTCCCAGTGCTTATGTCACTCCAAACTGACTTAACACTGCACTGTTCACGCAGGTGCCTCCGTAGCCAGGTGGGAAGGAGTAGCAGTGCGTAGCACATGCTTCTTGATTAGACCGGGGTTCGAGCCCATCACCACCAAATACGTAGGATGTGGAAAAAGGTCAGAGAATGACCACCGCGTATCCCGGAGCAATATGGCCTTAGTTGCTAATGCTCCTAAAAACCAAATAACAAACAAACAACAGCACTGTTCACGCATGTCAACTGGATGTATTTACTTAGATTTTATCTGTTTCTTAACTAACAGCATGTCCCCTCCTTTTCTGTCCACGTTGTACTTCCCAAATTCCAATTTTGCATTCCTTATCTCTGTGTGTCACCACATCTTTGATATTCCAACAATATTCACTTCTGATGTCTCTTCACTAGCACCTCAAATTCATCAAATTTATTTACTATACTCCTAGCATTGGTGTACATGCAAGTACAGGTAGCTCCCGACTTCATGAGTTAATTCGTTCCTAGCATGTGCTCGTAAAGCAGGAATTTATTTCCCATAGATGTAATGTTAAAAACGGGTTACGTTCTGAACAATGAAGTTAGTTAGCTAATTAGTTTATTCTTAAACAACGATTGATTTATCCAAAGAAATAAAAACACAGCTTGTAAAATCAAGCAAATTATAATAATAAAGAAATTGTTTATGACTTATAAATGGTAAAGAACATTTTATTCTTCTTTATCATCATTGACTAAATGCACACTTGCACAATAGTAATCACTCTTGTTGGCTCGACACTCGTTGGTTTCTTGGTAGCATAAGGAGTCGTAATCTTCAGAAATACATCGAGTGGCATTTGTTTCCAAGATAGTCTTCTCTTTTCTGTATAAATTTCGCGATAGCATGCATAAGCATTTTTTTAAATCTGTAACAACCTTCCTAGTGCTCCAAATTTGAATCTTGTGACTCGAAAATCCCAGTTGCTTTTTCTATGTGTTGAAAAGCTTCATCTAGCCCCTTGAGAGTGAAGGAATGAACAGGAGTTTCAGCTGATATATCTTCTTCTTCAGCTTTTTCACATTTTGCTATTTCAAAGAGGTCTTCATTTGTGTACTCTCCATTGTGTGGAGAGTGCACAAATTGAAGCAGATCAGTTGAAGAAACATCAAGCTGCAATTGTTTAGCAATACATTTAGCATTTTTAGCATTAGTAAAGGCACATGATGCAGGAAAGCAAGCTTATGCAGCATCAGCCAAAAAAAAAAACTCTCCAATTTCACCCCCTGTTCCAAATACCTGTCCTGCCTAGCCTTAAATTTATTTAGTCTATCAACTTCCACAACAAAGGATGGAAGTCTGTTCCACCAACCAACAACCCGCTGGCTTCAGGCAAACTTCCGCACATTATCCTACATCTGTCTTTCCTCAGTATGAATTTATGCCCTCTCAGTTGATTATTCTGAGCAAGAGGAAGAATCCCATCAGCATTGAGCATGCTCAACCCATTCAAGGCTTTATACACCTCAATCAGATCACCTCGCAGGTGCCTAGTCTCCAGACACTGTAATTTGCAAAACTTAAACCTTTCTTTGTAAGAGCAATCCTTTGTTCCAACAGCTCTACATCCTTCTTAAAAATGAGGCCTCCAGACCTGTATACAGGTGTGGCCTGACCATTGCCTTATACAAGGGGATGATCACCTCATTATTCCTTCCGGAAAAATTCCTGTATATCATTGACAAGACACCATGAGCTACTCTTGCAGACTGTCTGCACTGCTCAGAAAACTTCATATCTGCCTGCACAATTACCCCCATGTCCTTTTCGTTCTCTACCACTGTCAGTGTAGTACCACAGAGTTGATACGTTACCCTGGGGTTTCTGCTTCTCATATGTAGTACTTTACATTTGTCAATGTTAAACTTCATTTAACATTGTAACAATGGTAATGACTGCTTCTGTTTCATTTTACACAATCTCTGCTGGTTCTTGAAATTCTTCAAAATTATCAATAAACTGAGGACACAGTTTATTCCAAACACCCTTCACGTTCTTCTCTGTAATTTTGTCTCAAGTTCGTTTTATTATTTTAATTGTATCTAAAATATGGAATTCTTTCCAAAATTCTTTAAGAGTTTGAACTCCCTCCTTATCCGTTGCATTAATTAGCATGTCAATTGTCTCCCAAAGTTAATGCGCTTTAAACGTTGAAATAATGCTCTGGTCCATTGGCCGCATAAGTGGTGTTGTAATTTGGTGGCAAAAAAAATTATTTTCACGTTAGGGTGCGATGTTGCAGAAATGGTGGGTGGCCAGTTGTATTATCTAAAATCAGAATCACCCGAAAAGGAATATTTTTATCTTCATAATTTATATTTTATGTTTTTTATATGATTGAAGATTTCAGTGAAGGGAAAGCACATTTCACCATAATAACGTAAAAATCCACACAATTCCAGCTATTGGTATTTTCGCAAATGCAATAACATCAAGTTTACTGCCCATTTATAATTGATTGCACTGACAGAAAAGCCCAATAAACCGGAAAGGGCAAATTGTTTTTATTGTTTTATGGTCATGAACTCCAGAAATGTGCTTTAGAAAAATATCACAAAGGCATTCAAAATTGATTCTTATAACAGAACATATCATAACAATGAAAGTGTAGTGCATTTTAATGATTTGAATTGGTAACTATTACAATTTTCATTATAAAAATAACCTTTTAGAAAGATAAATACCCAGTTATATAGCAAAAATTTCAAATTCTGAGGTCTTGGAATGAATAACCAAAAAACAATGTGTTTATTGGGTTCACATTACAATATTTACATGATATGATAGCACCTTTAGAACGGATTAATATCATAAAGCAGGGGTACACTGTATTGTATATCTATGAGAGTGGTTTGAAATACGGTATTTATGAATGTTTAACATTCATTTCATGCAATTAATGTTCATATTTTCAATTGTGTTGAAACTTGATACTTGAAAAAAAAAAACTTATAAACCCTGGAACTCGTAAAGCGGGAACTGCCTGTGTACATAAATCTATAATTATTCTTACTTACACAACCCATGTATTTACTTGTTTCATGATGACTTATAGCAGTCCTTGAAATCCCCAGCACCTTGCTTTCTAGGCTGCTGCTCATTCCAATAGAAGCAGTTTAAGAATCACTTTCACCTCTGCTTGTGGTTAATGTTAATTTTCCGACCCACATAACACTGCCTCAGTGTTATGTGGGTCGGAAAATCAGTAGCATCAGCAAATATTCTTGCACCCTTTCCGTTTAGGTGTATCCCATCCCTGTAAAAACAATCTCTCCTGTTAAGAAGCACAAACTACGCTGAGAAAAATTCTGCCTCATGAGCCTTCCACAATCTCTCCAGGTCTTTAAAACCATCTGCTAAGAATTTGTTATGCTATGCATATATTTTCTTGGTGTTGCCTGAAACTAAAGTTCCATCGATGAGCTATTAAAGATTGAATATTTTGTGTCTTCTTGTTCTACAAATATATTTTTGGGCATTGATTTTTTTTTTAATTGAAATTTATAATTCTACCATTGTTTTCCAAATTAGTCCGTACTCATTTGACAATTTTCTTCTTACATCTTTTATTTTCTCTGTATCTGTTCTCTGGAACACTATTTCTTAATAATTACATACAACTTTCACAAATTAAAGTTCACTGCCAGTAAGTTTCTTTTGGCTTCTTAGTCCTCGCCCCATACACAGATGAATGCTAGGAGTACAGTAAACAAATTTGATGAATTTGAAGTGCTGGTTAAGACATCCATTGTTGAGATATCAGAGACTTGTTTCCGTTTCCACTCAGATATAAGGAATATAGAATTGGAATTTGGGTAATACAATGTGTATAGAAAGGATAGACAGGTTAGGAAGGGAGGAGGGTTATGCTGTTAGTTAAAAAACACAAAATCTAAGGAAGTGCATCCAGTTGATGTAGACGGACAGTGCAATGTTGAGTCAGTTTGGTGTGACATAAGCACTGGGAAAGCAAAAATGAGGTTAGGAGTTTGTTATAGGCCTAATGACTCTGATGAGAACAATGAACAATTATACAGAGAAATAGAGTGGGCCAATAAATCAGAGTGTCTTATAATGGGGGATTTTAACTTTCCAGATATTGACTGGAACTTGTTGGTTGGTCACTCACACACTAGCAAGGCTTTTATGGATTTATTGGATGATTGTTTTCTACAGTTTGTTGCTCTTCTTCTTGTTGCCTCTCTAACATGCTGTTAGAGAGGCAACAAGAGGAAGTAACACTCCTTATCTGATTATGAATAGTGATTATCCATGTATTAAGAATTTACAGATGAAAGAACCACTAGGCAGCAGTGATCACAGTGTACTGATGTGGGATTTACTTAAAGATATAACTACCATAAAGGGTAAAGGGAAGAGTTTTTGCTTTTATACAGTGGTCTCAGAGATTTTTTAGATTCTATACAGTGGAACCAACTGATGATGTTACCAACAGCAAATTCTAAATGGGAAGCATTCAAAGAAGTAATCTTGGAAGCTACTAGGCTTTTTGTTCCAACTAAGAAATACTGCTCTAGGTTCAGACCCAAATGGATGTCAGATGAATTTTTATTTTTTTTTTTTATTTTATATTTTACTTTCCATTTTGCTGATCTGTTCTTTTGATGTGAATAGTTTATAGTCTTTATTTAAATTATCAAATCATATATTTTTTTATATTTTCTACTATTCTCTTATTACCAAAAATTATCCTTTGTGATGGTGGGTAAGTACTTGATAGCAGTTTATAACACATAGCATAGACCTATAGTAGGTTTAACAGCTACTGCGATTCACTTTCTTTCTTTCTTTCTGTTTTTTTTTTTCCTCCTCAGAAGCCAGTGACTTATGATTCTTGATGAGATGAGATGAGATGAGATGAGATGAGATGAGATGAGATGAGATGATACGATACTCCAGCAGATGAATTCTTTCCTATTGTTGTTTTGTATATTTTTCAATGATATTGATGAAGGTATCAAGCTTAATGTCAAAGTTTGCAGAAGATAAAAATGTTGGCAGGGTTGTTAATAACACTAATGACAGTATGCTGCTGCAACAGGATCTAGAAAATTTGGGCATATACGCTGAGAAGTGGCAACTGAAGCTTAACATTGACAAATGCAATGTACTGCATATGGGTAGCAGTAACACCGGAATAACATACCAACTGTGCAGTACTACACTTAAGGTAGTGGAGAATGAAAGAGACCGGAGGCTAATTGTTCACTGAGATATGAAGTTTTCTGAGCAGTGCAGATAGGCTATCAGAGTGGGTCTTGTCAATGATATACAGGAATTTTTCTAGGAGGGATAAGGAGGTGATTATCCTCTTATTTAAGACAATGGTCATTCCACACCTTGAGTACTATGAACAGGTCTGGAAACCTCATTTTAGGTAGGATGTAGAGTTGCTAGAATGAGTACAGAGAAGGTCAACAAGACTGGTGAGAGGAACAAAGGGGGGGGTTGCTCTTACGAAGAAAGGCTTAAGTTCTGCAAATTGCAGCAACTGGAGAGTTGCTGGAAAGTTCTGCAAATTGCAGCATTGCAGGGTGATGGGTGATCTGATTGAGGTGTGCCGACCGGGCTAGCCAGGTGGGTAAAGTGCTTGCACTGCTTCTATTGGAATCAGCAGAAGCCTGAAAAACAAGATGCAGGATATTTCAGAGACTACTGGGAGTCATTGCGGTACAAGTAAACATGGGTTGTGTTAGGGTAGCTAAGAATAGAAACAGGTGCATGTATACTTGCGTGTACACCAATGCTAGGAGTTTAGTAAATAAATTTGATGAATTTGAGGTATTGCTCAAAACATCAAAGGCAGATATTGTTGGGATTTCAGAGACGCGGTGTCACACAGATATATGGAAGGCAGAACTTGAATTTGGGGTGTACAACGTCTACAGAAAGGATAGACAGATAGGAAGGGAGGATGGGTTATGCTATTAGTTAAGAAACACATAAAATCCAAGGAAGTGAAGCTAGTCGACATCGCTGGACAGTGCAGTGTCGAGTCAGTTTGGTGTGACATAAGCATTGGGAGATCAAAATTGAGAGTAGGAGTGTGCTATAGGCCTAATGACTCTGATGAGAATAATAAGAAACTGTACAGAGAAATAGAGTGGGCCAGTAAATCAGAGAGTCTTATAATGGGGGATTTTAATTTCCCAGATATTGACTGGAATTTGGGGGCTGGTCACTCTCACACTAGCAAGCCTTTTGTGGATTTATTGGATGATTGTTTTCTACATCAGCATGTTCGGGAGGCAACTAGAGGGAGTAATACTCTTGATTTGATTATCAGTAGTGATTCTTCATGCATTAAGAATCTGCAGATTATTATTATTATTAGCGGTATGGTGCAAGGAAGCCAGAGGCTTATGCTGAACCAGCCAAAAAAAAAAATTGCTGAACTACCCGGAGAGAGAGAGAGAGAGAGAGAGAGAGAGAGAGAGATTAAAGGGAAACACCAAGGAAGAGAAGAATGATGATATCCAGCTGAGGACCCTGGATGTGCCAAGCCCATACTCACCAGATATGAACCCCTGGGGTTAGATAGGTGGCAGTGATCACGGTGTGCTGAAGTGGGATTTACTCAAAGAGGTAACTACCATTAGGAGTAAAGGGAAGGGTTATTGCTTTCGTAAAGGCGACTACAATGGACTGAGACAGTATTTAAATTCTATACAGTGGGACCAACTGATGATGTTACCAACAGCAAATTCAAAATGGGAAGCATTCAAAGAACTTATCTTGAAAGCTGCTAGGCTTCACATACCAACTAAGAAATAGTGTTCAAGGTTTAGGCCTAAATGGATGTCAGATGAACTAATGAGACATATGGCAGAGAAGAAAAATGCATGGGATACATACAAATTAACACATGACACAGAAGCCTATGATAGATACAAGTTGATCTGTAACCAAATTACAAAGGAGGTTAGGCAGGCGAGGGCAGATTACAAGAAATCTTTGGCAAGGGATGCAAAGAAAAACAGCAAAGAGTTCTTTACTTATGTAAACTCTAGAAGGAAGGGAATGAATCAGATTGGTCCACTTGATGTCTATGGTTGATGATGATGCTGAGGTAGCTAACAAACTAAATGAAAAATTTGCATTGACATTCACACATGAGGAGTTATTCAGCGAGGGAAATGCCAGAGGTGAGTTAATAAACTCTGGCAGTAAGCTAGAGAATCTTGTAATAACTGAGAGTAAAGTGGAGGAGAAATTGATGAAGATAAACACAAGAAAGGCACCTCGGGATGGATGGGATCTATCCAGTTATATTAAAGGAGGCAGCAAAGGAAGTAAGCAAACCCTTAGCCATAATTATATGAGTTTCCTTGGACTCATGGGAGGTACCCACAGACTGGATGTGTACAAATGTGACATCAATTCACAAAGGAGGATCAAAGGCTGACACAAGTAACTATAGACCTGTGAGTTTAACTTCTGTTCCAGGAAAATTAATGGAGGCACTGGTTAAAGAAGCACTGTAGGATCATCTAGACAAGACTTCAGTTATAGCTCGGACACAGCATGGTTTTGTTAAGGGGAAGTCTTGCCTGACCAATTTGATTGGATACTATGATGCAGTCACAAAAGAACTGGATGCAGGGAATAACTTTGATATTATATACTTGGATCTTAGAAAGGCTTTTGATACCGTTGCACGTGGAAGACTGCTGCACAAATTGGAACAGTGTGGCATTGGTGGCAAATTGTTGCTATGGATAAAGGGATGGTTGAGTGGCAGAAGACAGAGAGTGGTAATTAATGGACACACTTCATGGGCACTCCACAACTCCCTTGTATAAGGCAATGGTCCATTATTGTTTTCTGTATTTATAAATGATATTGAAGTTGGTATATCAAGCTTAATGTCCAAGTTTGCAGACGATACAAAGGTTGGCAGGGTTGTCAAGGACACTACTGACACTATGCTGCTGCAACAGGATCTGGAAAGGTTGAACAGATGGGCTGAGACGTGGCAAATGAAGTTTAACATTGACAAATGTAAAGTACTACATATGGGAAACAGCAAGCCCAGAGCAACGTATCAACTCTATGGTACTACACTGACAGTGGTAGAGAATGAAAGGGACCTGGGGGTGGTTGTGCAGGCAGATATGAAGTTATCTGAGCAGTGCAGATGGGCTGCAAGAGTAGCTCGTGGTGTATTGTCAATGATATATAGCAATTTTTCTTGCAGGGATAAGGAGGTGATTATTCCCTTGTATAAGGCAATGGTCAGGCCTCACCTAGAGTACTGTATACAGGTCTGGAAGCCTCATTTCGAGAAGGATGTAGAGCTGCTGGAACGAGTACAGAGAAGGACAACAAGATTAGTGAATGGAACAAAGGGGTACTCTTACGAAGAAAGGCTTAAGTTTTGCAAATTACAGTGCCTGGAGACTAGGCACCAGCGAGGTGAACTGCCTGAATGGTTTGAGCATGCTCAATGCTGATGGAATTCTTCCTCTTGCTCAGAATTATCACCTGAGAGGGCATAAATTCAAATTGAGGAAAGACAGATGTAGGATAGACGTGCGGAAATTTGCCTTTAGCCAGCGGGTCGTTGGTTGGTGGAACAGACTTCCATCCCTTGTCGTGGAAGTTGATAGCCTAAATAAGTTTAAGGCTCAGCTGGACAGGTATTTCAAACGAACAGAGGGGTGAAGCGAAAGTGGGTTTTTTTTTTGGCTGATGCTGCATTAGCTTGCTTTCTTGCATCAAATGCCCTACTAATGCTAATGCTAAAGTACCTGCTTGGCAACCCAAAGGTCGTGGGTTCAAATCTCGCCTCGGGCTTGGATCAGAGTAGTACAAAAACTTTGGGGGAGTGCATTATGGCCACAGAAGCCGATGCCAACAACTAACAAAAAATTGAGGTTTAAAAGGCTTTTGCAGACTCAATGCTGATGGGATTTTTTTTGTTATGAAAACACCAAACACAAGAGGTATCAGAACCTATAATACTTAATACCGTGCTTGGGTTGGAGGTTGAGAAGATGAAAGAAGATATTTGTTGACATTAGACTTGAACTTCTGTAGACTGTAATTTTCAGTATACATAGGATATTCAAGAAGGTTGTTCCAGAAAACGGCATTTGAATGAATAAACGGTGAAGATGAAAAGTTGGTTCTGTGAGTATGAAGTTGGACAGTAAATGGATGGTGGCTGGTCCGAAAAAGTGTTCGGACTATTTTGAGAGAGAGAGCAGGAATTATAGAAGCTAATTCAGAAGAACAGTGCGCATGGAAATATCTATAGAAAAGGTATGCAGCAGAAACAGTACATCTATGAGACAGCGAGTGGAGAGACTCTGTTAGAGAGGAGTCATTAATTAACCTAACTGCCCTCTTCTGAATGGAATCTAGAAGCCTGAGAGAGGTTTTGGGGGCACCGCCTCAGATGTGGGAACAATATTCCAAGGTAGAGTGGATTTGCGAGTTGTACAGAGTGCGAGTTGAACAACTTTGGAAGAAAGTAATGCCGAGAGAGAGAGAGAGAAAGAGAAAACCAAGTTTTTTAGATGCAAAGGAAGCAATATTTGTAATGTGCATGTTCCAAGAGAGAGATTTGAAGTCAGGGTAATCCCCAAAAGAGAGATATCATTTTGCCTAGAAATCGGAGTATCACCAAAGATAAGCATAGGAGTAGAAGAATCCTCTTTGCAAGATATAAGACTGAACTGAGTTTTAGAAGGATTGAAATCAACTAAGTTGTCTTTGCCCCACTGGAGAATTACCTGTAGATCGGCATTTAAGGAATTTGTAGCAGATATTCGAGAAGTTGAAGCTGATTGAGCAGGGCAAGGTTTCTCAAAATGGAAAGTGGAGTGCGATGTGCTATCATTGGCAAAACTATGGATAGTATTTCCCATCAATGGGTGAAGGTCTTTAATATACAAGAGGAAAAGAGTGGGGGAAAGAACTGAACCTTGGGGGATACCAGCATTAGTGGAGAAAGAAGACAGAGAGCGATCTAACATCACCCTCAGTGAGTGATCAGAGAGAAAACTGGATAACCAATTACAAAAAACAGTTTGCAAACCATAAGATGGAAGCTTGTTTAGAAGACCTTTATGCAAAACACGATTGAAAGCCTTTGAGATGTCAAGAGCAACTGCTTGTGTTTCACCGAACTTTTCAATTGAATTTGTCCGTAAAATGGGTAACATAAGCCAGAATATCACCAGTGGATCAACACTGACGGAATCCATACTGGCGATCATTGATCAGACAGAAGGTTTTTACGTAGTTTAAGAGTTGGCGGTTAATTGATTTCTCCATTACTTTCTTCAGCAAAATTCTTACTGAAATTGAGGAAAGACAGTTGTCGAGTTGATGTGCAGAAGTTTTCCTTTGGCCAGCAGGTAGTTGATTGCTGGAACAAACTTCCATCTGTTGTGGAAGTTGATAGCTTAAATAAATTCAAGGAAGAACTGGACAAACTTTTTGGAGTGAATGGATGGGTGAAATGGGAAGGTGTTTGTTTTTTTGGCCGATGCTCTTTAAGTGTGCTTACTTGCCTCATATGCCTCTACTAATGCTAATGTAAACTGCGGCCATTAGTATTCCACTGCAGGTTGGATGTCTTCTCAGTGATTCATGTTGAGAGAAATGGACCGAAATCTGCCATGCTGGTCCAGTGTGGGTTGGCAGATCGATGGTATTTTGCAGTGACGGGCTTGAACCCAGGTGTACTCAAAGAGTGTGTGCTACTGCACTCCTGAACCTGACTACTTGGCTACGGAGGCTTAGGTAATACATATTTACCGAAGAGAAAGAATGGTTTAATGTATCATAAAAATAATTACACTAATATATATGAAGAATAACTAAGCAGTATTGTAATAAAAACAGTGAGGAACTATATGTTTTATTCATTCAGATTTTATTGACCTTTCTTCCCTAATAATATTTTGATAATTTTTTTTATCAGCTTTTAAAAATCTTTACATTAAAATTGGGTAACATAATGGAATTAATGGTTTTTATTTCTAGGTGGCTATGTTCATCTGACCCATTCATCATTTATTTCTAAAAATATTCTTTCAACATTTCTGTTATCTGTCAGAATTACAAATAAAAATCTACGTAATTTTTCAATATCCAAGGTTCATTTTTTAAATAAACTTCAAAAAAGATAATGACTACTGACAATAACAAGACCTATTAATACAGCCATTGTGTGTCTTTCAGCTCTTCTAAAATGAAATTCCATATTAATAATATTTTACACATATTTTGTATTTCCTTTCAAACTTTTGTACCCTTTAAAAGCATCCATTTCATAAATTTAAGTTAATTGAAAGGTTCAGCCCATTTTTCTAGGTATTTACAGTTTTCTACATATCAAATATTTTATCTTTAAATGATTTAATTTCTCACCCTGAATATTGTGGTCACTTAAAATTTGGAAAGCATATAAAGGAACAAATTTTCCTTCAGTTTGTAATATTGGCATTTTCAATTATCATAAGTTTCATTTTCATGCACTTAACTCACAACCTCTTCTAAATGGAGGCCTCATTTTAGGAAGGATTTCGAACTGCTGGAACAGGTATGCATCGAGATCACAGGGAATTAAAGGGTGGCCTTACTAAGAAAGGCAGGCTTCTGTACTGCAAATTGCAGTTTCTGTAGATTGGACACCTGCGAGGTGATCTGATTGAGGTATTCAAGGCTTTAAATGAATTGAACAAATGCTGATGGTATTTTTTCCTCTTGCTTAAACTATGCACATGGGAGGCATGATCCTTTACTGTGGCAGATGATTCCCCCCCCCCCCCCTCCTTGGCTGGTGATGTGTATGCTTTGCTTCTTTGCATCATGTTGATCCTAATACTTTGTTTTAATTAAAATAAACTTCAAGAAATTATAAATTAATTATACTTATAATGTTCACTCTTTTTTTTTTTTTTTTTTTCTTGAATTTTTTTCTTCAAAGGTTACTCTAAAATTAAATTATATCATCAGTTGACTCCCAGGAGCAGTACCATCTAGTGTAGAATGTCATTTATCTATATTATCTATAAATCAAAAATTTATATTTGTTTGATTTATAGATAATATAGATACATAACAGGTCTCTAAAGCATGTCTTTTATTTACTATAGAATATCACACTTACCAGAAGCTATCTCAACATAGTTGCCAGCTGTTCCATTCAAAGTATCATTTTGTCACTCAATATCAGTATTAGAAAGAAATTTTATGTGGGAAACAAAAAAAAAAGCTTATTTGCCTTGTCTGTGATAGTTGTCCCATATTAATTACAGTATATCAGTTTCACAAATTATATTAACCAATTATATTATTTCCCATATAAACTGTGTTAGAAGTTCACCACCGCTAAAACTAATTAGGAACATTTGCAAAAGTTAGGCATTATAAACTTGCCAATTTTATAAAAAGCTCTTACCTCAATTGTACATATCACTGAAAATTATCTTATAGGTCATGTGTACCTCTGACTTTTTTTACATTAACTTTCTATTACAATTCGCAGCATACTACAGTGTTTTCTGTAAGGTGTGGGAAGTATGAATGCTTTTATACTTTGTCTCCACATGAAAAATTCTGATTGCAGTAATTACTTTAAAATTAATATAAGGTACAGCTGTTGCAAAAGCTTGTATAATATGTTAGTTAATTAGTGTATCATTTATATCATTAATTACCTCTTTGATTTGCTTCCATAACTATAAAGTTATGTAGTAGATTATTGAGATGAGACTTATCTAGAAGTGTTCTTAAAACGGTAACAAATATTAGCAGTTTGTTGTCATGATGGCAACTGTTGATCTGGAAGCATTACTTCCAATTTCAGGTGATTGATAGTTATAGATAATACCTCAAATTCTGTTATATACACTGCCCTACCAAAATATTAGAGAATCTATGTAAGAGCATAGATCAGCCATTATCAGCAGTGACAATAGGTGTTATATAGATGTTCATGTTGCATCAACCACTGCCATCATTCCCAGCATCATTGTAAACAGATTCTTCTGTTCACATACAAGTAGCTTATAGATCATCATACAGCAGCAGCAGCACAGATCCCTGCATTCTGTGTTGTGAAAATGGGTTCCCTCTGCTGAGTTTCGAAGATTTTAATGATGATTGTGGATCTTACAATTTTTGCTTACATAATTGGCTAGATTCTGCAGTCTCTGCTGTAGACTATTTGCTTCTGTCCAGACTTCATCTCATTGTTGTTCAAGACACTCGTTGAAGATCCTAGACAATGTGCATCAGTATGGGTGGACTTTGCTAATTAGCCATTACAATGCTTTCAAGATCTTTTGCAGATCATTGTTATGCTCTGCATAAGAGCTTAAGACCATGCCTCTTGTAAGGTTGTTGATATCATCTGCCTTTTCCGTATTACCCCTTTAATGGCTCCATTGAGGCACTGCAGTTCTTCTTATAAGTCTGTTGTTCCTTATGATCAAGCGCATCATAGGCTATTTCATTTGCCTGCATCAGGAATACAGGATATACATAAACCCATCTGCCTAATTTTTCTTTATCTTTTTGCAATGTGCACCTTAATTTCTGTAATTGTTACAAGTAAGGAATGGGGAAATGAAATGGTTTTTTTTTTTTTTTTGTTTGTTTTTTTTTAAATATTGGTGCTGTATGCACATTACTTCCATTTATCACGGAGCCAATACTAATACAATACTAGTATCAGAACACTGGATTTTCTAATAAATTAGTAGGGCATTTTATTTCTCATACATAATTCTGATCTCTTTGTAAATAACAAGATTGATAACTAAAAATATAACAATTAATCAATATGAGATATAAAAATATTTTTAAGAAATTGGGCATTATACTGAAGCTTCTGAACAATGTTATTATAATTTAACATTTTAATTAGTTAACTCTTATGATGATAGACACATTAGCTTGATTTCCAAAATTAACAACACTAATTAAAACTTTTAAACAGCTTTAATATGCACAAATTTACAGCTTTGGATTACTACCTGCTCAAATTGTCTAGTCTACTTGTGTATCTAAAATAATCCATGTTGACTTAATTTAAAATATTACAAATTATTAGTAATAAATTGTCTCAAATTGTTTGCATGATTTCTTTTTATTTTATATTTTTATTTTGTTTTTGCAGTTGGTTCCTTTTCTGTTCTTGCACAAATATACCAATAATAAAGGTATAGTAAACTTAATTGTTTTTTTGCACATTTTTGCTTTGTTTTATAACTTCCTGAAATATCATGTTTAAAATATTCTATTGATTTATAGAAAGGAGTCAGCAACCTCAGTGGCATCTGTGCCAAAGGCAGCACATGAAATGATCCCAGCAAGGTATTGCCAAGCAAGTAAAAAAAAAAAAAAACCTGGCTATTTTTCCAATTTAATTTCTGCTTGAAGTCTTCAAAAAATCATTTGGAAACACTCCATTTGTCTCTGTACTAATTTTTGCCTTTTGCAAAATATATGATATTCCCCCCACTTCCTCCCAGATTTCAAAAATTTGCAAGTTCTGCAGGTCCCCATACCAGAGTATTAATACAGTACCTAAAACCTCACACCACAAAGAAATCAACACATATCCCTGAAAGGTTGCCAACTCCTGATTGTATATATGATTTACTTATAAATTTCACTTTGTTTTTTTATATATAAAAAATGTCATTATTTATTGTGTAAACCCTTCTTATCTGATCTTTTAGAAGCAATAATATTACAACAGCAGTTGTAATTACTAAGGAGACCAGTGAGATTAAGTTAATTGAATTTTTTTGTGACTACAAAGACTTTTTCTCATATTGATTTCAGTTTGTGAATTATGACTGTTATCAACTCAAGTTTGAAATTTTTCGTGTAATTCCACAAGAAATTATTATTATTACTACTAGCTATATAGTGCAAGGAAGCCTGAGGCTTATGCTGCACCAGCTAAAATATATTTCTGAGTTACCCTGAGAGAGAGAGAGAGAGAGAGAGAGAGAGAGAGAGAGAGAGAGAGAGAGAGAGAGAGAGAGAGAGAGAGAGAGAGAGAGAGAGAGAGAGAATCACCAAGCAAGAGAAGAATGATGATATCCAGCTCACGACCCTGGGTGTGGGCCAAGCCCATACTCACCAGATGTGAGCCCCTGGGGATAATGCCATTGTAATGAAAAATATTCATTACCACAAGATATAACTATATTCAGTTATTCTGAAAATTTCATTACACAGTTCACTCCAGAGTGTGGAACTTGACTCACCCTGAATTGAACAAATGAACTGAAAGGACTGATCGAAGTAATTTAATTATACTGAGGTGAAGTATAGATATGAATGATATTATTATATCTCTCTATACATTAAAAAAGTTTTCCTCTTAGTGATATTTATTCGAGTCAATGGGAGAAGAGGGTGGGGCAGTTACATCACTAAAAATGTGCTGAATTGAACAAATGAACTGAAAGGACTGATTGAAGTAATTTAATTATACTGAGGTGAAGTATAGATATGAATGATATTATTATATCTCTCTATACATTAAAAAAGTTTTCCTCTTAGTGATATTTATTCAAGTCAATGGGAGAAGAGGGTGGGGCAGTTACATCACTAAAAATGTGCAGGTAAATAATTATATTGTTGTCTTCTATTAAAATACATCTGCCTGCATAAATTTCACCAACTTCACTCTGTAATACATGACCACGCACAGCATCATTTGATGTTCGATTGTAATGTCAGCTTGAGAAGGGACCCGATATAGTTTGTATATTTGTAAATAGTTTAATATTTTGTAAATACTGTATTTTCAATATTTATAGTTTATAAATATTTTAGTCCTGCCCTTTCAGATGCAACAATATTCCTCATGCATTATGGAACCCGAAGCAAAAGGCCTTTTCCTAAGTGACCTATGTAAACAATTACATAGTGATATTTATTCCACCTTGAGAATGCCACATGGAGGAGGGTGCGGTAGTCAATAGGAAAAGAGGGATGCAGGTCACATGATACAAGTGGGCGGGGCAATTGTGTGACTACAAATGTCCAGGTAAATAATTATATAGATCATTTCCTGATTAGATATCGATCATAGTGTTTGGGTAAGGTGCCACCTGTGGTTTCCATCTGCTCCATTAGTACTCTTCTGATGAATACAGAACCTCTGTAAAAGCCAGAAAACTGTTGTGTGTTGCATGTGTGGTTTAGTGTTGTGTTCTGTTTTTTGTGCTGGCTTCTTGGCCACAGGACTCCTAGTGGAACTCCATATTGCCCGCCACCACTACTGGGATGTGAGCCAGGCTGTCCACAGTACTCTGGCTGTTCTCCATCAGGTGTCGCCTGAGCTTCCTGACAGAGAATAACAAAAAAACATGAGTGAGGGAGATGGCTGAAGGATGGGAGTAAAAACGGGAAGGAAGAACATCGGTGCATTTCGATATTTGTCTTTTATGTAAAAAAAGATTTTACTTACTCCGTCATACCTCTACATTTTATGTAGAAAAGCGTGCTTGGTGGTTGGCGAGCAAAGCGAGCAGGGGCAAAGCCCCCATAGTTATTATTATTATTATTATTGCTCATATTATTTTCTCCCTGATTGGGGGTTCCACCTCATGACGGGTATTGCTACCAAGTACATAGGGTTGTTATGTCTGGTGTTACTGTTGGTCAAGGAACTCTCTGACTATCCTACAGGTGTTCGCTGGGAGTCTTGGCACCATACCTGGGGTTGATATGATCACCGGGATGGTCGTAACTTGTTGCGTATGCCACATCTCTTTGCTCTCCTGTCTTAGGTTCATGTACTTCCTGATTTTTTTCTCCATGGGTTTTCTGGACATTGCTAGTGTTGGGCACCGCTATGTCAGTCAAGTAGGTAGCCTTTTCCATCTTGTCCACAAAGGTTATGTCCGGTCTGTTATGCGGGATGGTCTTATCCATTATTATTATGGCACGGTCCCACTACAGCTTGTGAGTTGGGGTTTGTAGTACTGCCTAGGGTTCATACTCATAGTACAGTACACTTTCTTTGACCAACAGCTTCTGGTCTGCCTGATTGTGTCTATGAATGTACTCAGTCTGGGTGATCATCTTGCATCCCACAGTGATGTATTGGATCGTTTCTGAAGCCAGGTGGCATCGTCGACATTTGTCATTTGACACTCCAGGCTCCTTGGCGATGTATTTTCTATAGTTTCTGGTGTTGATTACCTGGCCTTGGATGGCGAGCATGAATCCTTCAGTCTCAGGGAAGAGTGTCTTGCTTGTGAGCCATACATTAGAAGAAATTTTATCTATGTGACCCCGATGGAGATCATTGTAGTGTCTACCATTGAGTGTCTTCTGCCCATCTTTCTAGCTTCGTTTGTGCCTCCTGCCTGGAAGACGACTCCTTACTAAGGTTGAGTGGGGTATACCGCTTGTCTATCTTCCTTATGGCCTGGTGGAGTGCTGCTGTTTCGGGAAGTAATCCTTGAGATTAGCAATCGCTTTTTTCTGTTGCTCGAAGGAGTCTATCAGGCCCCTTCCTCCTTTCTGAGCAATTGTCAGTCTCTCTACGGCTGACTTCGGGTGGTGTTGGTGGCTCTTGGTCATCATTGGCTGTATTTTTCTCATGATATTCTCCAGCTCGATGTTAGCACTGGGACTGCATAGGTATTATTAGCATTATTATTCGCCATATGGTACAAGGAAGCCTGAGGCTTATACTGCACCAGCCAAAAAAAAAAAAAAAAAATCCCGAGTTACCCTGAGAGAGAGAGAGTCAGAAGTAGAAAGCAATCACCAAGAAAGACAAGAATGATGATATCCAGCTCAGGATCCTGGGTGTGCCAAGCCCATACACACCAGATGTGAGCCCCCGGGGTGTGTGTACTTCTTAAAATTCACACCATTCAAATGTGAATGAAAGATGAAAATAGATTTATCTGTCAAGTAACTATTAAAGGAAATTCTATCACCTTTCAAAATCAGCATTTTCAAGATTGAGAACAATCTGAATTTTCTGATTGTTTCTCATCAGGAAAAGACACAGCTTGGGTTTGTTAAAGGGAAGTCTTGTCTGAATAATTTGATTGGTTACTACAATGTGGTAAGAATAGAATAGATGCAAAAAATAATTTTGATATCATATACTTGGATTTTAGGAAAGCTTTTGATATTGTTGCACATGGAAGATTACTGTACAAATTGGAGTAATATGGCATTTAGAGCAAGTTGCTGCTATGGATAAAGGGATGGTTGAAAACAGAAAGGGTAATCAATGGACACTGCTCTTTGTGGACTAATGTTATTAGTATTTTCCTTCATGGGTCCATGTTGGGCCCATTGTTATTTTCTGTATTTATCACTGGTATTGATGAAGGTATATATCAGGCTTAATGTCAAAGTTTGCAGAAAATACGAAGGTTGGTAGGGTTGTTAATGACAGTGAGTATGGTATGCTACTGCAACAGGATCTGGAAAAGTTGAGCAGATGGGCTGAAAAGTGGCAACTGAAGTTTAACAATGAAAAATGCTGCATATGGGTAGCAGTAATCGGGGTAATTGTGCAGGCAGATATGAAGTTTTCTGAGCAGTGCAGATGGTCTGCAATGTGTCTTGTGGTGTCTTGTCAATGTTATACAGGAAATTTTCTAGCAGGGATAAAGAGTTGATTATCCCCTTGTATAAGGCAGTGGTCAGGCCACACCTTGAGTACAATGTGCCTGTACTAATGCTAATGCAACCCCCAGAGTAACTGTGCCAACTGTGTGGTATAACACTCACAGTAGTGGAGAATGAAAACGACCTGGATGTAATTGTTCAGTCAGATATGAAGTTTTCTGAGCAGTGCAAACAGGCTGCAAGAGCTGCTCATGATGTCTTGTCAATGATATATAAAAATTTTGCAAGAGAGATAAGAAGGTGTTATTTCCTTGTAAAAGGCAATGATCAGACCACACCTTGGAATACCGCTTACAGGCCAAGAAGCCTCATTTTAGGAAAGATTTAGAGCTGCTCAAAAGAGTAAAGAGGACAGCAAGATTAGTGAGTAGAACAGAGGGTTGCTGTTACCAAGAAAGCTTAACTTCTGCAAATTGCAGTATCTGAAGACTACGTACCTGCGAGGTGATTTGATTGAGGTGTATAAGTTCTTGAATGGTTTGAGCAAACTCAATGCTGATGGGATTCTTCTTCTTTCTCAGATTTCACACCTGATGGGGCATAAATTTAAATTGAGGAAGACAGTTATAGAATAGATGTGCGGAAATTTGCCTTTAGCCAGCAGGTGGTTGATTGTTGGAACAAACTTCCATCTGTCATTGAAATTTGACAGCTTTAGTAAATTCAAGGCTGAACTAGACCAACTTTTGGAGTAAATGGATGGATGAAACTGAAGTCTTTTTTTTTTTTGGCTGATGCTATATAAGCTTGCTTTCTTGCATCATATGCCTCTACTAATGCTAATAACCATATAGGTGAAATTCTTTGTTGAGTATACATCCACCTTTTTTTTTTTGGGCAGGATCAGATTAAGACTTTGGCAGATATGTATAAGATCTTGCTCATCAGGAATAATCATATAGCTGAAGATCTTTGTGAGTATACATCTCATCTAACACTTATTTGGTAGGACCAGATTAAGGCTCTGTACTACTCTAGACCACAGCTTATTCACATCTCTCTCCCTTCTACATATTTACAAAAATGTAGAAGGGAGATGTTTATTAATGAAATCATTTTAATATGTTAAAATAATACTTTTGTTAAATTAAAAAAATATATATATATAAAATTATATGATATCTCTGTAAATAATATTTTATTTTTATTTAAATACATTGAATATGTTCAAGGTGTAATAATATGTAAAAGTACTGAGAATTGATATTATCTTGAATAGTATTTGCTGTACTTATGTTTCTAGAAGAGCAGTGAACAACAAAAATGACAAACAGTGGGGCCAGTTGACTTGCATATGCCATGTACTGCACAAAAGATTTGTTCTTTGAGAGCACATTTTTAATAAAGTATCAAAATATTCCTAAATAGAAAAATACAGTTGGCTCTTTATGTAATGAAAACAATCATTCGCTTGAAAAAATTCGTTATATAGAAATATGACCTTTTCAAGTTTTCAACAATGAAAAATACTGTAATTCAACATTCAATAAATCAGAAATGGGTGGGAATGAATAAATTTTTTAACATTTAAAAACAATTAATTTATTAATACATACATAATAAGTAATGTTTACTTACATGATGCACACAATATATTTGTACACTTTTCAGAATTGTTTCGTAAAATATTTGGTCATTTTTTGTTGTACACTGGATTTTACTATACATGGTTCATAAAAATGTTTGCATTTTTTTAAACACTCAAATATATTTTCTGGCACATTTTCTTCATACTGAAGGCCTCGACGCAAAATTTCAAATGCTGCCAGCGTGTCATGTTTGGAAGATTTAATATTACCAACTCATCATTGATATTGTCACAAGTTCTTTGAACAATCTCCAAAATGTTGGAGTCACTCGGATATTCAGCTACTAACGTCATTATCAACTCCTAAAAATTCATCAAGAACAATTTCTCCACTGATTAAACCTCTCACTTGGAGTTCTACCTAAGATTACTCAATGTTTTGTAGCAGTTCATCCCTCTCGTTGCTGTTAATTGGCATTTTAGCAAAACCTGCTTTTGCAAAACAATTCTTAATTGTTGTTTCTGTCACATCTTGACTCCACACTTTCTACAACTCTAATATGCACATCTGCAAATCTATAACAGACTCTGTAGGTTGGTTGATTTCTATTCTCAGTATAATTTTTTTTCAGTATGTATGTTCATTTGATAGTGCAGTTTCAAATTCTTGATAATGCCTTGGTCCATTGGCTGCAGTTCACACAAGGTATTCGGAGGGAAGAAAACAAGTTTCACACTTCTAAGTTTTGAAATTACCAAGTGAAGGTAGGCAGGGCAGTTGTTAACAATCAACATGATTTTTCTGTTTTCTTTCTTAAGAATTAAGCCTTTTAGCTCTTAATTCTTTCTTTTGACACCATCAAACAATGCTTACTCAGGTCTCTTGAAATCAGTTAGTTATATGGAAATTTTCTTCGTATATGCTACGTACTGCACAAAAGATTTGTTCTTTGAGAGCACGAAAACTATTTTCATTGTCATGACCAGGGGGAAATCAAAAAAATTTGCTATGTGGAAGTTCATTAAAGAGCGGTCAACTGGTGGCTCAACCTTCCCCCTCACTCTATACATCAGATGTCTTCTCTCTCACATAATGCATGTTCTCGAATTACCACTCTTTTTCTCCTTATAAAAACTTCATGTAATACAGTTATAAATACACAAAAAAAGTGACTAGTTTTGTAGCAGGAAATTGTATTTAATGTGATCAAGCCATCATGACTAGTATCAGAAGTTCTTCATTCACACTTTCGCCAAATTTTTGCTTTACATTTAAACTCGATGCCTTGTTCATAATTATCCTCATTCTGATGGACTATCTGTTGATTCATATCCCCAATCCAGATGTATAAAAATTTTCCATTCTTTCAATAACATTACTTCTTCTTGTTACTTTGGAACATCCATGGAAACAACAT
This sequence comes from Mastigoproctus giganteus, assembly GCF_048544385.1. Taxonomy (NCBI): domain Eukaryota; kingdom Metazoa; phylum Arthropoda; class Arachnida; order Uropygi; family Thelyphonidae; genus Mastigoproctus; species Mastigoproctus giganteus. The sequence goes on along the minus strand of NC_143579.1, from coordinate 149,155,882 downwards.
TTTATGCAGAAGATCTCACCGAAATTGGTGGCGTGCATGGATAAATCTTGTGCAAGTCTGCTAGCTTCAAATCTGCAAATCCTGAATAATGTTCGATATTTGCTCTAACTGAGGCATGCCTTTGGGTTGTTTATACTGTATGTCATAATTAGCAGTATGTAGTTTTCACTTATATGTACACATCAGAAAATTTATATTCTTTAAAATTTTTAAATAATTGAAAGCATTAAAGTTTCAATGAAATTTATAAGAAATTCGCAATAAATGCATAAAGCAAACTGATTTCATAGCATATGACCCAATGTACTCTCACAGGCCATGACATGCACCTTTTTTTTTTTTTTTTTTTTTTTAATGAAAACCCCAAACAAAAGAGCTATTAGAACCTATAGTACTTAGTACCATGCTTGGGTTGGAGGTTGAGAAGGAAAAAGATGTTTGTTAACATTAGACTTGAACTTCTGTAGACTGCAATTTTCAGGAAATATGTATGGAGGAAGGTTGTTCCAGAAAACAGCAGCTGAATGAATAAACGAGGAAGATGAAAAGTTGGTTCTGTGAGTTTGGAGTTGGACAGTAAAGATGTTGGCTGGTGGCGGCACATGTTCGGACTACAGCAGACTCTCGATTTACCGGGATCGGATTAACCGGGACACTTCAAGATTCCAAATTTAAAAAAAGTCAACCAGAAATCATAAAATTCGAGTAATAAATAAAAAGGGTCAAGATTGAGAAACGGATACCCCTTCCAGACTGCTAGCGATATGGCCGTGATTGATGGGTGCTGACTCCGCCCAGTGTCACAAGATCTTCCAGACAGAAACACTTGGCATGGGTGACACGCACTGCGTGCCAGCTGTCACCCATGCCATGTACCTACTGGCACTGGAAACACAAGCCACACTTAGGTTCGCCTCGGGTTTGTCTGCACACAGTTCATTTATTTCTTGTGATAGGGTTACAAAACCCAATACGAAACTGAAAAATTAAAAAAAGGAACTTGTGTTTATTGGTATTGTTCTCGGCTGAATAATTCCAGGGGTCTGGGGGCGGTATCCCCCAGAAAAAAATTTTAAAAAATAATAAAAATTAAAAAATATAAAAAAATAAAGCAATATTGACTTGGCGGAGTCAATCACTGCTCTCCTCGTCGCCATTTTGAAACAGGTATCCGTTTCTGAACTTCTACCATGTTGGGCACCAAACCATACGCAACATCGTAAAAAATATACGAAAGCTATTAGACTTAAAATCAGCATTGCAAAAAATAAAGGGAAGCATCGTAGTGGACACGCGAATAGTGCGTGGTAAGTTTTTTCGTTTTTTATCTATCGCCATAATTATTTACGTAGGTTGCTGAACATTTTTCAATACAGTAAGTCCTCGACTTATGCGACTACAGATTTACTTAAATTTTTTTTCACTCAATTTTTTTTTTTTTTAGAATTTTAAAATTTAAAACAAACAAAAATAATAAATAAATAAAATAAGCAATCAATAACGACAATCATGGCACTCAAAAATTGCACAAGTGAGATACGGAGTAACAAGCAAAAAAATAGGAAAGAAAATATGGAAAGAAACCATAAACAAATTCTTACAATTTGTTTATGGTTTTTTTTTATATGACTGAAGATTTCAGTGAAAGGGACACACATTTCACCATAATATAATAACGTAAAAACCCACACAATTCCATCTATCAGTAGTGTTGCAAATGCAATAAGGTCGAGCTTACTACCCGTTTATAATAATATTGCGCTAACAGAAAAGCCCAATAACACGGAAAGTGCAAATTGTTTTTATTGTTTTATGGTATTGACCTCAGAAATGTGCTTTAGCAAAATGTGCGCTCGCGCGGGGTGATAATAGTAAGTTTTTGCCTTAACCCTGTGAAGTTCTTTACTAAAAATTTCATTTTGACCATTATCATGGTGCCGACTAAGAGAATAATTACAGTGGTACTAGTAAATCTACCAAGAAAAGAAAAGTGATCAATTTGGATCAGAAAATTAAACTAATAAGGATGTATGAAAATGGGCAAACAAGTATCGCGCTGAATTCAGATTTGTCCATAATAATATAGTAGTGATATGTTATTAGTCATTCCTGAGTTACGTAAAACTCGATGAAGTAAGAGTTCCTGGAACGAATCTCTTACGTATGTCGGGGACTTCTGTATTTTTGGATTAACCGGGAAATTGATTATCCGGGATTTGTTTTTTACCATCTATCCCAGAAAATCGAGAGTCTACTGTATTTTGAAAGAAATAGCGGGGATTATAGAAGCCAGTTCAGAAGAACAGTGCCCATGGAAGTATTTATAGAAAAGGCATTCAGCAGAAACAGTACATCTATGAGACAGTGAGTGGAGAGAGAGACTGTTAGAGAGAAGTCATTAATTAACCTAACTGCCCTCTTCTGAATGGAATCTAGAAGCCTGAGAGAGATTTTGGGAGCACCACCCCAGATGTGGGAACAATATTCCATGGTAGGGCAGATTTGCGATTTGTACAGAGTGAACAGCTGTTTGGAAGAAAAGTAACACCGAAAGAGAAAACCAAGTTTTTTAGATGCAGAGGAAGCAGTATTTGTAATATGGTTGTGCCAAGAGAGATTAGAAGTCAGGGTAATCCCCAAAAGAAATATATCATTTTTTTTGCCTATGGAAAATATGCGAAAATAGAAATCAGAGTGTCACCAAAGATAAGAATAGGAGCAGAAGAATCCTTTCTGCGAGATATAAGACAAGACTGAGTTTTAGAAGGATTGAAATCAAATCATTGCTGGCTTCAACCACAAAGTGGATCTCCACAAGATGTGGAAAATGATATAAGTTGTAAATGGTTGTTACACAACAACCAGAGCTGATTAATCAGAATTAAGGCGCATGCAATTGAAAATCATCTTCAGCAGACTTCAAAGAGAAAGACAACTGTACACGAAGAAATCAAATCAACTCTCCCCTCATTTCAGCTCCATAGAATGGTATGATGAAATAGACTGGAACTTTGTGCATTGGTCACTCGCATATACTAGCAAGACTTTTGTGGATTTATTGGATACTTGTTTTCTACAGCATGTTCAAGAGGCAACCAGAGGGAGTAATACTCTTGATCTGATTATCAACAGTGATTATTTGTGTATTAAGAATTTTCAGATAAAGGAACCACTAGTTGGCAGTAATCACAGTGTGCTAATGTGGGATATAATTACCATCGGGGTAAAGGGAAGAGCTTTTGCTTCCGTAAAGGTGACTACAATCATCTCAGACAGTTTTTAATTAAAAAAAAAAAATAGAACCAACTGATACATGTGAAGCATTCAAGGAATTAATCTTGGAAGCTACTAGGCTTTTCATACCAACTAAGAAATACTGTTCAAGGTTTAGGCCGAAGTGGACGTCAGATGAAACACTTGTGGCAGAGAAGGGATATATATATAAATTAACAAGCGACTCAGAAGCCTATGGCAGATATAAGCTAGTCTGTAATCAGGTCACAAAGGAGGTTAGGCAGGCGAAGGCAGATTACAAGAAATTTTGGACAAAGGATGCAAAGAGGAACAGCAAAGACTTCTTTACTTATTTAAATTCTTGAAGGAATGGGATGAATCAGATTGGTCCACTTCATATTGATGTTTCGATTGTCGATGATCATTCTCAGAAAGTTGCCAAACTGAATGAAATAACTTCTGCTCTGAGAACATTATGTGAACCTCAAGAGAATATTCGATACCAGAGGTACCATGAAATTTTATTATCATCTATATGTGATTTTTCTTTTCTAAGTTATCTTTCCTTCTGGCATGAAATTCTACAAGAAGTTAACCTTACACAAAATTATTTACAAGCAGTCGGAATAAGCCTGGAAAAATGTGTTGTAAAGTTACAGACCTTAAAATTATTTATTAATGAAGAAAGAAATAAAATTGTAGAAAGGGCTCTTCAATTTACAAATAAAACTTGCGAGTAAATGAGCATTAGGAAGAAGAGGAAGAATAAGGATAAAAAAAACAAATGCCAAGAGAAATTACAAAGGATGCTGGACTGTCACACCAAGAAGAATGAAAAAGAGCAATGTATGAATGCCTATAGGTTTCATCGAGAATTGGAGGTTCATTCGAATACAGTGGACAAAATTCTTTCAACATTTGCATTATTCAACCATATAATTTGGTTGTTGGGAAGAAAGTAGAATATGAAATGCATATTTCAAAGCTAACTGAAATTTTCAATGAATTTCATCATGAAGAAATTGTATTAGAAATTGGCCAACTAAGACGTCATTTACAAGCTGCAAGGCGCCTCCGTAGCCAGGTGGGCTAGAGCAGCAGTGTGTAGCTCACGCTTCTTGATTATACCGGGGTTCAAGACCATTACCACCAAATACGGAGGATTCGGAAAGGTCAGGGAATGACCACCGCATATCCCCGGAGCAATATGGCCTTAGTTGCTAATGCTCCTAAAAACCAAATAACACACAAACAAGCTGTAAAAATAACTGTTGAGGAAGCAAAACAGTGGACAGCTTTGCAGTTTGTAGACTTTATTATAAAGTAGGAATTTTCGAAATCTCTACCAAATTTATTATTATGTTTAAGGTTCTTTTTAACAGAATGTGTATCTATAGCTTCTTGCGAAAGAAGCATTTAAAATAATTAAAAATTACTTCCGTTCTTCAATGTGTCAGACTAGATTATCAAATCTAGCTATATTATCTATTGAAAATAAATATGCCAGTCAGATTAAATTGATGAGGTTATCAATATATTTGCCAAAATGAAGACGTGAAAATGGAAGACTTTTTTCAAGTTGATAATATTATTTATGGGGTGACCCAGAAGGATCCGCCCTAGGTGCAAAAGAATGTAGCTACATCGCTGTACTAATCTAGACACTGAAATATAAAGTAACTAGAGTTAACATAATAATCAAAAAAGAAAAGAAAAAAAGAAGGAAAAGAAAGAGAGAGAGAAAAAAGAAAGAAAGAAAAATCCATTCATCCGCATCCATCTCTTTACTACTCATCAGGAGTTTTGAACAAATAAATAGCCAAACAAAATGAATGGCCATTTCTGTTGTCCCAGTAACAGTTTTACTAATTTTAATTAATTTCATATTTAGTATGGCCAAAAATATAAATTTTATGATAATATTTTGAGGCTGAATGTTGATTTTTTATTTTCAACATATAATTAGTATTTACAGCAAACTGGGATTGGAACCCAAAGCCCTTTGGGTTACCATTTTTAAATTAGAGTAGTGAACATTTAGATTTAAAATAATATTATATACCAGATTATTGCAAGGTAACAGTTTGGCCCCAGGTGTCAGTTGTTATAGTGACCAAACAATTCTCTGGGTGATTTCGAGACCATTTTTCTAAAAGATACAGTTTTGTTCGGTTTTAATTTTTTACATTCCCAACTAATAGTAAACTTAGTGTTATGAATTGTAAGTTTCAGAAAGGAAAACCACTTTCTTTCTTTTCCATAAAACTGACATACTAACTTTTATATTGCTTAGTCACTCTAGCAGCCCTGCTCACTTGATCACTCCTGCTCCTGCCTCCTGGAAGAAAAAATCCACTCGCCCAAGGCTGACAGGAGCAAAGATGAATAACACTATGTTTCCACCTTTAGAGCCAGTGAGCTCAAGACTAGATACAAAAGACACAGAAAATGACTTTTCTCATTGCAAGGTGTTGGAAACAACCCATCAAGAGGAGATACCAGCATTCCTCATTCTGCATTATCAGATCAGCCTCTGAGTAAATTTTCTCCATTTCTTGTGCAGAAATGCAGAGAGAGAGAGAGAGAGAGAGAGAGAGAGAGTCTGCTGCAGGGTTGCCAGAATCAGTAGGGCGTCTAGTAGAGACCATAAAATTTCAACATCCTGCAAAGTTATTTAAGTTGACTACTTTTGGCAGATAACCAATAAAAGTTACTCCCCATGCCACCCTAAACTCCTCAAAGGGATTAATTATAGAAAGGGACTTATTAACTGTATCAGAGGAGGAAATTGTGCAAAATCTATATGAACAAAGAGTCATCTGAGCAAGGAGAATCATGACTCAAAAAGACAGTATTCTTGTTCTGACAAGGAGCATAATCCTCACTTTTATTGCCATATCTGTCCTTGCGTCCTGAATCCAATCAGGTGCCAAAAATATGGGCACTCCCAGGCTGCATGTCGAGGTGAGGCATTATGTCCCGATTGTTGATGAAAGGAGCACAATCATTATAATTGCACTGCTACCACTTCTCATTGTCCAAATTGTAAGGTAATCACCTGGCTTTCTCCAAAATATGCAAACTATGGAACCAAGAAAAGAAAATTCAGAAATATAAAGTGGAGAAAAAATCACATATTCAGAGAGGCAAGAAGACAAATAATCAAAACAGAGCAAAAGTTTACATATTTCACAGCTGCTGAACATTTTCAGTCAGTAGGTATACAAACAGATATTACAGTTCCTCCAAATATATCTATCACTAATTGGGCTTGTTCCAGTGTCCTTTGCAACAAAAAAACTGAACAAGCCAGTAAAACCCCAATTACCATTCTGGCCAATATGCCTCCAACAGCAAAACCAAAAGTGAACTGCAACCACTGCTTTCAACCAGAATGGATATTGATCAACAAAATGATTCAGATGATGGAATTTTAGAACTTAATACAACCGATGAGATGGACATGACACATCCCTTCATTCCTAAGAAAGACAAAGCGAAAGTTGATTGATATACAAGTCACAACTAAAACACAGGCAGAAACAAAAACTACCAACAAAACTAGTTAATGGAAATAATCCTTCATTGGAATTTTAGATGCTTTCGTAATACAAAAGACAATTTACATGATCTTATCTACTGATACAGTAGACATATACTTAGAAACTTATTTAGATTCACAAGTGTGTCCTACCATTAAAAATGATACTAACTTCAGATACAGTGTTGAATCTGGGGGGGGGGGTGACTGGAAGATGTGTTTCACTCCCAGTGAAATAAACTTCTCCCCCGAAAATTCACCCCCAGTAGAATAAAAATCCTCTCCCCGGCGAAAAATAGTAATTTTTATTTTAATATTCGTTCAAATACCCCGGATATTGAAATTTTTGCCACACCTTTTGTTTAATTTTAATTAAAATTTTCTTCTTACTGCACTCTTCAAGGGCCATATTATCAGTTTACACAATGTTGAGGGGTGGTGGTTCTTGATAGAGACAACATTCCATCCAAACATAGACTGGTTGGAACAATGGAAGCAATTCAGACTCCTTTTGAAGTAGTAGTAGTTAGTAATTAGTATCCCTTTAACAATGGCTTCTCTATATGTCCCTCCTAATTTCTCGCTCTCCTCAGATGACCTGGGAAATCTAATAGACCACCTCTGTTCTTACTCAGAGACTTCAGTGCTCATCATGTGCTGTGGGGATTTCCAACAATCAACAAAAGAGGTAAACTAATAGAATCCCTTTGTGATGCTTGTCAGCTTACCCTTTTGAACACTGGTGAGCCTACCTGTATTCATTTCTCTACAGGATCCATGAGTGCAATAGATCTTTCAATCTGATCTCCCTCCAGATTGAACTGTCCACTCCGTATATACCAATACGGAGTGGACAGTTCTTGACAATCCACTAAATATTGATCATTTGCTAATTCTCTTCAAGCTCCAGACACAGGTAAACTTGCCTCCACTGCATCACTCCACTTGGAAATTTCATAGGGCACACTGGAATGAATATGCCTCTCATGTCCAGTTTGATAATGAAATAGTCCAATCCCAGCCCATAGATAATGTCAGTGAACATATAACTAATCAGATATTACAAGCTGCTACCTCTGCAATACCAAAATCTTTTCTGGAGATATCACAAACACAGCAACTGCTGTTGGAATCAGGATTGAATGCATGCCAAACAGAAAAAACATAGAGCATGAAATTTGTTTCACAAATTCCCCACAACCAGTAATCTAATCAACTTTAAATGACTCAAAGCCCAGTTCTGCCAAATAACAATAAAGGTAAAGAAAGATGCCTGGATGAATTTTTCCTTAACTATAAACAAGGACATGGACACCAGACTTATCTGGAAGAAAGTACAAACACTTAATGGCAATTATGTGCAGTCCCCAGCTTCAATACTAAACTAGGTAGGGAAAGATAGCAAATGCCTTAGCTGAATCCTTTGGCAGAATCTGCCGAACGGAATAAGATCAATTTTTGTACGATCGAAAATTTTTGGAAAATACTTACCTAAACTCCAGGCATTACTCAACTGTCCTAGTCTTATCGAAGCCAGGAAAGGATCGTTCCTTTCTACATAACTACAGGCCGATTTCACTGACTAGCTGGGCAAAGTCCTGGAAACTAACAGCTTGCTAAAGAGTAACCAGACAGGTTTTAAAAGAATCTGTCCAAGTTAGATGTGATGATAAAAAAGCAAACATCCTAGTGCCTTCACAAGCAGACATCTGGTCATGATTGAACTCAATATTGAGAAAGCCTTCAATACCACCTGGCAGTATGATGTACTTCAAGATCTTCATTCTTTCAGCTTGAGAGGTCAGTTACACCAATTTATCCAAATCATTTGAATAAGAGGAAGGTATACCACAAGGCTCCATCCTCAGTGCAACATAATTTGCAATAAGAATTTCAAACATGACACAGGATGTACCAAATACAGTTGAATCATACATGTTGCTGACGACTTCATTAGCTCTTGTCAATCACAAACCGTGAATACCATTGAATGGCAACTTTAAATTTCCATAGCCAAAATATAATCATGGGCATTGCAGGATGGTTATACCCTAACAGAAAATAAATCCACTGTAATTCACTTCTGTAAAAAATACAAACTACATCCACATCTATAAATATATTTAAAAAAACAATCTGATTCCTCTCACCAACAACTTTCATTTAATGGGCTTATATTTAGTTAACAAACTTAATTTTGATACTCATATAGCTTACCTTTGGATGATTTGTCTTAAAAAATTTAGCATCCTAAGAACTATCTCCTATGTCTTGGGGTGCTGATAAAAACTCTCTCTTATATCTCTATAGAACCTTAATTTGGTCCTACTTAGACTATGGTTCACTAAGTTGTGATTCCAATAGGAAATGTTTTCTGTTACATCTGAACCATCCAGCATAATGAACATAGGTAGCTCCTCAGGTTCCTTTCTCTGATTTTAAGTCTGTCATACACAAAGCCTGCTACGATAAATGGTCACAGACCTGGAAAAGTGACACTAACAATAAACTTTACCAGATAAAAGAAGATCCAAAGCTGTGGCTGTCTGGCTTCCGAAGAAACAGACGAGAGGAAGTGGTACTGGCAAGACTCAGAATTGGACACACTCACCATACTCATCTCTTCTTTTTATTGGGAGAAAGCCCACCACAGTGCTCATCCTGTCAGATGAAACTTACAGTCTGTCATTTCCTGGTTGATTGTCCCTTACATTCAACCATCCGGTCAAACACTTTTCAGTCACTCTCTACATTGAATATACTACTTGATTTATCTTGCATATTAGAAAATGAAGCAAATATTGAAGAACTTTTATTATATCTAAAACATATTGGTTTGTACAGAAGTATATAATTTAATCTCTCTAACAACACGCTTTTTGTCAATTAACAATGAAGAGACACAGTTTGGCCGTAGTAGCCCTTGTGTCATTAAACCGAACTACAACAACTTAGGTAGCTGTGGGAGCCTTCAGAATGTCTCCTGAACTCAGGAGAAAATTCTTACTATATTATTGCAGCAGAAATGAATAGTATTTCAACTCATCCCAGTTGGCAGTACCTGTTCAACCCCAACGTGCTATGCTAAAATTTAACAAAAACCTTCTGTGGAGCTTCAATTGCAAGAGCTCATGCTCAGTTGGAACATTAATTTCCAGATTATCTTCCAAGATGTTGCTATTCCTGAACCTCCCTGGACTCAATTCTCACCCCTCCTTGCAACAATTTTTTTCTGAGATAGGGAAAATGCTCCCTAGCAAATAACAAGTTTTAGCGGCTACATGAAGCACGCCCCTTGGCAAACTCAGAGAAACTAGTCATCTATACTGATGCCACCAAAATAGATGCAGCAGTTTCTTTCACCTTCTCAATTGCTGTGTCTCCTACTGAATGCAGTGTCTATACCACAGAACTACACGCAATAAAACATAAGCATCAACCATATCAAGAAATCTGTGAAATATACAGACTCCTTAAGTGCATTCGCTACCATTCAATCTACTTTTTATTCCTCTCATTCCATTCTTAAAGAGATATGATCTAGATTATGTGACTTAGGAACATCCAACCTGCAATGAACATGCAGGTGATGCTGCTAAATAACCCGACACTGGTTCTTCCTGTCAGCTAAAAGTACCCTACACCAATTACAAATCTATTATTAAAATAATATGTAGGAAACAATTGTCTCAACTCTGGAAAACTCAAATTAATAACAGACTGCTGCAGATTAAAGAACAACAACAACTGTGATCCTCTAGTTTCAGGAGAAGCAAGTGAGAAGTGATTCTGTCAAGATTCCGTATTGGTAATTTCTATCTAACTCATCTATATTTGCTTATGGGAGAGATCTCTTCTCAGTATTTTTTCTGCCTGCCCCAGCTAACAGTAAAGCATATCTTTGTTGAAGGTCCTCAAATCAACTATCCAAACAACCAGCTTTAGCTTTCTGTCTGCCTTACAGGAATCCTGAACCTTACTAAATCATCTTGGAAATGATGCATAAATTATCTCTGACCATAATAACATGTAGACTCGTTCATAAGTATGGCAAGAGGCCCTTGTGCCAAAACCCCCAAATACAACAACAACAACAGGGTAAAAGTACACTAGGTGGCACCCTTGCAACCATTATATTCAGCAGCAGACTCAAAGTCACTCTCTTTTCTTGCAGCTGCCACACATAATGTGGTTTCCGGAATATCCGATAATTTATTTTATTGAATTTATCTGATTCATACCTGTAGGGCTTTGGGTTCCAATCTCAATTTGCTGTAAATAACAATGATATATTGAAAGTAAAAAATTAATATTCAGTCTCAAAATGTTATCGTAAAATATATATTTTTGGGCGATTCTTTATGGAATCACCCTCGTAGTTTGCTAACTGCACTAGGCATCCTCATTTTTCTGTCTTTTTATTTCCACTTTCTTGTTATTCTATTCAACGTATATATATTTCTTTATTTATTTAAAAGGCTCTGTCATACTCTATACAAGGTTACTTCAATTATTGGTAAAAAATCAAAAGGAATACTGGCCTCCGGAATATAATGTTAAGAAATGTTAAGAAAGAAAGATGCCTGGATTAATTTTTCCTTAATAAACAAGGACATGGACACCAGACTTATCTGGAAGAAAGTGCAAACACTTAATGGCAATTATGTGCAATTGCCTGGAAAAATTATGAGCAATTATGTGAAATTGCCTGGAACATGCCTGGAAAAATTTTCAAGTAGCACTTAGGAAAATCCCTGCTTTCATCTTTTAATATGGGACCTTTTAATGAGGTCTGAGAATCTAGAAAGCCACTCTGTTTTCTGGATATCTTTGCTTCTTGGAAATTTATCAACCATGTGTCCTATGAGAAGGGGGGAGGGAAGAAGTGAATTATAGTCCATAAAAAGGAACTGAGGAGTGACTGTACCCTGGAACAGCTTGCCAGATCCCCAAAACTCTGTAGAACATGCGCTGGTGGAGATGAATGCAAGTTGCTGTCCTCTCTCATGAACTCTGCATGAGCTAAAATTCATCTTTTAATCAGGAACGGAATTAATTGTCTACTTTCCTATAGAATTTTCATGTTGGCAGCATGAAACTCAGTTTTAGAGATGCATAACAATAGGGAATGATCATTCTTGTGTAACCCTTTATTGATAGTATGAAATTTGAATGAATTTCATGCTCATTTAACGAAATGAGTTTATAAGTTATATGAGCTACACAAAACTTTATTGAAATTAGTGGTGGTGAAGTATTTCTAAAAATGTATAACTTTCTTATCTTTTGCACGCACATAAGTGTCGTGTCATTCATTAGAGCCTTTACAGTAATACAGTGACTGTTTCATTTCCTAATCAGTGGAAAGAATAGTTCTTCCCAACTGATTGGAAGAGATGGGTTCAATTCCCATTGAGGGCTGAAGGAATCCCATGGATGGCTTGTCAAGTGGTCTGAATAATTTCTGGACCTTGAACACAGAAATTTAAGATTTTCCTGAAGTTTGTCGGACATTTTCATCCTACAAACAGGAAATTGACATCCAGTTTTAAACAATTAACCATTCCTTTCATGCATATAGAAAAAAGAGCAATTAGACAGGTACAGCTCCTGAGCATATAAGGGAAACCAAGCCAGTTATAATGTCAGGTGGGTAAGTAGAATAGAATCACTGAATATTTAAGCACATCTAAGGTCTCATAAATTTAAATGATGTGCAGTAAATTATGCAATATTTTATATGCCCCTGAAGGTATGAAAATTTATGCTGTATACTTTACTTTATGAAATGTGTATAGTTATAATTTGGTTACAACTGTGTGCTGATAACTCTCTCCCTGTTCAAAATAGTGCACGTAAACGCCCTGTTCCTTATCGGCGCCCATCTCCACCTACTCCTAGTAGTCACAGTTCATGGTCTTGCCAGTCACAGTCTCAGTCAAGATCTTTTTCTCCATACAGATCACATTCACGGTCTAGGTCATGTTCATACAGAAATAGTTCCAGTCCTAGAAGTCGATCAGAGTCATGGAGCCCTCTTCACAGAAAATATAAAGACAACAGCAATGATAGTGTTAAGAGATGATATTTTAAATTGTTCATATTGTGAAATATTAAGTTACGTTGTCTTCATACATACATACAGTATGTATATATGAAGTGTGTGTGTGTATATATATATATTGTGTGTGTGTGCGTGTGTGTGTGTGTGCGCGTGTGAGAGAGAGAGAGAGAGAGAGATTTTCAATGGGAATTTGTGTATATTAATTCAGTTTTATTTGTTTATTTTTGTTTAGTACTGAAAGGTAGCACTGTGTATTGTACTGTTATGATACATATATAAGAATTATATAGAAGTTGAAATTAATCTGTGCAAATATTTGATGTTCTATTACAACTCTGAGATTGTTGCTCAATGTAATGTTTGAATATCATACATCTTTTGAAATAAGGAAAGGATAGAAGCTGTGAGAGAAGAGGGGAAAAAAAGTATAAAATTTGTGGACAGAAATAACTTTTAATAATTGTTGATGGTATAAAATATGTTATATTTATAAGCAACTTATTCATAATGACAAGCTAATTTCACAATGGAAATGTGGATTTCATTTTGTTGGTATGAATATTCGGAATATTTGGAATAGTTGGTATTCAGACTTTTTTTAAACCTAAATTTGTAACAAATTCTTGCCGTGATGGTTTTTTTTTTTTTTTTTTTGTTTTGTTTTTTAAAGACAACTTTTTTCTTCTTTACTATTGGAAAAGATTTCAAATTCAAGTTCTCACAATATTGAAATTTTTTTAGTTGTAATCAATTGAAAGAAAAGTTTTCAAAATATTCAGTATAAGATCTTAAAATTATAATAAAAGTACATTTAAGAAAAATTTTAAAATAATGGAAATGGTCATAAACGCATTTAAATAAAAGAAATTGATGTTGATTTCCTTAATTTTATTCAAAAATATATTTGTTGATAAGATGAGTGCAAATTCCAGAACATATAACAAATGTAAGAAATTAATATTAAATACTGGAAATGATTGTTGCAATTCTGAAAGTGAACACCATAACTTTACACTTAAATGGGAAACATATAGTTAGAACTCGTTTTGCTGTAAAATTCAAAAAAAGTGTAAAGTCAAAAGTCAAAAAATTCTTATCTGTCATAGCAACACTGAATGCTATGACAGATAAGAATTGTGCACATATAAAAAAAAAAAAAAAAAAGATTTTTCCAATTCAAGGTGAAAATTAACAGATACTGATGTATTTCTTAGCCATAAAATAAGACAATATTTTTGCTATTTAAATTTTAATTATTCACTAATTATATATATTTTTTTTTTATATGATCTAAAATTTGTTAAAATTAACTGTAGTACAATGAATGTGCTGAGGGCTGGGAAGTCAATAAAAATATTCGGCTCAATTTCTGCATATTGTAATCTTTAAGAAATACACATGGTGGAAGGTTTACTATAAATTCTTAAAAACATAATATCAGCACTATTATCTTTTGCATTATTATTATTTGCTAAAAAATTGACAGTTGTCTCTTTGATGTACAAAAAAACCAGAACGAAAAAGGTAAAGAAAGATGCCTGGATTAATTGGAAAAGGTGTGGAACCTTACATGTTAATATTATGAGAAATTACACTGCAAATTGATTAGAAATTGAATTTGCAACAATGTAGTTCTTTCAAAATTAGAGCAACAACCAAGATTCTAATCATATTAGCATTAGTAAAGAAAAAGTGATGCAAAGAGGCAAGCTTATATGGCATCAACCATGAAACACCACTACCCATTTCATTTTCCCAATTCTTTCATATGGAACAGTCTCTGGCTGAAAACAGATTCACATACATCTGTCCTGCAACCATCATTTTCCAATTTAAATTTCCCGTGTGTGTGTGTGTGTGCGCGTGCGTGCGTGCGTGCGTGCGTGCGTGCGTGCGTGTGTGTGTGTGTGTGTGTGTGTGTGTGAATAGGGGGCATGTGAATGTGGTCTAAGAACAAGTAAGAATGTCATCATTTAGTTTACTCAACACATTTAAAGCTTTAAACACTTCAATCAGGCCTTCATAGTTTTCCTAGGTAGGATGTTCCTTTGTAAGGGTTAACAGGCCCCTTAGAAGAAAAATAACACCATGAACAAAATAGGACATATAATTTTTAGAACAGCTATAAAAATGCCATGAACTGGGCAATTTGTTAGTTATCTTAACCTATTTTTAGGTTACCAAGATTGGAAATCTTGACATAGTGGACATAGTGTTTTTGTCAAGCAGTTCCTGGGGTTCCCCACAAATCTGCATTAAGTTCTCTGTGATGTATGCACAACATTGCAAGGCCAGTCAGTGTGGGTTATGTGCGAGTAGTGTGTTGTTTGTGTTGTTTGACTGGCCTCTTAGTTATTGGGAGGCTCTATCACCATGGAAGGAGCCTTTCAGCATCTGTCCACTGGCACAAGGAGCCGGGCCAGGAAGGTAGGCTCTCTCTCCACTTGCAAAGCAAGAGAGGAGAGAGAGGCCAAGTTAGAGGAACAGAGCGAGTTGGATAGGAAAGGTAAGAAAAGAGGAAGGAAGCAAGGGTAGGGAAAGAGGGGAAGGCTACCCCCCCAGCAGAGGGCCAAACGGCCAGATGATTCCCACACCTGTCAGTTGACCAGCGTTAGCAGAACCCCTTCGATGAGGATTCATCAAGGGTGGTTAAAATTCTGCCTGGGGAGTGTCGTAGACCAGCAAAAGAGCCCGAAAGCATATAATCCCATGCTGATGGACATGCAGCATCAGCAAAGGAGCTTCAAGGAGCAGAGGCGAAGGCAGGAATCCCATTGGTTTATCCTGCAGAGAGAAGTGTCGGCATTGGCAAGAATCTCTGGTGGAAGCTTTGTCAAGAGAAGTTGAGAATCACCCGGTGAAGTCTTCTAGGAGCTGCAGAGAACATGTTGGAGTATTGCAGGAGAAGATGAAGTTACTGTGGATGGACAGGGAAAAAAATTAGAGGCGGCTCTCGAGTGGCCACATAATAGAGACTTGGTGACGTGATTGCAATGGTGCATCTTGTGAAGTAGAGAATCATTACTGGGTTTGGTATATCCTTATGGCTGACAAGTTATTTAATTTCTTGTGTGGCTGGCAGTAGGGAAGCTAGTCGACAGAATGAGGTGCAGTAGTCATAGGGGTGCCAGTTGGTGGTTGTGAGTGACAGCGGCATCTGTTGAAGACTGCGGTGGCATAGGTCGAGAATGATTTGTAGGCTTCTTCTGATTCCAATACCTAACCTCTGGATGGATTGTCGGTGCAACGAGGGCCAGAAGAAACTGGTTGTGGTGGTCAAGATAGATCAGACAGGAGTGCATCACGTGGTTCCAGTCCTCTGACTCTCCACAAATGCAAAAAGCATCATCAGCCAGACCAAAGTTGAGAAGACGCCTTTTAAATGATCCGTGGCCAGTCAAAAGAAAGGATGTGTAGACATTAGGATAGAATCAGTTGCAACATCGTTTGTTGAGGAAGGTGGCATCTGAATAAAGAGTTTAGTAATTTCACCTGTTGATGAGTTATTTCATCATGTCTGCCATAGGGAAACCAGTTCAGTCCACACACGGGTCATTTCACATATCATTAAAACGCGTAGTGTCTGTACGCGTTTTAATGGTGAGTATTTCAACCTCTTTGTTCTTCTTGATGGCATGAGAGAGGCCGAAGTATATGACATGGAGATCTAGGGGTAGGCATCCAGTAAGAACTTGTAGTGCAGTGGTTGATGTGGTCCGACAGTGCATTCTTACTATCATCATCCTGTTATACCACGCTGCGGCGCCACATGTGACAATGGGAATAAATACAGCTGTGTAAAGATGTAAAACCCAGTCTTTGCAGGTGAAGCGTGCCAGCATGGTAATATAGGCTTTAATTTTCTCTTTTAGACCGGGGTTCGAGCCCGTCACCACCAAATACGGAGTATGCGGAAAGGTCAAGGAATGACCACCGCATATCCCGGAGCAATATGGCCTTAGTTGCTAATGCTCCTAAAAACCAAATAACATAACATAACATAATTTTCTCTTTTATAGAACATAGGTTGGGAATGAAAGTTCCTCGGTCATCCAATGTAATACCTAGATATTTGACAGTGCATTGGTTTTTGAGTGATTGCCCTTTATAACAGATGGTTGGAAGCCTCCTCACATCCAACTTTCCTTTCAGTAGAAGGGTTTGCTCTTTTCAGTAGAGACTGAAAGTTTGTTGTTCTCAGTCCACTTGGAAAGGGCAGACAGTAGGTCCTTCAATGATGATGATAAGGTCGTCGGCATAAGAAGTTTGTGTCACGTTGGGATATATCCTCAGAAGCCAGTCATCCAGGATCATATTCCACACTTCTGGACCAAGGATGGAGCCTTCGGGACAGCCTCTGGTAAGTTACCGGGTGATAGAATGGAACTGTGCTTTGATGGTGAGATGTCGGTTAGAGTAGTAGCTCTTGAGGCAGTTGAACAGATTCTGAGAGCAATCAGTGGCCCTGACCTTCTGTAGGATGGCCACCCACCAAACGGTGTCAAAGGTGCTCTTAAAATCTATAAAAATTGCAAAGACATAGATGGCCTCAGAATCTTTTGCAAGTTTCAGAATCGTGGTCAGAGCATCAATTGTGGAACAACTCAGCCTGAACCCGAACTGGAGGGGAGCTGCAAGACCTTTAGCTTCGTATGCAGGCTGGAGGCGAAATAGCAGGAGTCTCTCAAGCACTGTACCCAGTATTGGTAAAAGTGCTATAGGACGATAAGCTGTTATCCTGCCAGTGGGATCCTTTGGTAGAAGTCTCAGGTATGCAACTTTCCAGTGTGATGGAAATATGCCATCTTTCAGGCAGGTGTTGAAAAGCTGAATGAAGGTAGCTGGAGTGACAATCCAAAGATGTTTGACAGATTCGCCCTCGATGAGGTCCAGACCAAGAGCCTTGCCATTCTTGATCTTGTTGATGGCCATGGCCACTTCCTCTTCAGTAAAAGGATCTTCAATAGTGGTAGGTTGGAAATTTTGGTGACTTGATTATGGAAGTCTGTGTTTAGGGCAGCATCATCTTGTAAATCATATCATCCAGAATTTTGTTCATTGTGTCCAGCCAATTTGTTGTCTCAGGAGAGCCATTATTGCGTATAGAATTGATGATGTCTGTAGACCTGATTTTGTTCCTGACAAGTTTACGCACTAGGCCCCAAGGGTTCCTTGTCCCTTCTGTCTCTACCAGTGTGCACCATGAGTTTTGTTTGGCATGGTAAATCCTATTGCAATATTCTCTGCGAAGGGCTCTGAATCTTTCTTTGTATTGATCAGCAATGTGGGGAGGCTCAGTTCTGCATTTACGCTGATATGCTCTACATGCATACTTGAGATCATTCCATATGTTAGTAAGATCCTGCGACCACCAGGGGACTAACCTTTGACTTTTAGAACATTTCTTCATGCAATTGAGGCTTTCAGTAGCAATGATTGAACAAAATCTGTTTTCTGGGTACTATTTGTGGAGTGATACCTATTGAGGGCAGAGGGGCTGCAGGTGGTTTCCCGGATGATCTCATCAAAAATGTCCCATTTAGCCGATCTTATAGAGAACCTGGAAGTATCATGCATGTCGATCAGTAATACAGTGTGTGATAAGGATCACTGGTGGTTGCATATTCGTGCACCTGCCATTGTTGGAGACAATTGCTGAGGAAGGTGTTATAAGGGTAACATCCAAGTTGGATTCCCTAATTCCGAGGAATAGGTAGTAGATTGACCCAGTAGATTAGCAATCTCCAATCTGAGAGCAACAATAAATTCGTCAAGTAAAACCTCTAGCATCAGTCGTGGCATTGTACTTTTTTTTTTTTTTTTTTTTTTTGATTTGGTAGTTGTTGGCGCATCGGCTTCTGTGGCCATATTGCACCTCCCAAGGTTTTTGCAGTACTTTGATCCAAGCCCGAGGCGGGAATCGAACCCGCGACCTTTGGGTTGCCGGGCAGGTACTTTACCCACTCGGCTAGCCCGGTCGGCTGTGGCATTGTACCAACTAGTAGTGTGTGCATTGGAGTTGGCTGCAATGATAACATGTGAATCTTCAAGCAGGTCAAGAGCCTGTTCCAGGGTGGCAATATGCGGGTGGATGTCAGTACCGAACTGAAAGTAGGATGTAAGGACTGAGATGCGGCCAAAGCAGCCAGTAGGACGTGCATAAGGAATCAAGTCTGGTCACAACTAGGTCCAGGTTGCAGATTAAATCTTGACATGATGCATTATGATTTAAGCTGCCGATATGCTATGAAAAAATCAAACCAAACAACCCCAACTTCAATCAGGTCTTCTAGCAGGTGCCTCATTTCCAGACAATGCCATTTACAGCAGTCAAGACTTGGTAAGAGTACCCTTTTTTGATTATAACTAATCTGTTGATCTTCTCTGCACATATTCCAATGATCCACATCCTTTCTGAAATGAGACTTCTGAACTGTTTGCATTGCAGTTTTGGAAGTCTCAAAATGTGGATCGACCTGTTTATCCCTACTTGCAAAATTCCTGCATGCCATTTGCAGAACCCCACTAGCTATCCTAGCAGTCTATCTGCACTGTTCAGAGAACTTCATCTTGGACTGTACAATTACCCCAAAGTCTTTTCTGTTCTACACCACACCTTGAGTGTGGTATTGCCAAGTTGGTAGTACCACACTCAAGAGGACCCAATACTGAATCCTGGTGGACCCCACTAATAACATTAAACCATGAAATGCAGCAGCCACTGTCTGTTTGCTACTCCTTGGTAGCAAACAGAGAGTGGCTGCTACTCCTAGGTAGGGTGCCCTAGTAGGTCATCCCTTTATCCCTAATGCCAGAGTGCTGCAGTTTGTACAGCAGTATTTCATTGGAACAGTGACAAAAGTTTTACTGAAATCTAAGTATATGAAATCAAAATTCAAAATTATTTTTTTATATACAGTTCCGTTCTTTAGTTACTGCATCAAAGTAGCCAGTCAGATTGTTTACACAAGATCACCCCATAATAAATCCATTAGAAAGACAGTATAATTGCATTTCTGTCTAGTAATGCAGGAAAAATGATCCTGTATTACTAGGTTTATCACTGAATCCATTATTTTCCTCTGAAGTCAAAGTCAAGGCAACATCATAGAGACCTTTAATTACTCACTTTGCCCTTTGATTTCCCCCCTCCCCTTTGTAAATGAGAGAGAGACATTTGCACAATTGCAGGAGCATCCTTGGATTCAGGGACTTCCCCTGAATCCAAGGATGCTCCTGTAATTATGGCTAAAGGTTTCTTTACCTTTTTTGCTGCTACTTTAAATATAATTGGATAACTTCTATCAATCCCAGCCTTAGGGATTGATAGAAGTTCACGATAGGAGGGAGTATATGATGAGAGCCTTGTCGATCAATTCGGCCCTGGAGGGAATGTGCAAGGCTCAAGGGGTAGATTTTTTTCAGCCTGGACTGTACTTGTTAACAGGAGAGATTGCTTCTACAGGGATGGGATACACTTAAATAGAAAGGGTGCAAGAATTTTTGCTGATGCTGTCGAGGCAGTGTTAGGTGGGTCGGAAAACTGCTAGTTGGGGGGGATACAAGGACTAATAGATTAACAGTAGCCAGTGGCAGAGGTGGAAGTGATTCTTGCACTGCTTCTATTGAAATGAGCAGAAGTCTGAAAAACAAGATGCAGGATATTTCAGAGACTGCTGGTAGTCATTGCGGTACAAGTAAACACATGGGTTGTGTTAGGGTAGCTAAGAATAGAAACAGGTGCATGTATACCTGCGTGTACACCAATGCTTTTGAGGTATTGCTCAAAACATCAAAGGCAGATATTGTTGGGATATCAGAGACGTGGTGTCACACAGATATAAGTAATGCGGAACTGGAATTTGGGGAATACAATGTGTATAGAAAGGATAGACAGGACAGGAGGGGAGGAGGGGTTATGCTATTAATTAAGAAACACATAAAGTCCAAGGAAGTGAAGCCAGTCGACATCGATGGACAGGGCAGTGTCGAGTCAGTTTGGTGTGACATAAGCATAGGGAAATCAAAATTGAGAGTAGGAGTGTGCTATAGGCCTAATGACTCTGATGAGTATAATAAGATATTGTACAGGGAAATAGAGTGGGCCAGTAAATCAGAGAGTCTTATAATGGGGGACTTTAATTTCCCAGATATTGACTGGAATTTGTGGGTTGGTCACTCGCACACTAGCAAGGCTTTTGTGGATTTATTGGATGATTGTTTTCTACATCAGCATGTTCGTGAGGCAACAAGAGGGAGCAATACTCTTGATCTGATTATCAGTAGTGATTCTTCATGCATTAAGAATCTGCAGATAAATGAACCACTAGGTGGCAGTGATCACAGTGTGTTGAAGTGGGATTTACTCAAGGAGGTAACTACCATCAGAGGTAAAGGGAAGGGTTTTTGTTTTCGTAAAGGCGACTATGATGGTCTGAGACAGTATTTAAATTCTATACAGTGGGACCAACTGATGATGTTACCAACAGCAAACTCAAAATGGGAAGCATTCAAGGAACTAATCTTGGAGGCTACCAGGCTTTACATACCAACTAAGAAATATTGTTCAAGGTTTAGGCCTAAATGGTTGTCAGATGAACTAATGAGACATGTGGCAGAGAAGAAAAATGCATGGGATACATACAAATTAATGGGTGACATGGAAGCCTATGATAGATATAAGTTGGTCTGTAACCAAGTCACAAAGGAGATTAGGCAGGCAAAGGCAGACTATGAAAAATCCTTGGCAAAGGATGCAAAGAAAAACAGAAAAGAGTTCTTTACATACTTGAACTCGAAAAGGAAAGGGATGAATCAGATTGGTCCACTGGATATTGATGGTTCAACAGTTGAGGATCCTGCTCAGGTGGCTAACAATCTAAACGAGTATTTTGCATCTACATTCACGCATGAGGAGTTATTCAGGAAGGAGAATGATGTAGGTAAAGTAAACATTGGCAGTGAGCTGGATGATTTTGTAATAACTGAGAGGAAAGTGGAGGAGAGATTGTTGAGGAAAAACATAAAAAAGGCACCTGGGGTGGATGGGATCTATCCAGTTATATTAAAGGAGGCAGCAAAGGAAGTATGCAAACCCCTAGCCATAATTATGAGAGCTTCTTTGGACTCAGGGGAGGTACCCATAGACTGGAGATGTGCAAATGTAACCCCAATTCACAAAGGAGGATCAAAGGCTGACACAAGTAATTATAGACCTGTTAGTTTAACTTCTGTTCCAGGTAAATTAATGGAGGCACTGGTTAAAGAAGCACTGCAGGATCATCTAGACAAGAATTCAGTTATAGCTCAGACGCAGCATGGTTTTGTTAAGGGCACGTCTTGCCTGACCAATTTGATTGCATACTATGATGTAGTCACAAAAGAACTGGATGCAGGGAATAACTTTGATATTATATATTTGGATCTTAGAAAGGCTTTTGATACTGTTGCACATGGAAGACTGCTGCACAAATTGGAGCAGTGTGGCATTGGAGGCAAATTGCTGCTATGGATAAGGGGATGGTTGAGTGGCAGAAGACAGAGAGTGGTAATCAATGGACACTGCTCAACGTGGACTAATGTTATTAGTGGAGTTCCTCAAGGTTCAGTGTTGGGTCCGTTGTTGTTTTCGGTGTTTATGAATGATATTGATGATGGGATATCAAGTTTAATGTCCAAGTTTGCAGATGATACAAAGGTTGGCAGGGTCGTTAAGGACAATACTGACGCTATGCTGCTGCAACAGGATCTGGAAAGGTTGAACAGATGGGCTGAGAGGTGGCAAATGAGGTTTAACATCGACAAATGTAAAGTGCTGCATATGGGAAACAGTAACCCCAGAGCAACGTATCAACTCTGCGGTACTACACTGACAGTGGTGGAGAATGAAAAGGACCTGGGGGTAATTGTGCAGGCAGATATGAAGTTCTCTGAGCAGTGCAGACGAGCTGCAAGAGTAGCTCATGGTGTCTTGTCAATGATATACAGGAATTTTTCTAGCAGGGATAAGGAGGTGATTATTCCCTTGTATAAGGCAATGGTAAGGCCACATCTTGAGTACTGTATACAGGTCTGGAGGCCTCATTTCAAGAAGGATGTAGAGCTGCTGGAATGGGTACAGAGAAGGGCAACAAGATTAGTAAATGGAACAAAGGGTTGCTCTTACGAAGAAAGGCTTAAGTTTTGCAAATTACAGAGTTTGGAGACTAGGCACCGGCGAGGTGATCTGATAGAGGTGTATAAGGCTTTGAATGGTTTGAGCATGCTCAATGCCAATGGGATTCTTCATCTTTCTCAGAATAATCACCTCAGAGGGCATAAATTCAAATTGAGGAAGGACGGATGTCGGATAGATGTGCGGAAATTTGCCTTTGGCCAGCGGGTGGTTGGTTGGTGGAACCGACTTCCATCACTTGTTGAATTTGATAGCCTAAACAAATTTAAAGCTCAACTGGACAGGTATTTCGAACGAACAGAGGAGTGAAATGGGAGTGGGTTTTTTTTTTTTTTTTTTGGCTGATGCTGAATAAGCTTGCTTTCTTGCATCATATGCCAATGCTAATGCTAATGCTTATTTACTTTTAGCATCAACAATTTCTCTTCCCCTTTCTTTTCAATTACCACAAAGTCATTTAGATTATATAATTTAGTATAACTTCTGGTATTCCTATCTTTAAAAACTCCTTCACGTGTGAATGTAAGATACAACGTATTTATTCAGCTTTTCATCAACTTGTACAGGATCATCAATAGTTATGACATTCATATCCAGTATTAACATATGCAAGAATTCCTTGCCATCTTTCCTTACATTGGTAGTCAAAGACTTCCTGTAATCTTCCTTAGCATTCCTAACCCTCTGATTAACTTTATTGCAGATTATTCTGTAATCAAGGCAACATCAAACATAGATGAACTGTGTTTGAAATTGCCTGATTGATTACTGCACATGTTCCAACTGGTTAAGAGGATAAAGGGTTGGAATTGCAGAGGAAAGGAACAAGTCCATCAAAATATTTGTAGAAAAGGCATGTAATAGAAATTGTAGTTTGTGAGATAGGAAGTGGGTATTAATTATCCTGATTGCTCTCTTTTGGATGGAATCAAATATTTTTAGAAGGGTTTGAAAGATATATATACCTGGATGCAGGAATAGTTTTCCTAGGTAGGGAGTTCTTTTGCAAAGGTTAACAGCCCCTCAGAAAGAAAATAACACCATGAACAAAATGGGACATATAATTTTTAGAACCGCTATAAAAATGCTGTGAACTAGGTGATTTGTTAATACCAAAATTAATATAGAATTTATTAATTCTATATTAATTTTCTTTAATTAATGTTAATTAAAGAAATAACTATCAAAATTAAAGGGTAGTTCTTTAATTCTGAAAAGAAGTGAAATAAAAAATACTTGAGAGAGTAATTCTAGAAGCTACTCACCTTTTTTCACATTTAAAGAAGTTTGATTTTAGGTCTAAGCCAAAATGAATGGCAAAAGAATTGAGATTTGATGAGGTGGAAGTGGTAAGAGATTGCAAGTGGCAACCTAATATGAGAGATAGGATTGGAAAGAGAAAGTATCAAGGAGAGTAGTTAAACACAGAAGTCTGATGAAAGCTATAAAGAAAAGAAGAAAAATTGGATTAAATGTACTGAGTCAGGGAGGCAGTTTATTAAGGGAAGAGAAGAGAAGAGAGAACTGAAGAGAAGTTGATGGGTGGGAGATTGAAGCGAAGTTTAATTGAATTGTTGGAGGGTTTAATAGAGGCTGATTACCATGCTCTGGAGGAGAGGACAAGGGATGGTGGGAGATGGAGATGCAATTGAGTTTTGGCTGTTGTGGACCTGCTGTGTGGCAGGGAACTTTTGATGATGAGGAGCAGTGCATTGCTCCTTGTTATTGCCATTGCAAGTTTACCCCCCCTTCCCATTTGAATGTCGCTTTTATATTTACTTTTTTTTTCTTTTTTTTTTTTTATGTTGGGACCGAATAATTACGTCTTATAACCAGTCACTCAGTCCATTAGATTACTCCACACTTCTGGAGTTTGTTCATAAGGAAGGTTCATATCCAAATTCCTGACTTCTCACTTGATCAGCCACCAGTTGGCATTTAGATGACCATCTGCGAAATAGTGGAATTGTTATCTGATAATATTTTCATTCTTCCATAACCTGGTTAATTATGGTGCTCATTTAATATTAATGAGGCTGAGTTCATTGTAGATGTTGACAATCCACTTTCAGCTGTCAGAGAAAACTCTGTATATCCTGTTATTTGTTATTTGGTTTTTAGGAGCATTAGCAACTAAGGCCATATTGCTCGGGGATATGCGGTGGTCATTCCCTGACCTTTCCGCATCCTCCGTATTTGGTGGTGACGGGCTCGAACCCCGGTCTAATCAAGAAGCGTGTGCTACGCACTGCTGCTCCTTCCCACCTGGCTACGGAGGTGCCTCTGTATATCCTATTTTGCAACACAAGTCAACTGTACTCCAAGCCAATGCTTATCGCAGAGCCAAGATCAGGAAGTGTAAAGGTAACCTGTTGGATTTTTTTCCCTTGATAACATTTTTTGAATGAGAGAACATAATAAAAATGGTTAACACTATTTATCAAAATATATTTCTGATCATTTTCATGAATGAAAATTAACAAATTAGAGACAAGAGCTTGAAACAGATACTCATTTTCATTCAGTACCGAGAATGATATCAAAAATTTGAACCAAATAAAAAAAAAAAAAATTTGCTGGAAATAAACAACCTTAAGTTTTATACATTTTTAATATATGTTTCATCCTTTTTTAACATTTCATATTCCTAAATGCTTTATAATACCTTTTATTATACCATTAAAAAACTAACTTGTCTAGAAATAAATATAGGCAGTCTCCAAATTACATTGTTTCAATATAACACTGTTTTTAATTTTAAAAACTATCACTTCTTCTCCCCTTTTATTAAGAAATATTGTAAGGAACAAAATATCAAAAACAGGGTCTAAACTGATAATGTGATAAAAACATATGAGTTGCTTTCCTTCCAGTATTTCTCTTTGTTGCAATCAGTAGATCAAGAAGCGTCAGCAAAGCAGGTGAACCTAGGAGTTCTGCAGGTGTACAATATCAAGACATCCATAGACAGTACTGCTATTATGAGAGGGAGGCACTTGAGCTGCAATGAATAGTGGGTGGCATATTGAATGGCAATGTATTCAAGAATTTCCTGTCTCCCAAAAATTTTATTACAGATTGTGGAATTTACAATGAGATTTGCTTTGATGAAATGGACATAAGTGACATGGTAAAGACATGGAATCGCATTATGCTCTGCTCATTGTGGGACCTGATTAAATTGGAACTACAAAGCAAGGTGGATCAATCCAAGAGTTCAGAGGACCCAGGTGCAAGAGATAATTTTGAGGATTACCCAGTCCTTTTTTTCTGTGACTCGGATTACTCTTTGTGTAGATTTAGACCCTTTTCAAACAGATATCTGTGTGCATTGCATTCCCCACCTGCTCCCCAAGGCCTGGTCCTGCAACAGATAAGAGTGCAGATGAAAGAGGAACTGTAGACAACACTGCAAGTAAAACAGCTCAAAACAAGGATGACTGAAAGCTTCGGTTTGAAAATGAATGAATGACCATTCTTGTTGAAGATAACCCAAACATGGAAAGGAGTACATTTAAGTACATTTCAATCAAATATTGAGCAGTCTTTTAGCAAAGACTACACAACAAACTGATGTCAATAGAAGAAGAAAAGAACAAAATTCTCTTTAAAAAAAAGAGAAATTTGGCACAATCAACACCATATGAAAATAATAAATAATCGCATATACAGTACAGTACAATTCAAGTGTAGTGTAGTGTATTGTGCCTGTGAACATTTATTTTTATGTTAATATTAAGGACAGGAAAGAAATAAAATTGCTTTCCTGTTTTAATATTAATTTATTTAATTTTCACTTTTAATGAGTAGTTTAGTGAAAAAAATTTACAAGAATGCATCTCCCATTGTACAAACTCATTTTTAAAAAACAGTCCAATTCACATCATTATTATTATTATTATTAGCCATATGGTACAAGGAAGCCTGAGGCTTATGCTGTACCAGGCAAAAGAGAGAGAGAGAGAGAGAGAGAGAGAAAGTAAAAGGGAATCACCAAGAAAGAGAAGAATGATGGTATCCAGCTCAGGACCCTGGGTGAGCCAAGCCCATACTCACCAGATGTGAGCCCCTGGGGTATGTCACTGTTCGTTCATTTTATACTTAGTTTGTTAATGCCCCTACAAACTCCATTAGAGAAGTATCAGCACATTTCTTCTAATAATACTGATACTGTTCCACATTAACAACTGTTGTACATATTGGAGTAGTATGGCAGTCAGGGCAAGTAACTTTAATGGATAAAGGGATAGCTGAGTGGTAGGAGACATAGTGGTTATTAATGGTCACTGCTCCTCAAGGATTAATGTTATCAATGTAGTCCCTCGGGGGGGGTGTTAGTCCCTTACTGTTTTTAATAATTATTAACAATATTGATGAAGGCATATCAAGATAATGTATAAATTTGCTTATGATGCAAAAGTTGACAGGGCAGTTAATGACAATAATCTGTGTATGTTACTCAACACAAGCTGGATAAATTAGGCAGATGGGCTGAAAGGTGGCAATTGGAGTTTAACATTAGTTTTTTTTTTTTTTTTTCATTTGTTAGTTGTTGATGCATCGGCTTCTGTGGCCTTATGGCCACAGAAGCCGATGCGCCAACAACATCACAGTAAAATGCAAAGTTTTTGCATTTTACTGTGATCCAAGCCTGAGGCAGGATTCCAACCCGCAACCTTTGGGTTGCCAGGCAGGCACTTTATCCACCTGGCTAGCCCGGTCGGCTTTTAACATTTGTAAATGCAAGATACTGCAGTGGGATATCAGTAATTCGAAATGTAACAAACTTAAGGTAGTTGAGAATGGAAATGACCTAGGGTGAATTCTAGTCTGACATGAAGTTCTCTGAGCAAGGCAGACAGGCTGCTAGGATACTTCATGGGATTATGTCTGTGATATACAGAGCTTTTTCCAGCAGGGAATAAGAAGTGATTGTTATATTCCCAGCTGATGGCTCATGAACACCTGGGGGTTCACAAAAGTGTTCCAAGGGGTTTGCACTAAAAATTCTGTAATGGCATCTGCTTAGATTTACATAGGTATATTTTTGTAAAGTACAAAATAGTTTAATATTAATTTATGTGGTTCGGTTCAAAATATATATTTAGTTGTGGTTTGGGTTGTGCACTCTTACATAGCCAGTATGTGCAATAGGATGTTGAGGTGGGGTTCAAATGTGCCGATATGTATTGCACCATTTAGTCACGGGTCAGACAAACTCCAGTAAACATTGCTAGTCGCTGTAAAAAAAAAAAAGTAAAGTGCAGCCATTATCAACCCACTGCAGGATTTAAGCCTCCTCAACAATTCATGCTGAGGGAAATGAACCATAATCTGCCACGCTGGTCCAGTGCAGGTTGGCAGATCGACCGTATTCAGCAGTCAGGGGCTTGAACCCCGGTCTACTCGGAGAGCGTGTGCTACTGCACTCCCGCTCCTGCCCACTTGGCTACGGAGTCGCTGTACTGTGCCATATCATGTTGGATTTGAATGCTATACAGTATTAAATTGTTTCTAAATGGATTCTTAGTATTTTTAAACTTTAAAAATCATTATGGACCATTGGTTAAAAACTTATAACTAATAATAAACAAAGATAGAATAAAGTAAAATAAAATTAAATATAAAGTAAAGAATTACCAACAAAAAAGCTGCATCTCCCACAGTTCCTTATATGGTTAGTTTACTATCTTACATTATATCATGTTAAATAAGTATGTTTTCCATACTAAATTTTTTTTCATTCTGAAAGACCATAACAATGGTCTTTCAGAATGGTACAGCAATGCAGCACATGCTCAGGGGTTCAAGCCCCTGACTGCTAAATACAGTTGATCTGCCAACCCACACTGGACCAGCATGGCAGATTATGATCCATTTCCCTCAACATGAATCATTGGAGTCTTTCATCCTGCAGTGGATTGATAATGGCTGCAGTTTACTCTTCTTTTTTTTTTTTTTTTTTTTTAACTTAATAATATTTTTATATTATTATGTGTTATCACTTATAAAAGCGTAGTACTGAAAATATTTTATAATAAAAATTCAGAACTACAGTCGAAGTTCTATATAACAATCCCAAGGGAATGAGAAAAAAGTCGTTATATCGATTGTTCATAAAATAGCATTAGGTTAATGAGAAATTGGGACCAACTACATGGGATGTGAAAAAGTGTGGGACATTAAAAAGAGGGTCGCTATAAAAAGCAAAAGCTTAGACTGTATTATATGATTTCAGAGAATATAGGCTTAGTGGTTCGCAATAAAAATATTAAGTTGAAAGGGGGTTTACGAGTCAAAAAATGTTGGGAACTAGAACTGCTGATATAAAGCAATGGTTAGGATCATTTTGAGTAGTGAATACATGTTTGGAAGCCTCATTTTAACAGGAATATAGATCTCTTGGAAGGTACTGATAACAGCAAAATTATGAAAGGAAGCAAGCTTATATAGCATTAGCCAGAAAAAGAAAAAGCTGCCCCTTCAATTGCCCATACCTTCTAAATTTATTTTAAATTTAATTTAGATGGTTGGAATAAACTCCAAGTGGAAGTTTATTCCAACAATCAGTTACTAGCTGGCTGAAAGAAAATTTCTGCACATCTAACTTGCAACCATCTTTTTACAATTTAAAGTCTTATGCACTTCACCCACCTAGGTCACTTCACAAGTGCCTAGTTTCCAGATACTACAATTTACAGACTTCTGTCTTTCTTGGTATGAGTACCTCTTTTTTTTTTTAGCCCTGGCTAATCTTGTTGCTTTTATCTCCACCCATTCCAACAGATCTAAGACCTTGTGAAATTGAGGCTTCTAAAGCTGTATGCAGGACTCAAAATGTAGACAAACCATGATCTTCTACAGAATGATAATAACCAATTTGTCCCTGTCGGCAAAATTTGTGTATATCTTTGACAGTACCCCATGGACCATCCTAGCAGAATGCCTGCACTGCCAGAGAACTTCAGGTATTGTACAAATACCCCTTTGTACATGTACAATACATGAAGTATTGTACCATGGGTTTTTTTTTTTTCCCCACTACCTTTCAGGTTACTGCTATCCAGATATAATATCTTGCATTTGTCAATATTAAATTCCACTTGCCATTTGAATTTCAACCCATATGCTTAATTTAAATAGCTCTTGTTGAGTAGCATACTCAGATTACTGCCATTAACTGCCCTGCCAAACTTGTATCATCAACAAATTTAAGCATTAAACTTGATATGCCTTCATCATCATTAGTCTTTAAAGAGCAGTGACCATTAATAACCACTTTTTTTTTTCTTTTTTTTTTTTTTGCCTGCTGCTCAACCACATCCTTTTTATCCAAAGCAGTAGCATGCCCCTACTGCCACATTGCTCCAATTTGTACAGTGGTTGTTCATGTGGAACAGTATCAAAAGGTTTACTGAAATCTTAAGTGTGATATCAAAACTATTTTTTTTGCATCCAGTTCCTTTGTGAATACATCATAGCAGCTAATCAGATTGCTCTAGACATATCTCCTTAATGTATTGTACAAATCATGCTATAATTGTGCTCAGGTCTGTAATTACTCATTTTGATTTTTGATCATCCTTTGTAAATAGGAGAGACAATTGTAACATCTCCAGTTTTTATGGACCTCCTCTGAATCCAAGGATGTTCTTATAATTATGCTGAAGGTTTGCTCTCCTCATTTGCTCCTCCTTTTAATCTAATTGGATAGACTTCATCACTCCCAGGTACTTATTTACTTTTAGCTTCAACAAAGTTTTCCTTAGCCTGTACAGGATCTCCAGTAGTAAATTCATTCATATCCAGTTGGCCAATGTAATTCATCCCTTTCCTTCTAATCATAGCATACACAATGAATTCCTTGCTACTCTCTTTTTTGCATTCTTAACCCCTGAGTAACTTGAATGTACACTATTTTTTACTTATTGTAAGCCTCTCTGCCCCTGATAATTTATATAATCATTCCATGCATTTTACTTCTCTCACAATATCCTCATCAGTTCAACTGACATCCATTAACCTTGAACAATTTTTATTAGTTTCTATAGAAAGCTTAGAAGCTTCTACAGTTACCCTGGATGTTTCCTATTCATTCAAACGAAAGCATTTGCATTTGTTAACGGTCATCAAGTCCCACTGAAAATAATTTAAAATCCATCTAAGTTTATTGTAATCACCTTTGCAAAAGCAAAATCCTTTCCTTTTATCCTTTACAGTAAATATACCTTTAAATAAATCCCATATCAACACACAATAGATAGTGTCACTTAGTGGTTCCTCTACCTGAAGATTCATAATGCATGAAGAGTCATATGATAATCACATCAAGAGTATTGCTCTCTGTCTCTCTCACAAAAAAAAACTGTTATTGAGTTTATCGAGAAATGTTTTATTGCTAAGTGAGTGTTCAAGTTCCAATGAATACCCGGCAAGTTAAAATACTCCCATGAAACACATTTTTATTAAGTGGCACTCTATTAACTAGATATTGTTCTTTTCAAGATTTCATTTGTAGAGAAAGGTAATTTTTCAGTTCTCTACATTTTGAGAAAACTATCTGATTTAATTAATATACTGCACCAGCTATGTCATGGTGTTTCTGTTATATTTATAATTCAGCATTTTATGAAACATCACGCTTGTCCTATGAGGACCAAATCAATGTATTCATCAATTCATTGTAATGACAATCCCCGTATTTTTTAACAGTCCATGCTAAGAAAAATTCTACCCATTGAGTCATGCACAGCCTGTCTGGGCCAATAGATTGACAAGACTCGCGCGCGCGCGCACACACACACACACACACACACCCGGAGGCGCCTCCGTAGCCAGGTGGGAAGGAGCAGCAGTGCGTAGCACACCCTTCTTGATTAGACCGGGGTTCGAGCCCGTCACCACCAAATACGGAACATGCGGAAAGGTCAGGGAATGACCACCGCACCGGAGCAATATGGCCTTAGTTGCTAATGCTCCTAAAAAAAAAAAAAAAAAACCAAATAACAACAACAACAACACACACCCGGGCCAAATTCAAGACATTTTCAAGTTTAGCGCAGACTCGGCATTATCTCAACATTGCCTCCTGCCTACAAGATAAATCCTCTCTCCTGTATCATATAACAAGTATATCTATACCTCCCTCCTATATTGTAAGTACAAATGTGTTCAACAGTTTCACATTTTGTACTTTTGTACACTTAAAGGATAACTGCTTTAATGTTAATGTGTCACTAATTTTTTCTCCTGGCAGACATACCCCTAGTTCTGTTCCACTTATCCTTTTTGTATAATATATTTCCTTGATAAAACAATCGCAATAATAGCTATTTCCTCAGACTAGCTTCTGCTGTGCTGCCTAATGTGTGAGAATAGTTTGTAGTATTAAGATGGACAGCTTGATGCTTTATGGGTTCCTCGCTTTAATTCCTTCAAGGGCATCAACCAGTGATAAGCTGGAGCCAGTTCATACCAGTTTGTGCAAACCAGTTGTTAAAAAATTTTATACAAACAAATGTTATAACATGATCTCAAAGCAAAATAATCTTAATCTTATAAAATGGTGTAGAAAATAATACAATATACAAAAAAAAACTTCAAATGCAAAGGATCGTTAATTGCTAGTAATTAAAGACCATTTCTATAACAGGTCAAGAATTATATTACTATGCATATGCACTTCTTATTTTTTAGAGACTGCAATATGTATTCATCTTGACATGAGACAAACATCTACTTTATTATTTTCTAACTGGACTTGCCAATATTCTTTAAAATAGTTGTTTATTTGCATTGTATGCTTCAACATGATTATACTTTTTATTTTTAATAACCTAAATAGCTCACATATAATATTTCATAATACAAGAATCATAGGTATTTCTTTCTTAAACATTATTGTGGTGGTTTGCTTACTCACTTGTACATCTTTTCTTTATAGCTTATTCATTTAAAATTTACATATTTTAAATTTGTTAAGAATATTTTTTTCTATTGCAATAAATATATAAAAATGTTTTTTTTTTTTTTTTTAATATATATATATATATTATTATTCTTAAGTTTGATTCCAAATGGCAGAATGATTGTTACTCATTATGGAGAAAGGTACAAAAAATACATACTGTTTTATATCCCTTAAATCAGAACTTTTTATAGGGAACTGGTTGTTAAGATTTTGGCAGCTCATCACTGGCATCAACCATTTCATCAAGCATTCATTCGTCTGTCAAGTGAATTTTCACTTAATCACACACTCTATATATCTATAAGCCAAAGGCATCTCATGTGGTTCCATATTCTATTAAAGTTAGCCCTGCAAACATGTCACAAGCAGTACAAACAAAAATACCCTGTTTTGTATAACTGCCCATGATCTGAGGCATGATTTTTTTATATAAAATTTAAATTAAAACTTTACACCACTGCACCTCAATACTATCAACTGTAATATTAAGGAATAATAAGTAATACATAAGTACGATAACACTACACTATTCCTAGTTACAGATGCACGCACATATTATGCTTTAAAATTACTTTATAAAATTCATAATTTACAGACTTTATAAAAACCCTTAAAGCAGTAATTATACACCTACAGAATAATGAATATTATTCTGTAGGTGTACAACAAGAAATAATGGCAAAGTTTTTATATTATATCAGTACAGTGAACACAGTAGTGACAGAATTCCTATACAGGTGACCGCCGCTTAACGCTAATAATTTGTTCACGAAAAAGAGAGCGCTAAATGAATCAGTGCTAAGTGAGTGCTGTATTCCTGTAATGTAACATATTTGTGAGTCGTGGTCTAGGCCATAGGATATTTCCTAATCAATAATGAACAGTAGCAAAAAGATGCACAAATGTCAGTCAAAATATTTAATATTAAAAATTTGTACATATAAAATATTCTCCATTACATACGTATATAATTATGTGGTAACGTTACGTATCAAAATTAAACTTAAAATGCCAATTAAAATCATGAATTTATTAATTCGATATCCCTGGGCTGTTGAGTTTTCGTAACTTTGATCAATTTTGGGTTGTACTTTGGCCGTCTTCCTAGTAAACTTAATGGGTTTTGCTTTAAAATCCCCGCAGCGTTACCACCCAACAAAGGTGCCTCCGTAGCCAGGTTGGGCAGGAGCAGCAGTGCATAGCACACGCTTCTTGATTAGACTGGGGTTCGAGCCTGTGACCACCAAATACGGAGGATGCGGAAAGGTCAGGGAATGACCACCGCATATCCCCAGAGCAATATGGCCTTAGTTGCTAATGCTCCTAAACACCAAATAACAAACAAACTAACCACCCAACAATAAAGTCAACTGATCCTTCGCCACTTTGAAGCCTGGCATGTTTTTTTTTTCTTCTTTCGATATGAAATTTCTTTTAGGCATTAGTTTCCAAAAAAGTCTGTTTCATCTATGTTAAAAACTTGTTGAGAAGTTTAACACCATCCTTCAATAATTTTTAGAAATTCTTTTTTTAAAGTTTCTGCTCCTTCTTGATCTGCACTTGCAGCTTCTCCCTGGATTTTAAATCTATCTTAACAGCCCTTACAAGCTTTAAATGGTTCCACTTTTTTTTTTTTTAAAGGTGAGCTTTCTTCAGATTATCATATAGGCTAATCGCTTTTTCTTTAATAATATTTAACTTAACGGAATTGTGCATTGGACATTATCTTCAATAAAATTATTTAAAAGTTTCTCCGTTTCAATTATAATAGCCGGCCTAGTTGCTTGCAGTTGAACCTGCCAGTCCTAAATTATTGCACGCATCCACTTGTCGTTGGACGGAATCGATTCGCTTCAAAACGTATAATTTAATTTTCAAATTCAGTATTTTTCTTACCTTAGCAGGCTTCATACCGCGTCCAGACTTTGTCCCTTTTTTAATTCTTATCTGCCATTATTAGTCTTCGAAATTGTAACTGTGTTGCATTAATTATGATACAATGTTCGAGTAAACTGTCCGTTACGGACATGTCTAACACTGTACCAAGTGATGACTAGACTTCATTTAAATGCATATAACGCAAATACTACAAGCAATATACTTGATCATTTTTTAAAATGTTGATCTCAGAACTATGTAACAAGTCACCATAGTGCAATTAAATTAGTGTGGGAGAAAATTTCACTGAGCGTGGGAAAATTTTACAAGTCAGCATAGGGAAACTGTTATTCATTTTCAAGCTATCAACTACATCAGATGAAACGTTTTCATTAAACATGCCAAAAATTCGACCTGTACGCTGGTAAAAGAGTGTTATAATGAGTTATGACAGCATTAGAGTGAGATATGAGTTATAATATATGAACATCATTATAGCGGCGCCTCCGTAGCCAGGTGGGCAAGAGCAGCAGTGTGTATCTAATCAAGAAGCACACGCTTCTTGATTAGACTGGGATTCGAGCCTGTGCCCACCAAATACAGAGGATGCAGAAAGGTCAGGGAATGACCACCGCGTATCCCCGGAGCAATATGGCCTTAGTTGCTAATGCTCCTAAAAACAAAATAACAAACAAACAAACATTGTTATAGCAAATTGGCATAGAGCGAACTGCATTATAACGAGGGCCTGCTGTATTGATTTCTTATGAAGAACTTAATGTAATTAAGTTCCTCACCCAAGTAAGAAAAATTTTTACCAACTTCATAATCGTTAAATCTGTTTATTCAGCAAAAAATTAAGTACAGCAAACTGCACATGGAACAAAAACAGAAAGGTAAAAAGTATGATCAGGTTTGATCACTTCAAATTTGTTAGTAAATTTAAAGAACTGCACTACAAATAAGAAACAAAAGAATATCAAAATCCAATAAATTTTAAGTTTTCAAAATCATGTCCAACAGTTACTACATCACATCCTTGTGCAAGTACTCTTATTAAGAAAGAATTGATTCTGTAAATTGCAGCATTAGGAAACTAGCCATCTATGATAACACCTAATTGAAGCAATTATGGTTTTAAATGGGTTGAGTAAATGAAATGCTGATGGCATCTTTTCTCTTTCCTCTGATGCACGCACAAGGAGGACATAAATTTAAATTGGAAAAGGATGGTTGCAGGAAAAATGTGCTGAAATTTGCCTTTAGCTAAATAGAAATTGATTTTAAGAATAAATTTCCACCTAGTGTTGTGGAAATGAATGGTTTGAATAAATTTAAAGAAAAATTGAATAAATTATCAGAAAGGATGGTCAAACAAAACTGATATTTATTTTAATTAGGGATATGACTGATGATGTATAAACTTGCTTCATTGTTTAATTTTGGCACCACTAATATAAACTTCATTTTACTTTGTAGCTATACACAGTAAACTCAGTACATTTTCTGGCATCATTAATAAGAACACAATATCTATACCAGGGGTCAGCAAACTTTTTTGAGTGAAGAGCCATTTTTGACCTAATTAAAAAAAAATAATCCGAAGCACCACACCTCAGCTCAAGCTGGGAGGAGGGGGGTTAAGAAATGGAACAGAGTGGGAAGGTGTTTTATTTAAAAAATATACATTTTGAAGTCATAATACTGAAAAAAACTTAAACATCTAATTAGGTACGAATTAATGTGACTTTTGCTGCTGCTGAACTTCTTGAGCGAGTCTCTCAACATCAGGCGAGTATGCCGTAATTTTCATCTTTAAACATGCTGAGAGACTCATTTTGTTCAGACGGTTTCTTGATTTATTTTTAATATAGTTCATGTTCGAAAATATTTTCCTGCAGAAATTCATCAAACCAAAAACTGAGAAGTCAAAACGCAAATATTTTCAAATTTTTATACGTGTCCAGTAAGCTACTCCACACATCAAACACAATTTGGTCTTGCTTTTTCAACTCATCTATCACTGTCCATTTGTGTAGAATTGCAAGGCAGCCTTTTACCTCTCCAAATCCTCAATTTTAGTTTTAAGGCATTTTAGCTTTGCACTCCACAGTAGCTTGATTTTTAAGTCCTCTAACTCCATTTCTAATTGTGCTTCGTGCGGGCTAAAAGTTGGAGAGCCACATGCAACGTGCAAGCCGCAGGTTGCCGACCCCTGATCTATGTCTTTAAGCGAGCATACCGTTACATTGCCAAATGGTCACCACAGTTGCGCCATGATACAAAAGGATACAGCATATGTGTATATGCCTATAGGCTCTACTCAACCTGCACCATAGTTCAGAAATTTCATTACCACTGTCAGTTGCATAAAGGTTGAACAATGCTGTTTTACTAGTTTAATGAAGAATGAACCAGCAGAACTGGCAAACCAAAATTCAGCATTAGTTTTGAACATTAAAATGACATTGCTATTTTTGAAGTTTGAAAATCAAGATTCAAAATGTGAGAGAGAGAGAGAGAGAGAGAGAGAGAGAGAGAGAGAGAGAGTGTGTGTGTGTGTGTGTGTGTGTGTGTGTGTGTGTGTGTGTGTGTGTGTGTGTGTGTGTGTGTGTGTGTGTCATTCATAAATTCTAAGTCATTTTTAGAGTTGGAAGAACAGCAAACAAATTTAACAGAATATGGTTAAGGGTATTTTGACCCAAAACAGGAAATTCTAGATTAACAAGGAATATTAAAATGGTGATATGTTCAAATATCACCAATAAAACAGAATTATAGAATGTATAACCAGAGACATTCATTTTATAATTGCATGTCTTTAAAAAATAGCAGATGAATTTAAAAGATGATGTTGACTGGGGGATCACCAAAATTAGTATTACAACCGCATAAGGCCCTGAAAAAGTTATCTATAGAATAAAGAAATAATATTTTTCCCCCTCAGTAGTATATATCACCTGAGTTCAGTACTGGTATAATAGAAGAAATACCTGGTTGGGGAAAAAAGGAGGCTTTTTTCTGGTATTCAAAAAAAGACAATTACAATTTCCTTTAGATCATCATCACTTAAAAACTGATGCTCACACAGGTTTCTTCAGATTCTGAAGAGAAAATAATCACTGAAGGCCATGCTGGATGGAAGGGTAGTTTAACTCGTGGAATTTTCAATCTCTCAAAAAGTAGGAATTTTCAATCTCGCATTTCCTTTGTGGGACTTATGTACAAAAGTATTGTAATTAAGAAGCAAGACACCCCTTGTGAATTTCCCTCTTCTCTATTCCTTTATAGTCTTTAAATTTCTAAGGCTTAGGCATCTCCAGTGATAGTTTTCTTTTGTGATATGTAGTTTATCAAAACAAGTCTTGCATATCCCAGGTCACCAGATATGGTCCCCAATGATTATTTTCTCTTCAGAAAATAATCACTGGGACCATGACTGATTTAACTCTGTAAATCCAGAATCTCTCAAAGTAGCAATATCTTTTTGGGACTTTTGTAATAGGAGCATAGCAATGTCTTGTCAATTTTTCTGTTCTCTACTCCTTTATAGCCCCTCTTCAATTTTTGAGAGCAGTAGTGTAGATATCTCCAGTGATTTTTTTTTTTTTTTTATGTAACCTGTTGTTTATCAAAAGAATTTCTTCCATATCCCAAAAAAATTGTGCCTGGTAAAAGATTGAGCCCTGAATTTTCTAGGTGGTGATATTCCATTGTTAGGATTGCCAAGTGTCCAGTTTGACCCAGTCAGTCCAATATTTTAGCTTACTGTCTGATAAACAAATGGAGCGAACACTGGGCATGTAAATGTTTGTCAGTGTTTGGAACTAAACTGTAATCTCTATTGTTCTCACATAACCAGAATAATAAAATTGTAACCATTGCAATGAAATTTCAGTTTCTAGAGATAGCTGAACCTAACAGTTTCTCCAATGAATCTCTAAGAAGTAACTTTGTACATTGTGTGTATTTTTATTTATTTATATATATTTTTTTTGTAATATACCTCTCAGTTATTTGGATGTGAAAGATGTTTTTCTCTTAAAAAAGATAACAGCTGCACAATCAGATGTAAATCATAAGTTGCAAATTGACTTTGAATAAAGTTTAAATTTAGTTCCATTGTATTGTATTTTAGATTAGTATTTCTTACTATAATCCTCCCCTTTCTAATGGGATCTTTTTTGTTCAATTTAGTTCCATTATACATTTTAGATTAGTGTTTCTTACTATAATCTCCCCTTCCAGTGGCAGTCATATACACTTTAATTCGCCTATCCTACACAACCAAATTTTAAAATTTTTTGGCATATTTTTGGTGTTGTTACTAATACTGGCCATCCTGAGTGGAACCTATAGATTCTTGGCCCATTTAAATTGCTTAAACCAACATTTCCTAAACTGTTACGCGGAGCACTAGAATTCTGTGAAAAATCGTAATTAATAAAGGAATAAAATAAATAAATTTTGCATATTTGTAGCTACACCACTTTTGTATCATTATTTATTATTATTTTATTTATTTATTTATTTTTTTTCGATTATTAATATGCATAGACTAATAATCAAATAGACCACGGAACACTTTATTTTGGCTGGTTTTTGCATAAAAAAGTATGCATAGAGGTAATGATATCTACGAAAAAGTAGCAAAGTAGTGATATAATATGCCATCCGTATGCAATTTAGCTTGGAGTACATGAGTTGAAGGAGAGGAGGAAGCGAGCCAATATCATAACTAAACTCACTTCTTTGTATAAATCTTTTTTGATAATTATCAGTATTTCAAAATACTATTATTAAAATAAATGACCATGGATTTGTGGTTGAAAAAAGGAACTTTAAAACGAGAAGCAAGTACTTCTAATATTGCAACTGTGGTAGATGAAAATGAACACAATATTGTCACACTTCAAAGTGAGGATGAACAATCGCAGCCTTTTGTTCTCCAAAAATCCAAAGTGAAAAAACAGGAATATGGCTAAAATACCAAAACAAAAGTATATCAGTTATTTGAATTTCAGCTTTATGTGAGATGAAAAGTGTTTCATGACTAAAAAAGTTTGGGAAACACTGGCTTAAACCATCACCATATACAGCATTTGTGAATAATTTTTGGTTCATTCCCTTTCTTCAAATATTTGATGATGGCCTGATGTTTCATCCATATTTTCCTTTGAACTGACTAGTTTAAATCTCTTCTTCCTTACTTCATTATATTAAGCTGGATCTGTGCAAATGAGATACGGAAATTTATGAAAGTATGATAAAAATTACAATTTTTATATAACAAGTATATTTATGGTGAAGGTATATAAGTTATTGAACATTCCTTATATATTTATGAAGTAAATTAGCAAGTTTGGAGCATTTAATTAATAGCAAACTGATACACTTTGTTATGTTAGTTTGATAATGCAAAATCCATTGAGGTAAAATTTGGAGAATGTGAATTATGATGTTATGAAAAATTTTTAGATATATTGTGATTGTATTAATATTGACAAGGTAAAAAACCATGACATCTATAAAATCAGCCAGTTAAAAAAAATTATTTCCTTCCCTCCAATTCTATCAAGTATTTTTTTTAAGCCTCCTCTGAAAGTGACACAAACTCTCCACATCAAGAAGTTCATTTGGACAGCCTTTTCCTGTGATTAACTGGCCTCTGACGAAAAGTAAATTTCTTGACATCCAGTCTACAGTTACTGTCATTGATTTAAACAGGGTGATTACGATTATGAGAATCGTGTCTGAAGGCAATCCCTTAATCATGGGAATTTTATTCCTACCATTGCAGTGGTTTTCATTACCTTCTGTTTCTCTGTGAGTCTACGTGCATGTATTCAGTTCCATTCTGCTTGTTTTGCAAGAATGGAAAAATTCCAGAATAACTCACAGTGGAAAACACTGTATCTCCACTTGAGAACAGTTAGCTCAAGCCCAAATGAAAAGATTATCAGAAATTTCTGTAGTGCCGACCGGGCTAGCCGGGTGCGTAAAGTGCATGCCTGGCAACCCAAAGGTCATGGGTTCAATTCCCGCCTCGGGCTTGGATATCACGATGGTGCCGCACTATCCAGTTGGATCTCACGGCCATGATACATGAAGGAAGCAGGAAAAAACTGGCTCCTTCGTGTATTGCTCACATCATATGATAAAAAAAAAAAAAAAAAAAATGTCTCTAGTGTATGACAATACTCAAACCCACACCCTTCCAGATTCAAAGTGATTACCACACTTTACTGGCACAAAAGTTCTAAACTACGAGGACTGTTTGAAAAGCAAGGTAACATGTTTTTGTGAGAGAATATTCAGAACAATAAAATTAGAAGTAAATGAAAATATATTAGCCTATATTAGCTTTCAATGTAATCAATTGTTGCATTCAGGCACTTATATCCCTCCCCTTGTCACAAGTATACAGTTGTACCTCTGTTATAAAATTCGAGAAAAAAAAATTCCAATTCAACACTGTTTAACTTCATCATCATTATCAATTTGGTTCCCTTCTAGATGGTTTATCCAACATCCAAACAGATGAAAGTCAGGACTGTGTGATGGATGAACAGGGCTATCCTGAACACTGTGTCCACTCTTGTGTATAGACAGCAGTATGAATTTGTTTAGCTTTATTTGAACTAACTGCAGCAAAAACAGACTTTTTTTTATCTTGATCAGCAAGAGTTGACAGTTTCTAATGAACTTTTGGAGGCTTAATTCCTTTGGCTCTTAGAAATCAGATAACTGCAAACTTCATTTTTCCACATTTCATGTTTGAGTATTAATTTTGGTTTAGTGACTATTGTCTGCAAAGGTGTACAGCTTCTCTGTAAACAAAATGAAATGAAATGTACCATATGTGCCTATATTTGTGTGACATTTCACTGTTGATTTCTCCCAAAAAATATCTTACAAACAGTCCTCGTATTCCTCCTTGTCTCTTCAGAAAGAGAATAAATACCTCTGGCATTCAGCTTAAGGTCAAAGCCGATGTATAAAAGCTCTCAAAAGTCTTTCAGTACAACAACAGTCTTTCCATGCTGTGGAAAAGATACAGAAGGAATTTTCCTCAAAAAATGCATTAATTTACTTAAAAATAGTGTGTCACAAGTAGGCAATCACATTCAATCGTGCAGAGCAAAAGATTTCACCTCAGAGCCGTCAGAGTTTTAGTGCCATTCATGAATAAAATTAGTGATTCACTGATCACTCATAATTCATGATTCTGAGTTTGTGGGTCCTTTGATTCGTACATGAAGCATTAAGCTGATAAAAGGTGTTCGCCAACAGATGTAGCTGAAAAACTTAAATTATCATGCTGTAAACAGCAGCAATAACCATCTGGTCATTTGCATTTGACCAGAAAAAATAAAGATTATTCAAATAGTATGTATTATTTCTATAAAATAAACCTAAAAAGTCATTTTCCCTTATACTGCCTAAAAGTAAAGGTTCAAAATGCAAACACTGGTCATTATCTGTTGTGGAAACTTGATACTATATGTAGAACTTTAGCCATTGGTTCATAAACTGTGGTACATTTTGGAAGGGAAAAATATTCTATTTATTTATTATTATTTTTTTTTTATACTGCAATATACAATATAATACTTCTCCATTTACCCTTGATATATTTGTACAATAATTTGTAGGATACATTTGTACAATAATATGTACGATGTTTATGGTATGAATATATGTGCTTTGTTTTTTTTACTGTAATGTAAATGTCTGAAATCTGGTGAAGTCCAAAATTTACTGGATCAGGATTAGGCAAGCAATAGGTTCCCAAATTTTTAAATTTCAGTTGTACAGAAAGATAATTTCTCAGTTCTCTTACATTGTGAGAAAAAAAAATATCTTGTTTAATATAGTGTATAAATTGTAATTAGGCTTTCACTACTTGTCGTTATTATATTCAGCTACTCAAATCATTATAAAACCTGTTTCTTTTGTCATTTTCAAAGTATTTCCACCTACCTTTTCATGAACTGCTGTAACCCTGATATGAAAATAAAAAATATGATTAAAAGTCAGTAGAAATGTATGCCTATAAATATCTGAAAAGATACTATTATGAATCTATATATATAAAACACTTAGGTATGCTGGCCAAATTTTCCAACTGCTAATTGTTGCCATCACCCGTTCATGCAGTTCACCTGGCATGACCAGCATTCCTTATTAATTTTTGTACTAACATTTTACAACTGAAGAAAGGCAACCTATGCCTGAAAGCTATCGATGTATGTTTATTTTAACTGTCTTCAATTTTAATAAAATGTTCCAAGTTTTAAGAAGTGTTAAAATGGCTGAACAGTGTAAGAACTTTGAGAAAATGTAGAAGAAATGCTAATGAAACATTAGAGGAGAGATCTATTATTATTATTAGCCATATGGTGCAAGGAAGCCTGAGGCTTATGTTGCACCAGCCAAAATAAAAATTTCTGAACTATCCCGAGAGAGAGAGAGAGAGAAATAAATAAAAGGGAATCACCAAGGAAGAGAAGAATGATGATATCCAGCTCAGAACCCTGGGTGTGCCAAGCCCATACTCACCAGATGTGAGCCCCTCAGAGACCGAAACGAGACTCTAAGACTACAAAGAC
This sequence comes from Mastigoproctus giganteus, assembly GCF_048544385.1. NCBI lineage: Eukaryota > Metazoa > Arthropoda > Arachnida > Uropygi > Thelyphonidae > Mastigoproctus > Mastigoproctus giganteus. The sequence goes on along the minus strand of NC_143579.1, from coordinate 149,112,409 downwards.
GGACAGAAACATTGAAGAAAGAGAAACAAGATTGGAAATGAGAAGACGGCGAAACGCCATAGGACTAATCAAATAGAAGTAACAGATGCAAATGATCAACAAGCTGTAATTAATGTGGAAATATGTGTTACAACTGTGAGTATTGCAATGCAGGATTTGGGGACATTAGTTAAACACATGAATAAATGATCAACAAGCTGTAATTAATGTGGAAATATGTGTTACAACTGTGAGTATTGCAATGCAGAATTTGGGGACATTAGTTAAACACATGAATAAATACACTAATTGCTGTCATGTTGGAAAGGTTTCTCTGTCTGAGACACCTACTCTATTACGAGAGCTGCTTACAGACGATACACGTGATGCAAATAACTACAGAGAACATATGCAGCAATGTGTTTGCATTAATGGGTGCAAAGATAAAATCACCCTGGAAATGGTCCATACTGTTTTAGAATATGCAGCCAGATTTACCATTTGGGGTCACAGCTATGTCCAAATGAGACAAATAAGCCAGGATGTGGACAACTTTATATTTTTGATTCTGCTGAAGCAACAACAAAATGGCTTGAAAAACAAACCAGGAGTGTATGGCTGAAGTAATGCCACAATTAGACGAGATACTGTAACAAGTTAACCCAGGCCAATCCAACAATGAATGTGCGCATGGCATTTATAGAAGACCTGGACTTAGATAAGAGACAATATAATGTCCCTATATCCAAAACGGAGGTTGCTGCAATATTTGTTGGAGAAGACGGGGAATTACCTGCAAATAGAGACGTGCATATATCCCACAGGTGACTGCTGTAAAATTATATCACCGCTAAACAAGAATAGTGAAGGATCTAGATCCCACACCTATTTATGCAATAATCAGAAAGATGCCATATGTTACGCTGGGTACAACTAGTTATTAATATAAATTCCATTCGATATTGACGAATGGGCAGTTTTAAGAAGTGTGCCTAAGAATTACAATTTGTATATGAAATAATAAGAACAAATTCCAGTAATTTTGTGTGATGCAGAATTTCAGTTATTGGATTTTTTGCCTCTGACAGACATCAAAAAAATTTTAATTATCAGACACTGTGTATTTTTTATAGTACACATCTAATTTAGTGACTGTTGTGGGGTAAAAAATTATAACTATACTTTTGAGATCATTAGTTAGGTATTTTAATGAACACAAAATGCATTATAAATTTTAAAAATATATTTATTTTGTTAAATTAATTTAATGACTTAATGAATTTCCCACAAATGAGTTTTTTATAAAAACTACTTTGCAACTTTTAGAAATAATTTAAACAAAGTTTGAAAAATTTTTACACAACCTTTTTTATAAAGATTTTTATAAGTTTATAAAATGGCTTTGTAGAAGTTATAAAATTTATTGAAATATGTACTAAGTATTATAGTTTCACCAAAAGAGGTAGCAAAAAATTTCACCTTTTACCAGAACTGACTCAAAGGGTTGTGGCATCCTTGGCTAACTTTGCTTTTGGCACCCTCCTTTAAGCTGAGAAAGGTTTTCCAAGTCAAAAATAAAATATCAATTTTTAATTATTTATTAATTTCACAAGAAGCAGTAATTAATACATACTCATTAAATTAATAAATTATATTTTTAATTTAAGTGTTCATTTCATTTAATTTTTTATAATTTGTGTACTCAAACAATTTGACATCATTGGCAAACTTGGTTCTTGCACTGGCCACCAATACCGGCAGCATTACAAGGATTCTTAGCGAATGATGCCATCAAATTGTTTGAGCACATGAATTGTGAAATGTTCAATGAGAATAACTGCCATCAGAATGGTTTTGCAAATATTTTAATTCTTCATATAAATCAATGATGGAAATGACTTCCTGATTCTGTATACATATACAGATGATTGTTATGCTTTACAGTCAACTCAAATTGTCTTTCAGTTACTGGATTTTGCCATCTATCAAAAAAATGGATGCTAATATTTTCCTTCTCTATCATTCCAACTTAATTTTGATGTTCACTACCAAACATTTTTTGCAGCTTCTAAAAGGCATTTAAATTTATCATCTATTTTACAATTTTTAAGTATTCCATCCATTCTGAAGGCAGAGGGAACAGCTTGTGACATCAGATTGGCCTCTTTGAGGAATTTGATTGTGATGTTTAGCTCAAAATGTACAAAACAATGAAGCACTAGATAAATTTGCTTCAACAGTTCAAAATTTGGAAACAAACTGCCTATCTAGAATTCACTGTTCACTTGTTTTTGTTGATTGAGAATAACATTTCTTTTCTGTCGTACTTTTCTTTTTCATTAACTTGTTCAGTAACATTTCTTTTTCTTTTGCAAGTGCTGTTTCATATTCAGTTTCAGAATCATTTTTGTGATCACTTCGGCCTCACTTGCACTGGATGTCTCAGTAGTGTGCTTCCTCCATTTTGAGATGCTGGTAAAGTTTGTGCCCTGTAAAACTTAGTTTAATGCAAGGGCTTGTGGTTGATATAATATAGTTAGGTGTCGGAATGAAGACCTAGAGCCTGAGAACAGCAAAAGATAATCCTGACTGCAACACTGAAATCAATAAACCAAGGTGAAATTATAAAAATCAGAATAAGCATTTCATTTACATCAGCATTTCTTCATAAACTGTTGGATGCAACTCCCCGCAGGGGGGGGGGATTGCAGTTGGATATCGACAAATGTGTAATGTATAAAAATCATCTTTGTTAAAAGTAAAAACAAGTGCATACTTTATTAACACTTGCTTCATTAACCAAAACACAAGCCAATTTTCCTGCTCACATGCTATTTATGCTATGTTTTTTTTTTTTCTTTTCCCTCAATTTTATCATAGTTTTGATAGGTGTAGCTACAACTACTTTGAATAAGCAATGCTTTGCCATTAATGTTGCCTAACATAATGTTACTTATAAAGTAGCCCAGTATCAGGGCAACCTCAATGTGAAGGCATTCAATATGAGATATAACAAAAACAATACCATTTCATGACCACCAATACCAATACAAAGTATACTTAATAAATTTGATGAGTTTCAAGTACTGGTCAAGCCACCAAATGCAGATATTGTTGGGGTAATAAGAGACATGGTGTCGCACAGATATAAGCAGTGCAGAATTGGAATTTAAGGAGTACAATTTGTACAGAAAACATAGGACAGGAAGGGAGGGAGGAGAGGTTATGCTGTTAGTTAAGAAATAAAATCTAAGGAAGTGCATCAAATTGACATTGGTAGACAATGCAATGTTGAGTCAGTGTGGTGTGACCTAAGCATTGGGAAAGGGAAAATGAGAGTAGGTGTGTGTTATAGGCCTATGAATCTGATGAGTACAATGAGCAATTCTGCAGAGAAACAGTGGGCCAGTAAATCAGAATTTCTTATACTGGGGGAAGGGGTCACATCTGGTGAGTATGGACTTGGCACTACTACTACTTCTCTCTCTCTGGGTAACTCAATTCTTTTTTGGCTGGTGCAGCATAAGCCTCAGGCTTACTTTCACCATATGGCTAATAATAATTTAATTTTCCAGACATTGACTTGAAATTTGTATGTTGGTCACTAGCACACTAGCAAGACATTTTTGGATTTCTTGGATGACTATTTTTACAGCGACATGTTTGCAAGGCAAACAGAGAGAGTAATACTCTTGATCTGAGTGTCAGCAGTGATTATTCATACATTAAGCATTTGCAGATAAAGGAACCACTGGGTTATTTGCCCTTAATGCCATACTGCTCTAATTTGTACAGCAGTCTTCCATGTGCAACAGTATCAAAGGCTTTCCTGAAATCCAAGTATATGATATCAAAATTATTTTTTGCACCCAGTTCCTTTGTGATCACATCACAATATCCCAGCAAATTGGTCAGACAAGAACTCCCTTTAAGAAACCCATGCTGTGTCTTATCCACTACTACTGCAGTCTCTAGATAATCCTGTAATGCTTTTTTGTGACTCCAGTGACTCCATTATTTTCCCCGTAACAAAATGTCAAACTAACCGGTCTGTGATTAGGTGTGTCACCTTTTGAATCCCCTTTGTGAATACATTTGCACATGCTTCCAGTCCATAGGAGCCTCCTCTGAATCTATGGAAACTCATAATTATGGCTAAGCATTTGCTAAAGGTTTTCTCCTCCACTTTGCTCTCAGTTATTAGCTGTTTGTTATAATTTCATCTACATTCAAACTCGTTGGGTGTGAATGTAGATGCAAATTACTCATTCAGTTTATCAACTACCTGAGCATGATCATCAATAGTCTAACCATCTATGTTAAGTGGACCAATCTGATTCATCTTTCCTTCTAGAGTCTATATAAGTAAAGAACTCTTTGCATCCTTTGCCAAAGATTTCTCTTAATCTGCCTTCGCCTGCCTACACTCCTTTGTGACTTGATTACAGACTAGTTTATGTCTGCCATAGGCTTCTGTGTTGCCTGATAATTTATATGCAACCCTTGCATGTTTCTTCTCTTCCACAAGCCTCACTAATTTACATGACATCCATTTAGGCTAACCTAATCCTTATGTTCTGTTGGTTAGGTAACTTTTGATGGTGTTAGAGAGGTTTCCAGTATGGTGGTTTTGTGCAAAAGGCATTGTGTGTTATCACATCCTCAGTCTAAAACACTGATGAATCCAACATCTTTCTATTTCGGAAGATTTAGGAGAAGTCTGATTGGCCTGCCTCCCTAAAATCCACTTGTGCACACCTCGATGGTAAGCCTTGTTACATCACTTAGGTAGCAACGAATGTATAGAGGGTGTCTCAAAAATATTGGTACTAACGTTTAGGGGAGGTAGTTAACATCTAAAGGAATGTGAATCGCATAGGAAAGATCACCGTAACTCGGTACACGGTGCTGTTCAGTTCGTGAGGGAAAATTTCTGGTTTACTCGTTCAAGCAGTAGTCGCCGCACAAAGAGCATGCATCGATATACAAACTGAGCTGGCAGACATGCACTTAGTGTATGGATTAGCAGAGGGGCCCACATCGCTTCACAATAAATGTGTGGGCAGGTATGGTCGGTGACTGGTTAATTGGCCCATACCTGCTACCATCCCGCATGAACTCCGCTAAATATCGGATCTTTCTTGAACAAGTTCTACCAGGGTTACTTGACGAAGTTCCAGCAAATGTGAGACGCAACATTTGGTTTCACATGACGGGGTGCCTGCCCATTGGAAGGTGTGTTCGTGACCATTTGAACAGGCGTTTTGGGTGTCAATGGATTGGCTGTGGTGAACCCGTTGCCTGGCCCCCACGCTCACCTGATTTATCGAGCCTTGAGTTCTTTCTGTGGGGGCCCTCAAATCTATCATGTATGAATCGCCTGTGGAGACGGAAATGGATCTCGTGGCGAGACTCGTCTGCGCTGCTGCTGCTGTCAAATGAACTCCAGGTATGTTTGACCGTGTCCGCCAAACCATGCTGCGTCGGTGTCACACTTGCATCGCGTCTCATGGTGGAACCTTGAGCATCTGTTGTAACATGAAATGCATCCATCTCGTACTCCATTGTTAATATTATGCCACTAATTACTGTCCTGTGTCATTTCTGCTTCTTGTGCCTCTGCTACTACTTTCCCCGTGACGTTGCCGGTTATGGGTTCCTATGCAATTCGCATTCCTTTAGATGATACCTACCTCCCCTAAACGTTTGTACCAATATTTTTGAGACACCCTGTAGAGTGGTTCTCTTAAAGGTGCCTAGTCAAACGCGAAGAGGAAAAGACCCTCCAGCATATGACAACATGAAACAAATGGCCCTCAGTCCCCAGTGGTTTTCACTCCCCCTCTTATGGCAGCAAGAGGCTCAGAGTGGAAGCAGAGGGTGCTAAGAATCTGAGTATGATTAGGCTGCCATGCACGGAAACTGAACTTGGCCTGTTACAATGTAAGATCGCTCATCGGTGAAGACAGAATATTAGAGCTGGAAAAGGTAGAAAATCAATTGGAATATCATTGGTTTGGCTGAAACAAGATATGAATCATTTATAAGTTTATCAAGTGGAAATCTGCTGTACACCATTGGAAACAATGAAAGAAGCGAAGGTGGGGTTGGCTTTCTGGTCCACTTTGGTACATTTTGGAATTCAAAAGTATATCACCAAGGGTGTCAAGACTACTAAGGATTTCTAAGATGTACGAGCTAAAGGTTATAAAGTTTATAACGAACCAACATTATGCCATGATGATGAAGAGGTTGAAGAAATGTACACAGAAATTGTCTTCTAGATGAACAGAAAACCCACTACACTATCATTATGGGGGGACTTCAATGCTAAGGATGGAAAGAGAAAACAGTGCATAAAGGGGAGCTAGGAAATTTTGGAATTGGTGAAAGCAATGAAAGAGGTAAAAGAAAAGGGTTGACAGAAAGTGGAAATGGAAGAGCCCAAATGGATTAACAACTAATGAAATCGACTTCATCCGTTATCGTCCTGAACAAGGTATGTGTTGGAAGTGACCACAGAATGGAATGAAAAGAAAGGAAAAAAACTGACTCCAGTAAATAATACGAATGTCTGAGATAACAGGAGGAGAAATGGCAATATGTACTGGAATTTAAAAATAAGTTTGAGCTTCTGCAGACTGCTCAAGACCAAAATATCGACGAGGAATATTACAACTTTCTGAAAGTGATAAAGCCCAGTAACCTATAAGAAAAAAAATTCCAAAGAAGAAAAAAATTAGTCAAACACTTGTCATGATGAACCGAAGATGACAAATGAAGAGCAAGATAAACACTGACAAGGAGAAAATTTAGTATACGAGTTTTGCAAAACCATTAGAAAGAGACTCAGAGAGGCAATAAGAAGATTTAACACAGGAAATGTAGAACAAGCATCAAGGGAGAACAAAGGACTTAAATCAGCAATAATACAGAAAAATGTTACTGATGGTGTACTTAGAAATAGCAGAAGACTACTATAGAGAATTATACAAGGAGTGAGGGAATGATGCCCGCAGTGGTGAAAGTGGGTTGCAAATTACTAACACATACAACATACCCGATATCCTATCTCATGAGGTAGAACATGCGTTGAAGATTCAGAAAGTCCCGTGGGAAGATGAAGTTATTGTAGATTTGTTAAAAATTGGGAGGAAGAGACGACACAAAAACTGGCAAGACTGTTCACAAAATGCATTAGAAAATGTGTGATGCCCAAAGAATGGAATAATGCAATCATACTTTTGCTGCATGAGAAAGGAAATAAATCAGAAATTGGAAATTATAGACCAATTAGCTTGGTATCCCACATTTACAAGTTGTTAACAATGGTCATTAATAACAGATTAGAAAGTACTTCATGAGAATTAACTGAAAGAGCAAGCTGGCTTTAGGACAGGATTCTCAATTGTGGATCACCTTCACGTAATATCACAGCTAATAGAAAAAGCAAATGAATTGTACACCAGTTATGCCTGGCATTTGTGGATTATGAAAAGGCACATGACTCCACACAGCATAAGGCAATGTTTCGAGCACTGGAAAGACAAGGCATAGATACCCCATATATTATGATTTTGAAGAAAATATATGCGATCTCTACCTCCTTTATTAGACTAGACAAAGACAGTAGCAAATTTAAAATTGAGAAAGGAGTTGACAAGGAGATACATCTCTGAAGTTGTTTAGTGCTGCCCTTGAGGAAGCTTCCAGAAGATTAGACTGTTCACAGAAAGGAGTCAATATTAATGGAGATTGCCTAAACCTATATATCATTGTGATCATCAGAAATAATCCCAAAGAATTAGTGGAAAATCTTAATCAGTTATGCAGAGTCAGTAAGGATTTTGGATGAATATGGCTAAAACAAAAGTAATGATTAACAAATATGCCACAGAAAGGGATATAATGATTGAAGGAATAGTAATTGAAAAGGTTGAGTCAGAAGAATAAATTTTGGATGGATAGCATTCAGGAAGTATAGCCACATACGGAGGAGCAATATCCCAATTTGTCTGAAATGTAAAATACTGAACCAATGTATACTTCCCACCTTGACTTATGGAAGTGAAACTTGGGCACTCACCAAAAGAATGGAAGAGAAGCTGAGGGCTACACATTGAAGAATGGGACGAATTATATTGGGAATCAGACCCTTAGTTTAGAAGAGAAACACATGGATTAGGCAGCAAACTCAAGTAAAGGACATTCTTATCAAAACTAAAGAACTAAAATGGTCTTGGGCAGGAAACAGCACGAAGACAAGATGACAGATGGACTAAGAAAATAACAGCATGGTACCCAAGAGGAGCGAGGAGAAAACCTGGAAGACAACAACAGAGATGGACAGATGAAATTCATGAGTTTGTGGGTAGTAAATGGATGGCCATTGCACAAAATAGAAGGAACTGGTAAGTTGCCGGAGAGGCCTTCATCCTGCAGTGGATTGAAAATGGCTGATGATGAGGAAACCTTATAACCTAAACCAGTGGCGTAACCGGAAAATACACTCGGGGGGGCTGCACATCCCGAGAAAAATTGTACGTAGATTTTTACTAGTCCTTAAATTTCGAAATTTTACAGGTATCCCCCAGACCAATATCCCTTTATTGTGGAGGGTTTTTTTTTTTTTTTTTTTTGCATGTCTTGTTATTTATCTTTAAAAAGTAGATAAATAAAATAACAAAAAAATGTCTTCACAAACTTTATTTCATGGATCTACAATAAAAAATGAACATTTTATTCTCGAAAATAGGCAAAGCCAACATAAAACTATACATTTGTATTCGAACCAAAAAAAGAAAAAGCCTTTTATACTCAACAAAATACCAAGTGGGTGTTATAATTTATATTTAAACGCCTTGGTTTTTTTTTTCTCCGAGAAGATCTATGACTTCTTCGGGATTAATGATTACGTCGTAGTGGAGGCTCACATCTGGTGATTATGGGCTTGGCATACCCAGGGTCATGAGCTGGATACCATCATTCTTCTTTTCTTGGTGACTCCCTTAGTCTCTCTCAAAGTTACTTGGTATTTTTTTTTTTTTTTTTTTTTTTTTTTGGCTGGCGCAGCACAAGCCTCAGGCTTCCTTGCACCATGTAGATATTAATAATAATAATATTCAAAAGAACTAAACCCTCCAGCCTTTCCTGCCCCATACGGTTTCTTAAATAACTTTTTAAACGATTTAACTTTGAATTAGATCTTCCAACTGTCGCAGTGGATATCGGTAAAGCGGCAAATGTTTTTAGTAACTGATATATATTTGGATATGTACTGTATATCTTTATTACATATTGTTAAGGATTCTATGGCAGTCACAGTATTTCGTTGATTTTCAGCGCATTCCTTCCGCCAGAGGTTAATTAACATATTTTCATTAACAAACTTTGAGCTATTTAAAAGGTCATCTGCGTAAAACGAAAATAGTTTTCGTAAATTTTGAACATAGATAACTTCAATAACATTACTTTTTGGAAGGAGATAAAATAAGATAAAACATCCTTATGTGTTAAAAAAGGGAGACTTGATTGATTTAAGAAATTATCTAAAAACCGCACAAAAATCTAGATCCCATAATAGTCCTCGGTATTATCGCACCGTGTATTACAGCTGTTGGTGTGACGATCTGTAATTCACGGTACCTTCAAACTTATTTGGTAATTTTTATATAAACCTTGAATTTCTAAAAAAAAAGATGATGAAATTGTTTGTCAGCATCTGATCTCATTTCTTGTAGTACTTTTTTTTTAAGAAATTTGCCTGATCAATTGTTTTCTTTAGATCAATATTAATGGTAAGTATTTTCTCAAGCCTAATGCTGAATACTTTTTTTTAATGCTCTAAACGTCGTGTCTAACAATTCAATGAATATAATTACGGATTCATCTAAAAAAATGTGCCCCATCTAGTGGGGCACTTTTTTTTTTAGATGATTTTTCTTGGAATTCGGACACAGTTCTTCTGTCTTTTCTTCTAATACCAACTGCCTCTTTGGATACTGAAAGAATTCGTAAACTTTTTGAATGATTCCCATGCAGTTTCTGGTATCTTGCAAATCGCATGAATTCGAAATTGCTAAATTTAAGCAATGAGATACGCAGTGCACATAAAGTGCTTTTGGGTTTAATTCTGCCGCTCATTGCCCCAGGCCGTCATATCTTTGTCCGCGGCAGTAGCTCTGCCTTCCCATGTGCCGGCAGTAAGCAAAATAAAATTTTCCGCCCTAAATGTTGAATATTGATAAGCGTTAACTAATCAGAAAACAAGTCAGTAAAACAACGTCCAAAAAATTTCGGCGCCCTCTTGAACTGCCGCGCTTACCTCGCCTACCCACTTGCGGCAGCCTTGGTCCGCAAATATTTTTTATATCTTGCCCAAATTTTTCAAATTGATTAATTATTTCTTTCACTATATTTTCACCAGTTTCAGAATTTAGAAGGACAATGAAAGAAAATTTTCGCACATTTGAAATTTTTTTCCGTCTGCATATCTGATGCAAAGCGACCTTTGTTGAAATGTCTGTAGTTTCGTCAGCTAACACAGAAAAATATTTAGCTTTCTTCACTCTGTTCATAATCTGTTCCTGAAGTATAGAATCACGACATTCAATTATTTCGTTCTGGATGCCCGCATTAGTGTGTAATGAATTTTCACCGGCAGTTCTTAAATTATTTTCTAAAACAGTGTCCCCAGCGTCAACTCCTTCCCTTAACGAAGTTCGTAAGTTTCCTTCATTACAGTTTACAGCTTCTAATAAGTTAATGGGCCCACTGTCTCGATGACCTCTGTCAGGGGCTCTCTCTCTCTGTGTCTTTCCTTCCTTCTTGTTTATTCTCCTCGACTTATGGCCATATTACTTTTCCTCTGATAATAATTATAAGTGAAATGATCGTAGGGTTAGGACAAAATCCGTGCTCTCGGCAAATGAAATGCTGTTCGAGTACCCAATCGCTGCGGCATCGGATTCGCGTTGTGTTAAAGCAGGTGTGTCAAACTCATTTCTGTCGCGGGTCATTTTGTGTGATGGTATGATTTTCGCGGGCCGCATAAAATTTTCTTAAATATTATATATTGATTCAGGATTCAGTAGCATAATCAGGATAATGGACCTGGCGGCCAATAAGCCGGATAAACAATGGGCACAACATATAACACTACTCATGACCCACACACTTCTAAATCTCTGGCTTTGGCAGGGTACTGTCACCGATACATAGAACTTTCGCGGAGATGGGAGAAATCCCAGGAGCCGCTAGACCCTCGATATACCTCATACCTCAATCAGGATAATTAAAACTCATATGTAATTAACATTTAAATTTTTATTCAGATCTACAGAATACAAGTAATTTAGAATTTAGTATGTATAGTGAAGAAATGGGAGTAAAATGGCTGTTGATGAACTGGTAACCAAAGGAGCGCAAGGCAGTAAAAGTAACACACCTCTATTAGTTACAATTTATTAGGAAACGTTTCGGAAATTGCTACAAAGACTGAAGATGTATTTTGTAACAATAACAATTTCCGAAACGTTTCCTAATAAATTGTAACTAATAGAGGTGTGTTACTTTGGCTGCCTTGCGCTCCTTTGGTTTTAGTATATATAATTGTTATATTATTATTTTTATTTAAAAATTAAATATTCAATATATTTATGAGAATAATTAATTTGTTTTCTCGGAAACCTGCCAGCGTTTACCCCCTACTAGTTTTTCAACATCAGGAGTCAAAGACTGGGAACATAAAATTTTAAGTATGTCGGAAAGATGTTTATCTGTCAGTCTCGATCTATACGCCGTTTTATTTAATTTCATACATGAAAATAATTGCTCGCATAAGTATGTACTCCCAAAGTAGCACATAATTTGCGCAGCAAACTTTTTAATTTCCGGGTATTTTTCACCTAAGTAAGAATATATTTTTGGAATTCCTACTTCTCGATATTTGTCTTTCAAAAATGAATCATTTTGGAAATCAATTAATTCCAGTTGAATCAAAGTGGGAGCTTTTTCGATTTCAAATGAAAAAGGTCCAACAAAAAAAGAAAACATATCTTCTAACTCTTTAAAATCATTAAAACGCTTCTCGAATTCGTTTTTGATTTCCTCAATTTTGTTACAATAATCTAAGAAAGGGAAATTTTGATTTTGTGTTTTCAACTGCTCGCAAATAGGAAAATGAGCCAAAACTTCTTTTTTTTAATGATTTTTAAACTACGTTAATTTTTGTACAAAACTTGCTATTGCGTCGTACATGTTCGTTATTAACTTATTTTTACCTTGCAATGAAATGTTAAGATTATTAAGGTGGCTTGTAATATCAATTAAAAGTGCCAAATCCTTAATCCACAAAGGATTTTTTTATAACTGATACATTTTCATTTCAAGAAAAACTGTTATTTCCTCCAAAAGCATATAAAACTAATGATATTAAGAGTAGGAGACCGGCGGAATTACTCAGCAAGTACAGCTCACTGTTGAAAAAAAAGCCGTGAATTCCGTTGAATTTGAAAGTGTCTGCAATACTGCCCAGACACGATAGGAGGGTGTATATGATGAGAGCCTTGTCGCCCTGGAGGGATTGTGCAAGGCTCAAGGGGTAGAATTTTTTTCAGCCTGGTCTGTACTTCTTAACAGGAGAGACTGCTTCTACAACATCCTGAGTAAAATAAACTTCAATGCTCCCTGTAGACAAGTCAGGAACCTTACACCGTTTCGCCTTGACTCTGCCAACACGGACTTAATGAAGTTCAGTCCACTGAACTGAATCAGCAAATCAGCAAATGACTCTCGCATTGACTTCTTTGACAACTCCCAATCACTGATGAACTCCATCCACAAGTTTGCCTCTTCACTTAAACTGCAAAGTGACTAGCTCACATCTAATTATTGTAGCTTATTATTTGTTATATTATTTTTCTATTCTCTAACGGATTAATTATTACTTGTTTTACCGGTAACTTAACTTAATACAATCCTCTTTTGTACATATGCTTTATTGTTTGAATTTGTATCAATGTTTATCGTCCTGTAGAATTTCACATTATTGTTATTATGTTTATTGATCTGATCTCAGATACACTGTTAATGGTTACCTGTTGTGTATCTTTTTATTAATAAAATAAAAAATAAAAAAAAATAAAAAAATACAGAGATGGGATACACTTAAATAGAAAGGGTGCAAGAATTTTTGCTGATGCTGTCGAGGCAGTGTTAGGTGGGTCGGAAAACTGCTAGTTGGGGAGGGGATACAAGGACTAATAGATTAACAGTAGCCACTGGCAGAGGTGGAAGTGATTCTTGCACTGCTTCTATTGAAATGAGCAGAAGCCTGAAAAACAAGATGCAGAATATTTCAGAGACTGCTGGGATTCATTGCGGTGCAAGTAAACACATGGGTTGTGTTAGGGTAGCTAAGAATAGAAACAGGTGCATGCATACTTGCGTGTACACCAATGCTAGGAGTTTGGTAAATAAATTTGATGAATTTGAGGTATTGCTCAAAACATCAAAGGCAGATATTGTTGGGATATCAGAGATGTGGTGTCACACAGATATAAGGAATGCGGAACTGGAATTTGGGGAATACAATGTGTATAGAAAGGATAGACAGGGGAGGAGGGGTTATGCTATTAATTAAGAAACACATAAAATCCAAGCAAGTGAAGCCAGTCGACATCGATGGACAGGGCAGTGTCGAGTCAGTTTGGTGTGACATAAGCATAGGGAAATCAAAATTGAGAGTAGGAGTGTGCTATAGGCCTAATGACTCTGATGAGTATAATAAGATATTGTACAGGGAAATGGAGTAGGCCAGTAAATCAGAGTCATATAATGGGGGATTTTAATTTCCCAGATATTGACTGGAATTTGTGGGTTGGTCACTCACACACTAGCCAGGCCTTTGTGGATTTATTGGATGATTGTTTTCTACATCAGCATGTTCGTGAGGCAACAAGAGGGAGCAATACTCTTGATCTGATTATCAGTAGTGATTCTTCATGCATTAAGAATCTGCAGATAAATGAACCACTAGGTGGCAGTGATCACAGTGTGTTGAAGTGGGATTTACTTAAGGAGGTGACTACCAACAGAGGTAAAGGGAAGGGTTTTTGTTTTCGTAAAGGCGACTATGATGTTCTGAGACAGTATTTAAATTCTATACAGTGGGACCAACTGATATTATTACCAACAGCAAACTCAAAATGGGAAGCATTCAAGGAACTAATCTTGGAAACTACCATGCTTTACATACCAACTAAGAAACATTGTTCAAGGTTTAGGCCTAAATGGTGGTCAGATGAACTAATGAGACATGTGGCAGAGAAGAAAAATGCATGGAATACATACAAATTAATGGGCGACATGGAAGCCTATGATAGATATAAGTTGGTCTGTAACCAAGTCACAAAGGAGATTAGGCAGGCAAAGGCAGACTACGAAAAATCTTTGGCAAAGGATGCAAAGAAAAAAAGAGTTCTTTACCTATTTAAACTCAAGAAGGAAAGGGATGAATCAGATTGGTCCACTGGATATTGATGGTTCAACAGTTGAGGATCCTGCTCAGGTGGCTAACAATCTAAACGAGTATTTTGCATCTACATTCACGCATGAGGAGTTATTCAGGAAGGAGAATGGCGTAGGTAAAGTAGGCATTGGCAGTGAGCTAGATGATTTTGTAATAACAGAGGAAAGTGGAGGAGAGATTGTTGAGGATAAACATAAAAAAGGCACCAGGGTTGGATGGGATCTATCCAGTTATATTAAGGAGGCAGCAAAGGAAGTAAGCAAACCCCTAGCCATAATTATGAGAGCTTCTTTGGACTCAGGGGAGGTACCCATAGACTGGAGATGCGCAAATGTAACCCCAATTCACAAAGGAGGATCAAAGGCTGACACAAGTAATTATAGACCTGTTAGTTTAACTTCTGTTCCAGGAAGATTAATGGAAGCACTGGTTAAAGAAGCACTGCAGGATCATCTAGACAAGAATTAAGTTATAGCTCAGATGCAGCATGGTTTTGTTAAGGGCAGGTCTTGCCTGACCAATTTGATTGGATACTATGATGTAGTCACAAAAGAACTGGATGCAGGGAATAACTTTGATATTATATATTTGGATCTTAGAAAGGCTTTTGATACTGTTGCACATGGAAGACTGCTACACAAATTGGAGCAGTGTGGCATTGGAGGCAAATTGCTGCTATGGAAAAGGGGAAGGTTCAGTGGCAGAAGACAGATAGTGGTAATGAATGGACACTGCTCAACGTGGACTAATGTTATTAGTGGAGTTTCTCAGGGTTCAGTGTTGGGTCCGTTGTTGTTTTCGGTGTTTATGAATGATATTGATGATGGGATATCAAGTTTAATGTCCAACTTTGCAGATGATACAAAGGTTGGCAGGGTTGTTAAGGACACTACTGACGCTATGCTGCTGCAACAGGATCTGGAAAGGTTGAACAGATGGGCTGAGAGGTGGCAAATGAAGTTTAACATTGACAAATGTAAAGTACTACATATGGGAAACAGAGCAACGTATCAACTCTGGGGTACTACACTGACAGTGGTGGAGAATGAAAAGGACCTGGGGGTAATTGTGCAGGCAGATATGAAGTTCTCTGAGCAGTGCAGACGAGCTGCAAGAGTAGCTCATGGTGTCTTGTCAATGATATACAGGAATTTTTCTAGCAGGGATAAGGAGGTGATTATTCCCTTCTATAAGGCAATGGTTAGGCCACATCTTGAGTACTGTATACAGGTCTGGAAGCCTCATTTCAAGAAGGATGTAGAGCTGCTGGAACGGGTACAGAGAAGGGCAACAAGATTAGTGAATGGAACAAAGGGTTGCTCTTACGAAGAAAGGCTTAAGTTTTGCAAATTACAAAGTTTGGAGACTAGGCACCGGCGAGGTGATCTGATAGAGGTGTATAAGGCTTTGAATGGTTTGAGCATGCTCAAAGCCAATGGGATTCTTCCTCTTGCTCAGAATAATCACCTCAGAGGGCATAAATTCAAATTGAGGAAGGACGGATGTCGGATAAAGTGCGGAAATTTGCCTTTGGCCAGCGGTTGGTTGGTTGGTTGGTTGGTGGAACCGACTTCCATCATTTGTTGTTGAAGTTGATAGCCTAAACAAATTTAAGGCTCAACTGGACAGGTATTTCGAAAGAACGGAGGGGTGAAATGAGAGTGGTGGGTTTTTTTTTTTTTTTTTTGGCTGATGCTGAATAAGCTTGCTTTCTTGCATCATATCCCTCTACTAATGCTAATGCTAAAATCTCTTTAAAACTTTGTGGCATGATAGCCATCGAACTTCTGTATAATAACGAAGATCGTCGAACTCAGATTCTAAATCTTTAAGATGAGAAGTAAAATTGCTGATGGTTGAGTGCTATCGCTCGAATAAAATTGATTGTTTTTGTTACTGTTTTCAATACATCGTCCATTTTTAATATTTTTAAACACAGAACTTGTTGATGAATAAGGCAGTGTACAGCCATGGTTTTCGGTTTATCTGTGTACTTAACTTGTAATTTTCTAATCAATTTTGACACAAATCCTCGATTTTCACCTGTCATTGATTTAGCACCGTCGGTTGTTACAGATACAAGTCTGTCAAGTGGAAGCTTACACTTTTCTAAAATGCTCCACACAGCAGCAAAAATATCTTCGCCAGTCCTAGTTCCAAGAAGAGGGATAACTTCCAACAATTTTTTCGTGATCATTGTGTTATTATCGCAACCACAAAAAAATACAACAACTGAGCAACATCTCGTATATCAATCCTTTCATCAATCGAAATTGAAAAGAATAAGACTTCTGTAGATATATCCTGTAGTTGTAGTAGAAGTGGAATGTGATGCAAGAAAGCAAGTGTATGAGTCTATGCATCAGCCAAAGGAAAAAAAAAAAATCACATCATTCCCTGCAAATGCCTGTCCAGTTCCTCCTTAAATTTATTCAACTTATCAACTTCCACAACAGATGGAAGTTTGTTCCAGAAATTAACCACCCGCTGGCTAAAGGCAAATTTCCGCATACGTATTCTACATATGTCCTTTCTTATCTGAATTTATGCCCCCTTAGGTTCGTAATCTGAACAAGTCCCATCAGAATTCAGCGTGACCCAATCAAGACCTTATACACCTCAATCAGATCACCGTGCAAGTGCCTAGACTCCAGCCACTGCAATTGGCAGAACTTAAGCCTCTCTTAGTAAGAGAACCCCTTCATTCCCCTCTACAATCTTGCTGCCCTGCTCTGTACAAGCTCAAGCAATGATCTACATCCTTCCTAAAATGAGACCTCCAGAGCTGTACGCAGTACTCAAGGCGTGGCCTAACCATTGCCTTATACAGAGGGTCAATCGCCTCCTTTTCCCTGCCAGTAAAATTCCTATATATCATTGACAAAACCCCATGACTTACCCTGGCAGCCTGTCTGCATTGCTCAGAAAACTTCATATCTGACTGCACAATTACTCCCAGGTCTTTTTCATTTTCTACCACCTTAAGTGTACGTTTCTGTGGTGTCACTTCTACCCATATGAAGTACTTTGCATTTGTCAAAGTTAAACTTCAGTTGCCACTTCTTAGCCCATCTGCCCAAATTATCTAGATCCTGTTGCAGTAGCACACTGCCATTGCTGTCATTAACAACCTTGCCAACCTTTGTATCATCTGCAAACTTCGACATTAAACCTGATATACCTTCCTTCATCAATATCATGGATAAATAAAGAAAACAAGAGTGGACCCAACACCGAACCCTGTGGGACTCCACTAAGAACATTAGACCAAGAGCAGCACCCATTGATTACCACCCTCTGTCTTCTACCACTCAACCATCCTTTTATCCATTGTAGCAACTTACCCTTAATACCATTCTGCTCCAATTTGTACAATAGTCTTACATGCACAACAGTGTCAAAAGCTTTCCTGAAATCCAAATATATGATATCAAAATTATTTTTTGCATCCAGTTCCTCTGTAACCACATCATAATATCCTATCAAATTTGTCAGACAACACAAATTTGATAGGCTATTTCCTTTCCCTTAACAAACCCATGCTGTGTCTGAATTATTGCTGCAGTCTTGTCTAGATGATCCTGCAATGTATCTTTAACCAGTGACTCCATTATTTTACCCCGAACAGAAGTTAAACTAACTGGTCCGTAATTACTCGTGTTACCCTTCGATCCCCCTTTGTGAATTGGGGATACATTTGCACATCTCCAGTCCGTGGGAACCTCCACTGAGTCCACGGATGCTCTCATAATTATGGCTAAGGGTTTGCTTAGTTGCTTTGCCTCCTCCTTTAATATAAATGGATAGATCCCATCCACCCCAGGTGCTTTTCTTATGTTTAACTTCAACAATTTCTCCACCACATTGCTTTCATTTATTACAAAATTATTAAGTATCCTGCTACAATTTGATAACCTTCTGCCGTTTTCAAACCTTAATAATTCCTCAAGTGTGAATGTAGATGAAAATACTAATTCAGTTTTTTTGCAATCTGAGCAGGATCATCAACAGTCCAACCATCGATGTCAAGTGGAACCAATCAGATTCATTCCCCTTCCTTCCTTTTAGAGTTTATATAATTAAAGAAATCCTTGCTGTTTTTCTTAGCATCTTTTCCAAGGATTTCTCGTAATCTGCCTTTGCCTACCTAACCTCCTTTGTGACCTGATTTCAGACTAGCTTATATCTGCCATAGGCTTCTGAGTCGCTTGATAATTTATATGCATCCCATGCATTTTCTTCTCTGTTACGAGTTTCATTTGATAACCATTTAGACCTAAATCTTGAACAATATTTCTTAATAGCATTAGCATTAGCATTAGTAGAGGCATTTGATGCAAGAAAGCAAGCTTATGCAGCATCAGCCAAAAAAAAAAAAAAAAAAAACCACTTCCACTTCACCCCTCTGTTCGTTCAAAATACCTGTCCAGCTGAGCCTTAAACTTATTTAGGCTATCAACTTCCACTACAAGGGATGGAAGTCTGTTCCACCAACCAACCACCCGCTGGCTAAAGGCAAATTTCCGCACGTCTATCCTACATCTGTCTTTCCTCAATTTGAATTTATGCCCTCTCAGGTGATTATTCTGAGCGAGAGGAAGAATCCCATCAGCATTGAGCATGCTCAAACCATTCAAGGCTTTATACACCTCTATCAGATCACCTCGCTGGTGCCTAGTCTCCAGACACTGTAATTTGCAAAACTTAAGCCTTTCTTCGTAAGAGCACCCCTTTGTTCCATTCACTAATCTTGTTGCCCTTCTCTGTACTCTTTCCAGCAGCACTACATCCTTCTTGAAATGAGGCCTCCAGACCTGTATACAGTACTCTAGGTGTGGCCTGACCATTGCCTTATACAATGGAATAATCACCTCCTTATCCCTGATGGAAAAATTCCTGTATATCATTGACAATTCTCCATGAACTACTCTTGCAGCCCGTCTGCACTGCTCAGAGAACTTCATATCTGCCTGCACAACCACCCCCAAGTCCCTTTCATTCTCTACTACTGTCAGTGTAGTACCACAGAGTTGATACGTTGCTCTGGGGTTGCTGTTTCCCATGTGTAGTACTTTACATTTGTCAATGTTAAACTTCATTTGCCACCTCTCAGACCATCTGCTCAACCTTTACAGATCCTGTTGCAGCAGCATAGTGTCAGTAGTGTCCTTGACAACCTTGCCAACCTTTGTATCGTCTGCAAACTTGGACATTAAGCTTGATATACCATCATCAATATCATTTATAAATACAGAAAACAATAATGGACCCAACACTGATCCCTGAGGGACTCCAATAATAACATTAGTCCACGATGAGCAGTGTCCATTGATTACCACTCTCTGTCTTCTCCCCCTCACCCACCCCTTATCCATAGCAGCAATTTGCCTCCAATGTCACACTGCTCCAATTTGTGTAGCAGTCTTCCATGTGCAACAGTATCAAAAGCCTTTCTAAGATCCAAGTATATAATATCAAAGTTATTCCCTGCATCCAGTTCTTTTGTGACTGCATCATAGTATCCAATCAAGTTGGTCAGGCAAGACTTCCCCTTAACAAAACCATGCTGTGTCTGAGCTATAACTGAAGTCTTGTCTAAATGATCCTGCAGTGCTTCTTTAACCAGTGCGTCCATTAATTTTCCTGGAACAGAAGTTAAGCTCACAGGTCTATAATTACTTGTGTCAGCCTTTGATCCTCCTTTGTGAATTGGGGTCACATTTGCACATTTCCAGTCTATGGATACCTCCCCTGAGTCCAAGGAAGCTCTCATAATTATGGCTAGGGGTTTGCTTACTTCCTTTGCTGCCTCCTTTAATATAACTGGATAGATCCCATCCACCCCGGGTGCCTTTCTTGTGTTTATCTTCAACAGTTTCTCCTCCACTTTACTCCCAGTTATTTATTTACTCCCATAATAGGTATGAAACTTTTGGTAGTTTCATCCACGATTAATTCCTTGAATGCTTCCCACTTAGAATTTACTGTTGGTAACATCGTCAGCTGATCCCACTGTACAGAATTTAAAAACTTTGTGAGACCACTGTACTCACCTTTACGGAAGCAAAAACTCTTTCCTTTACCCCTGATGGTAATTAAATCATTAAATAAATCCCACATCAGAACGCTGTGATCACTGCCACCTAGTCGTTCCTTTATCTGCAAATTCTTAATACACGAATGATCACTGCTGATAACCAGATCAACAGTATTACTCTCTGTGGTTGCCTCTCGAACATGCTGCTGAAGAAAAGAATCATCCAATAAATCCATAAAAGTCTGACTAGTGTGTGAGTGACCAACCCACAAGGTCCAGTCAATATCCAGGAAGTTAAAATCCCCCATTATAAGACATTCCGATTTACTAGCCCACTCTGTTCATTGAACTCTTTCCAGTCATTAGGCCTATAACACACTCCTACTCTTATTTTTGCTTATGTCACACAAAACTGACTCAACAGTGCATTGTTCATCTATATCAACTGGGTGCACTTCTTTTGATTTTATGTTTTTCTTAATTAACAGCATAACACCACCTCCTCCTCCCTTTCTGTCATGTCTGTCCTTTCTGTACACATTGCACTCCCCAAATTCCCGTTCTACATTCCTTATATCGGTGTGACACCACGTCTCTGCTATCTCGATAATATCCACCTTTGATGTCTTGACCAATACTTCAAATTCAGCAAATTTATGTACTATACTTCTAGCATTGCTATATATGCTCCTATTCCTAGTTACCCTAACCCTATTCCTATTCCCAGTTAACAGGAGAAACTGCTTCTACAGGGATGGGATACACTTAAATAGAAAGGGTGTAAGAATATTTGCTGATTCTATCGAGGCAGTGTTAGGTGAGTCGGAAAACTGCTTGCTTGGGAGGGAGACAAAGACTAATAGATTAACAGTAGCCACTGGCAGAGGTGAAAGAGATTCTTGCACTGCTTCTATTGGAATGAGCAAAAGCCTGAAAAACAAGATGCAGGATATTTCAGAGACTGCTGGGAGACATTGTGGTACAAGTAAACACATGGGTTGTGTTAGAGTAGCTAAGAATAGAAACAGGTGCGTGTATACTTGAGTGAAAGTGCTAGGAATTAAGTAAATAAATTTGATGAATTTAAGGTATTGCTCAAAACATCAAAGGCAGGTATTGTTGGGATTTCAGAGACGTGGTGTCACACAGAAATAAGGAATGCAGAACTGGAATTTGGGGAGTACGTCTACAGAAAGGATAGACAGGATAGGAAGAGGGGAGGGGTTATGCTATTAGTTAAGAAACACATAAAATCCAAGGAAGTGAAGCCAGTCGACATCGCTGGACAGTGCAGTGTCGAGTCAGTTTGGTGTGACTTAAGCATTGGGAGTTCAAAATTGAGAGTATGAGTGTGCTATAGGCTTAATGACTCTGATGAGTATAATAAGAAACTGTACAGGGAAATAGAGTGGCCCAGTAAATCAGAGAGTCGTATAATGGGGAATTTTAATTTCCCAGATATTGACTGGAATTTGGGGACTGCTCACTCACACACTAGCAAGCCTTTTGTGGATTTATTGGATGATTGTTTTCTACATCAGCATGTTCGGGAGGCAACTAGAGGGAATAGTACTCGTGATTTGATTATCAGTAGTGATTCTTCTTGCATTAAGAATCTGCAGATGAGCGAATCACTAGGTGGCACTGATCACAGTGTGCTGAAGTGGGATTTACTCAAAGAGTTAACTACCATTAGGAGTAAAGGGAAGGGTTATTATACGATGGACTGAGACAGTATTTAAATTCTCTACAGTGGGACCAACTGATGATGTTACCAACAGCAAATTCAAAATGGGAAGCATTCAAAGACCTTATCTTGGAAGCTACTAGGATTAACATACCAACTAAGAAATATTGTTCAAGGTTTAGACTTCAATGGATGTCAGATGAACTAATGAGACATATAGCAGAGAAAAAAAATGCATGGGATGCAGGCGAAGACAGATTACGAGAAATCTTTGGCAAGGGATGCAAAGAAAAACAGCAAAGAGTTCTTTACTTATATAAACTCTACAAGGAAGGGGATGAATCTGATTGGTTCACTTGATATCGATGGGTCAACTCTTGATGATCCTGCTCAGGTAGCTAACAAACTAAATGAATATTTTGCATCGACATTCACACATGAGGAGTTATTCAGGGAGGGGAATGCCAGAGGTGTATTCAACTCTGCCAGTAAGCTACAGAATCTTGTAATAACTGAGAGTAAAGTGGAGGAGAAATTGTTGAAGCTAAACACAAGAAAGGCACCTGGGGTGGATGGGATCTATCCAGTTATATTAAAGGAGGCAGCAAAGGAAGTAAGCAAACCCTTAGCCATAATTATGAGAGCTTCCTTGGACTCAGGGGAGGTATCCATAGACTGGAAATGTGCAAATGTGACCCCAATTCACAAAGGAGGATCAAAGGCTGACACAAGTAATTATAGACCTGTGAGTTCCTGAACTTCTGTTCCCGGAAAATTAATGGAGGCCCTGGTTAAAGAAGCACTGCAGGATCATCTAGACAACACTTCAGTTATAGCTCTTACACAGCATTATTTGTTAAGGGGAAGTCTTGCCTGACCAATTTGATTGTATACAATGATGGAGTAACAAAAGAACTGGATGAGGGAATAACGTTGATATTATATACTTGGATCTTAGAAAGGCTTTTGATACTGTTGCACATGGAAGGCTGTTGCACAAGTTGGAGCAGTGTGGCATTGGAGGCAAAGGAGAAGACAGAGAGTGGTAACGAATGGACATTGCTCATCGTGGGTTAGTTATTATTGTAGTCCCTCAGGGTTCAGTGTTGGGTCCATTGTTGTTTTCTATATGTATAAATGGTATTGATGATGATATATCAAGCTTAAAGTCCAAGTTTCCAGGCGATACGAAGGTTGGCAGGGTTGTCAAGGATTCTACTGACACTATGCTGCTGCAACAGGATGTGGAGAGGTTGAAGTGATTGGCTGAGAGGTGGCAAATGAAGTGTAACATTGACAAAGTACTACGTATAGGAAACAGCAAGCCCAGAGCAACGTATCAACTCCGTGGTACTACACTGACCGTGGTAGAGAATGAAAGGGACATGGGGGTGGTTGTGCAGGCAGATATGAAGTTCTCTGAGCAGTGCAGACGGGCGGCAAGGGTATGTCATGGTGTTTTGTCAATGTTATATAGGAATTTTCCTAGCAGGGATAAGGAGGTGATTATTCCCTTGTATAAGGCAATGGTCAGGCCACACCTAGAGTACTGTATACAGGTCTGGAGGCCTCATTTCGAGATGGATGGAGAGCTGCTGGAACGAGTACAGAGAGCGGCAACAAGATTAGTGAATGGAACAAAGGGGTGCTCTTACGAAGAAAGTCTTAAGTTTTGCAAATTACGGTGTCTGGTGACTAGGCACCAGCGTGGTGATCTGATAGATATGTATAAAGCCTTGAATGGTTTGAGCATGCTCAGTGCTGATGGGATTCTTGCTCTTGCTCAGATTAATCACCTGAGAGGTCATAAATTCAAATTGACGAAAGACAGATGTAGGATAGACGTGCGGAAATTTGCCTTTAGCCAGCGGGTGGTTGGTTGGTGGAACAGACTTCCATCCTTTGTCGTGGGAGTTGATAGCCTAAATAAGTTTAAGCCTCAGCTGGACCGGTATTTTGAACGAACAGAGGGGTGAAGTGGAAGCGGTTTTTTTTTTTTTTTTTTTGCCTGATGCTGCATAAGCTTGTTTTCTTGCATCAAATGCCTCTACTAATCCTAATGCTAATGCTAACATCCCATATACCCACCTATTTCACGATGACTGCCATCCGTCCCTGAAACCCCCTGAACACCCTTCGCTCCAGGTCGCTACTTATTCTAATAGAAGTTGTGCAAGAATCACCTTCATCTCTGCCTGCGGCTACTGTTAAACTATTAGTCCTTTTATCACCCCCAAGCTAGCAGTTTTCCGACCCACCTAACACGGCCTCGATAGCATCAGCAAATATTCTGGCACCCTTTCTATTTAAGTGTATCCCATCCCTGTAGAAGCAGTCTCTCCTGTTAACAAGTACAGACAGGCTGAAAAAAATTCTATCCCTTGAGCCTTGCACAATCTTTCCAGGGCCGGATTGATCGACAATGTTCTCATCATATACTCCCTCCTATCGTGTCTGGGCAGAATTGCAGACACTTTCAAATTCAACCCGAATTCCTGGCTTTTTTGCAACAGTGACCTGTACTTGTTAAGTAATTCTGCCGGTCTCCTACTCTTAATATCATTAGTTCCAACGTGTACAACTATATCACCTTTTGTTCCCTTAAAAGATGATATCCGCTCTACAACATCAACCTTTGCCCCTGGTAGACATACCGTGGTCCTGTTCCACCTATCCTTTTTACAAATCATGTTCCCTCTTTCCCTGACAATAGTGGCACCAACAACTACTAGTTCCTGTGGGACCAGCGCATTCTGGCCTGGGGGTTGCCGCTGTGTTGCGTGATAACCAAGTGCAATCTCTGGCATTGATGTGGGCAGCTGATAGCCTGATGGGCCCCTCAATTTAGATCCTTCCAGGGCATCCACATTTTTTTTATTTATTTATTTATTATTTTTTTTTTTTTTCTTCGCGTTCTACAGTCAGTCACATGGTTGGTTTTTTTTTTTTTTTTTTGTGTTCTTCAGGTTTGCTGTGACTTTTTTTTTTTTTTTTTTTTTTTTGTTTTGTTTTGCGTTTTACAGTGATATCATTTTTTTCCCCTTTCTTTTGCACCACGGGAAAATCTAAATAAATATATACGGTTTTTTTTTCTCTCCTCTCTAATCGGCCCCTAGAGGAATCTGGCCCACCCTTTGGCAACATCAGGTGGATCACAGTCTCGTATTGAGACAGTACGTGATTAGCTGAGACTGGCCCACCTTCCCGTGGTGTGGAAGAGTACCCAGAATCATCTGTCCAGGTGACTGATGCTTCTGGGTAGCCAAGCGGCCAGAACAGAACAACAGAACACACACATAATACATACGAACCTTCGTCACACACACATATCTGGCCCATTTGTAGTGATACTGTTCTTCACAGAGATACGAGGCGGAGTTGAACTAACGTTCTAGGAGCCGCCCATTACAAAAACACATGTCCACACACCCTGTCCTTCAAGCTCTCATGTAGGCCCATAACAACACTGAGTTGTCGCCTGATTTGCTTACACTCCTTACATTGTGCACACACAAAGACTTCCCCCGTGGCAATATTATGTTCCGTTCCAGAAAGTTCGGCAAACATTTCACAAGTTGCACATTTTTTTAGGCTGTGATCCGTTGGAGAATTGGCCCCCTTAGTTCTCCCCCGAATCACAGCACTCCTGCTGCTCTTGTTTCGGGTATGATATTTTAAATTAATAAGATCAATAAATTAAATGTCAATAAATTTTCTGTTTATTCTCCGGGATGACAACCAAGTCAGTAGAGTTTACAATAAATCGTCAATACAAATATTTATCGTATTTAGTAATCACAGGCTCGAACCCCTGTCTGCTCAAGGTACACATGCTAAGTACTCTCGCTCTGACCACTCGGCTACGCTATCTGTTAGAAACAGTGAAGCGTATTACGCTATATAATTATATGTTAGAGCTACCTAGTTACCTTAATTAAAAAAAACTGAACTGATGTTATCTGCCATTTCGCTGTATTTCTTGATAATGAAATATCACGAAATGATTGCACTTTTTCAGGACAGACGATTTCACTGCTTTTATCATACATTCTTTAATTAACGAACCAATCTTGAACGATTTTGAACGTTTTGCTAACAAATAGCTTATTTTGTCTTGCTTTTACTACTGATTCATTAGTTTTCATGTATTTTATAAATACTTGTTGTTGACTATGAAGTGTTTTCTTCATTGTTTTTAATTTTTCTTCTCTTATTTTTACTTCCAAGCCCGAATATTTTTCCTTATGATTAGATTTATAATGCCGTTTAATGTTGTATTCTTTAGCAACACTAATATTTTCCTTACAAATTAAGCGTGTAATTTTACTGTTTGCTTCCATACAAAAATTGTTCAGCTCCCACTTTTCTTGGAATTTTCTTCCCTCGTTATCAATTTTTCCTTTTTTTGACTGGTGTTGAAAGCCACATCTTCTCTATAAATTCTATAGTTGAAATTAAAATTATAAAAATTAAAAAAACGATTACTTAGGTATTTGTTAAATTTTAGACAGCAAACAAAACGCACACAACACAATAGATCCCGACAAAGAAACTAGTAGGAATGAAGTATCTTTTTGATAAAATTATAAAAAACGCTGCATTTACAATATTGTAATATTAGTTTAAATGTAAAAGAAATTTAGATTAAGATTTCTCCATTTAAAATATATTAAAAAAAATAAAATGTAACACTTATTTTTAAAGAAATAAACTAAAAAGTTACTATGTTATTTAAAGATAATAATTTGAATTTTCATTCATTTGAAATTACTATTTATATTTTTAGTTCTTTCTAATCAAAGCTCCATCGATCCAGTCTTTTTTTAAATTATTATCAATTAAAATGATTATTTTTATATTTATTACAGAGGTTTTTTAATCCTTATATTCTAGAATTATAAATAGGTACTTTTTAATTGTTTACTTTAACATTTTATTTTTGGGCATCGCGCGCCGCCAGTTTGACACCCAAGTGTTAAAGGATCGAACGATCGCAGGATCGTCGACTCGATCCCCCGAATTAACTCCTCCTGGTATGTGCTGGTGTATTTGAATGCTGGCAGGGGGAATGAGACATTGTGTAACAGTAACATTATTTATTACAGCAAAGAAAATATGCCTACCGACTTACACTCCATCTAGTGGTTTGCGTAAAAGTAAAATTATGTATACACGTACAGTGAAACTTCTCCTAACGGACACCTCTCTACAACGGACATTTTCAAATTCCCCAACTCACCTCCATTGGTTTTAACGTGTTTGCAGCTTCTGTCTAGCGGACATTCTCTGTGACGGACGCGGACAGGCAATCTGCACTGTTTCGTTTAGATTAGCACTTAATTTGATCTCCCCACAACGACAGCGGCGAGCTCACGGCCCTTTTTCTAGGAAAGTTTCTTCCTCGTATTGCCTCAATCGTGTGTTTATTTTTTTATTTCCGATTCTCTGAATTTTATCAAGGTTTACGTCGCGGTTCTAAACCCCTTTTCAAGAATTTTAAGGCACGTGTAAAACTTCTGATGAATTCGGTGTGTGCAGGGAGGGGGGGGAATATGGTCGGCCTTTCGCCTTTTCAGTTTCAGTTTTCAATTTTGTTCAGTGTCGTGTGAAGTGCACAATGTCTTCTCGTAAACATTTAACTTTAAAAGATAAAGTCGAACTCATTAATGCGTATGATCGGCAAAAAAATAGCGTTCGCAATCTCGCTGCAAAATTCAAAATCGGGAAGACGCAGGTAAGCGACATCCTAAAGAAAACAAATGAACTGCTCAAACAATTTTGGCAACACGGAAATGATCAGGTTCAAAAATCATTCCCGAAAACTGTTGGACTTAAAATTGACAATGTTACGTATGAGTAGTTTTGTTGCGAATGTGCTAAAAAAATTCCCATTAATGGCCTATTATTAGGGAAAAGGCTTTGTAGGTTGCGAAATCTATGGGAGTAAACGAGTTCAAAGCTTCTGCGGGATAGCTAGATAAGCTCAAAACTCGGCATAAAATTTCTTGGAAAATCGTAAGTGGTGAAGGTGGATCTGTTGATACTGGGGTTGTAACAGAGTGGACCGTCAAATTGGAAGATTTATGTCGTGATTTTGAAGCTAAGGATATTTACAACTGTGACGAAACAGGGTTGTTTTTTAAAGCTCTTCCTGGAAAAACAATGAGTCTAAAAAACGAAAAGTACCAGGGCGGAAACATTTCTAAGGAACACTTGACTGTACTATTGTGTACAAATATGCTGGGAGACTTTGAACAACCTCTTGTTATAGGAAAACCACAAAGTCCTCGTTGTTTCAAGGGCATAAAGTTGAATCTTTTGAATGTTGACTGGAAGTCTAATAAAAAAGCGTGGATGACATGAAATATCATGAGCGAATGGATAAGTCACTTTAACCAAAACACGATTCGTCAAAACAGAAAAATTATTCTTTTCATGGATAATGCTGCATCTCACCCGCACATTGAATTGTCTAACATTCAAATCGTTTTTCTGCCACCAAACACATCTGCAGAGTGTCAGCCCTTGGATCAAGGGATAATAAAAAAATTTAAACTTCACTACAGACAACGTGTTTTAAGACATCTCATTACAAACATGAACGATGTAACATGTGCGAGTGACCTTGCAAAGAAACTCAGCATCCTAGATGCCATTCAATGGATTTCCTCTTCAGTAAACGCAATTAGAAAACAAACTGTCGTGAACTGTTTTGTAAAGTCTGGCTTCTCAAACGCAAAAATTGGAATTGTGAACAGCAATGTGGAGCATCAAGAAGAACAAGAACTTCAACATCTATTGATAATGTACGATACTTCAGTTACAAGTGACCCTGGCTACAAAGATATAGACTCGAACCTAACTACAGAAGATGGTGCTCTAGATATCAACGACATTATCATCGATATTTTTCAAGAAGTTCCTCATGAGGATGAAGAAATGGAAGGAGGTCATTCTGTCGAAGAACATATTAACGACGAACCACCGATGAAAATAGAAGAACCGCTCATACAAATCAATTTTAAAAATGTTTTTCGCTGCTGAAGAAGATACTGAAGGACTTTCGATGGTTTCTTCACTCCAAACAAATGTTGAAAACAAAATTATCAGCCGGAAGAAGGTGCAGAAGAAAATAAGTAATTACTGTATGTATTTTTCTTAAGATAAAGTCATAATATGCATAGCACAATTGTATGTATATTATTTACAAAAATGTTGTGCAAAATCTGTATATAATTTAATTTAATTTTACATTAAACGTTTAACGATTTTTCTTTCTTTTTTTTTTTTTTTTTTCTCCCTCAGACTTCTTGTTAGCGGACACTTCTCTCTAACGGACAGATTTTCATTCCCCACGGCTGTCCGTTAAAGGGAAGTTTCACTGTATATATTGCTTCAAGGTCTCTGTTTATAACAACAATATTGTATTGGCAAAAACATCTTGATAACATACTGGATTCTGGTATCACTGGAACTATTCCTTCAATAGACTTATTGTTTGGCTCTGGTTTAACAAACTACAACATTCACAAACAATTCAATTCACAAAATGAGCACATCAAAAAGCACAAAGTGCTTTTTGATGTGCTCATTTCATTAGACGATCTTGCAACCGTTCTAATGTGAACAGGCTCACTCCCTCCCCGTTTTTATTTCCCCAGCACCTTGCTGTACTGTTCCGCAGGCGTTTCTGTTGTAGTGTGTGCTTAACAATCAACGTACCCATGGATCACTCGGCTTCTGGCAAGACAGCACGCTACCAAGTGTATCCAGAAAACCTGGGTTTCATATGATCATCTAGCAATGTATATTAGGACAATAAATCCTGTGCCCTCAAGGCTCCTCAATTGTCACTGTGAGCAAACTCGCAGCATCAAGGATCGCGTTGTGATTTTACTCAAAAACCTTTCTTAATAATGAGATTCAAGAGTACCGCTTAACAATGGTTCTTTTACAATATCTTATTCAGTGAATTATGTGTAACTAGAAAGAATGGTCAAGGTGCAAAAAGGTAAATAAACAAAACAAGGTTTATTAAAATACTAAATTGTACAGCAGATTATTAGACAAAATATATAATGATTCGTGTGACACTTGTATGAGGCAGATCAGCTACAACTAGATAGCAGTTTAAAATATTACTGCTGTTGGTATAACTAGGTAATAATGTTCTTCATGTAGGCTCTTTGCTCGCCACTCTCACAAGTATCAAAATGATTGGTTCCTGTCATAACATACTACTATTCTAATGGTAGTATAGCAAAATGTGTCCATTTAGTAGTTTTAATTGGTGTTTTGGTAATTGGATTGATAAGTCACATTAACTGTTAAAACCTGAGTACTAGAAATTGATACAACAATTGTCTGGTTGGTGTATCCATGAAGAGAGATGTCTTATAAACGTGAATACAATAAGAGCAGGGTAGGTTTGACTCTGGGCGATTTAGTACAGTTTTAAGCAACAAGGGTTGACTTACCCGAAAAGCTCCGCGCCGCCGCGGGGGACCGTATTTCTGGTCCAGAAGTTCATTTTTTCTCTTTGCTGTCTTCTCCCTTCTGATTGATTCCTTTCTTCTGTTCTTGACTCACAAAACCACAAAAATCTACCAAAATCTCTCACTGGTCTGCCCTTACTATTAAGTCTCACCCAAAAGTTATCTCCCTCCTCTCTTTCATATATATATACCTCTGCGCCCCCCGTGTTTCCCATGACCTGTTCTGGTTTCATGGGTTAACCACGTGGGGCAAAAGAACAAACCTCGGGACCTGTCGCCTATTGTGACTAGACACTTCAAAAAATATGTTATGTGGAGCGATCCGACATCTGTATAGGGTAGTATCTGTCTTTTTTCTTGGGGATTGTCAGACATAAATTGATTCAGTACCATGCACAGAATGTCGAAATGACAGTTAATGTGTATCTAATTCGATTGCGTAAGACATCATGTCTCTTGTTCTGCTAATTTTCCAACTGGTGACAATAGTCACCTTTTGTCCCCACTGTCATTTGAGATATTATGCGTTCAATGCTTGCCCGTTGCCGTCGGACGAGGAAACTGATATCACTAAGAGGCTGATCACTAAACGGCGGTATATTGTTTCAGCGGCCGCATCCCCTGGGGCGATGTTGATTGCGCGAAAAACTAAAGCGAGTCACAGCTATCTCCGAGGGAGTGACCAAGTCCTAAATATAAAGGCCGTGGCAAAAGTATAGGGTGTCTTGAAGCATAGAATACTTCTTATGGGCAAGAGAAAGGGCTAGAAATTAAAATATTTTTCATAGTACCAACTACCATGGGAGAAATTTCCATTCATTGTTAAATTTACAAATATTAAATATTTAGGAAGGAAGCATTAGAAATGATATGATATCTGTTTGTGTTGTGTTCACGAGGTTTACTTTCACACGAATGAGATAATGGCTTACCAATTAGATCTCTTGCTTCAGGACAGTTTGAGGGTCTATCTTTCCTCGGGTTGGAACTAGGGTGCGGTCTTTTGAGCCATTCTTCCTGGGTTTCTCCTTGGCCGTTCTTAAGGCTGGAGCGATTCACGACTGCAGAACCTTCACATCGTTAGGACCCTGGACGTTCGACGGCGAGACGTTCCACTCTCCTGCCAGTCTCTCTGTTGGAAAAGCTAAAAGTTCTCTCTTTCTGCTCCATTCCTCCTGTTAGTGCCTCCCAGAACCCCTTATATACAAACGTTAGCTCGCTCTATGTCACAGTGGTAGCATCATCCGAGAATGTCCATTTTTCAGAGTCGCTA
The DNA here is from genome assembly GCF_048544385.1 of Mastigoproctus giganteus. Classification (NCBI taxonomy): domain Eukaryota; kingdom Metazoa; phylum Arthropoda; class Arachnida; order Uropygi; family Thelyphonidae; genus Mastigoproctus; species Mastigoproctus giganteus. The sequence continues at coordinate 149,080,408 of NC_143579.1, read as the reverse complement.
CCACACTTTTGGTAGTCGTCCCCGGGAGACGTCTGAGCGTCCCGCCCACGCTGTAGCACTGTAGCAATAAAAGCCGTTTTTAGTATCATTGTGGGCCTGAGAACTGGGACTATGCGCTTTGTTGGTGAGAGGCCCACGGCAGGGGACTAGGGCGCAGTATCACGCAACAACTGGCCATACACATTCTCTCCTTTGAAAAATAAGTTTCTCCTCTGTTATTATATTAAAACATAGGTTCCGAATGAATATAGTTTTATAATTTTATCCCACAGATTCCTGAGATATGCTATTAACAATAAAATAGTTGATTTTGGGTAGACCGAAGAGTATTATCGAAGCATCGTTTTAATACATTTAAAATATCCCAAGTCAATGTATTAGCTATTTATCAGTTAATAGACTCAGCCCGATTATTGAGAGATCCCAGAACTCTCGGTCTAACACCTCTTAACGGTATTCCTTACTTTCCACAAAGTAGAATCGTTTTAATTATTGGCACCAGTCTTTTACAATTTTCCATTTGTTCTTCGTATTTTGCTTTATCCAGCAATTCTTGTACAGATAAACGTTTCCACTAAAAATTTGGTGTCAGTCATTAGCTTGACGTAAGGATATTTCATGATAGTGCGTAGTATGCAAGTTAAAATCTGTAGTGGCATATTTCCACTTATTCTGCCCAGTTTTCGCTAAATGTTCAACCAGTTGAGTCTGATTATGACCTCCATTTGTACTAGAAAACAGGACACAATATTTATAATATTTTTCTATTTTTGAATAGGCTAACCAGTCGTATTTTCCCAACGAAGAAAATTGAAAACGTCTATTAAACTTTTCTTCTTGATCGGTAGATCCAGTAAATTTATAGTTAGAATCGAGAAACCAAACACTACCCAAAGTCTTGATTAAATCCACTATTAACATTATTATTTTTTTTCTTCTTTAAGTAAGGCAATGTCATTTACTTCACACTTTTCATTGATTTGAACATCAATTTCCTCTAAATTCGCTGACTTCATATCCTGGGAGTTCAACAGAATTTTGATGCTCAGATGCACCATCATCACTCGTTTTGAATTTTTTTGCCACAAATTGCAACATTTAACTTTGTTTTCGTTTTTCCATATCATCTAAAGAAAAAAAGAAACCTCAAGTCAAGCGAACTTTTGTATAGGGGTCTTCAAATTCGAGGCTAAGCATGAGGATCTCGAAAAAACAAATAGATGCAAGGCAGATGTAGAATAGATGTGCAGGAATTTGCCTTTAGCCAGCAGGTGGTTAATTGCTGGAACAACTTTCTATCTGTCGTTGTGGAAGTTGATAGTTTAAATAAATTTAAGGAGGAACTGGACAAACATTTAGAGGGAATTGTTTGTAATTTTTTTTTGGCTGAAGCTGCATAAGCTCATACACATGCTTTCTTCCATCACTTGCCACTATTACTACTAGTACTTCGGCACAGTAAGGGATATAGTTGAACTTTCGTTTGTGCGGTATTGTCAAATAGTAATTAAATTGAAATTGGAACAGTGTTTTGAAATATGGAAAATAGTAGTATAAAATAAAAATATCAGCGTAGAGTATAGGCTTGGAGGGGCCTGCAGCCCCATCATCCCCATTCTGGTTACCCCACTGGCCTAAACCTTTACCAGTATTTCTTAGTTGGTATGAAAAGCCTAGTACCCTCCAAGATTAAGTCCCGGAAGGCTTCCCATTTAGAAATCACCGTTGATGACATCGTCAGTTGATCCCACTGTATAGAATTCAAAAACTGTCTGAGACTGCTGTAGTCACCTTTATGAAAGTAAAAGCCTTTACCTTTGATGTAAATTCCACATCAGTACACTGTGATCACTGTCACCCAGTGGTTCCTTTATCTGCAAATTCTTTATGCATGAATAATCACTGCTGATAATCAGATCAAGAATATTATTCCCACTGATTGCCCCTCGAACATGTTGTTGTTGTAGAAAACATGTCATCCAATTGATCCCTAAATGTCGTGCTAATGTCCGAGTGACCAACCACAAGTTCCAGTCAATATCTGGAAAGTTAAAATCCCCCATTATACGAGAGGTTTCCTAAAAGTAAGGTTAAAAAAACAAATTATGATATTTGGGTACCCTGTAAATGATTACATTTACCCATATACAGTTGGTCGTCGACTTACGACCGACATCTGTTCTGACTAACAGGTCGTAAGTCGATCTGGTCGTATGTCGGCCATATATTTATTAACAGTATTTTTTAACCTTTCTAATCTTTTTATCATCTTTATAATTTATTTTTATAATATTTTAAATTTTTATCATCTTTTATTTTTCATTTTAAATACAGTAATGTTTTCATCTTTTATTTAGCGATACTGTACATACCTTCGTTTCTACGCCTAGGATATCTCTCTCTCTGAGGATAAATTCAAATGTTCTCTACATTTTAATTGGTTTATTATTCATACTGTTTATAAAAAAAACAAAACTACAATCTATAATTATATTGCACATAATGTGAAAAATAATACTGTACATAATGTACTGTAAACACAAAAATACAATCTAAAATTAATGTAAAAATTAATACAAATGAAATTTACAAAATCAATTTTTAATCTTTGCTTGTGCTGGGTTGTGCATCGTCAGGGTCATGTTCTTGGGTTGAGGTAGGAGTTGTTTATTTATAAGAGACATTACGCAAAGCAAATATTTTTTTAAAACGCTTAAACCACCCAGTACTAGCCTGAAAATCTGCGTATTCGTCTCCGGCGCGTGATTTTAAACTCTGAAACAAACTTCTAGCCTTTGCTTGCACTGTGTGAAGACTCATGGGTGTATTTTTTTGTATTAAATCTTCCATCCACACAAACAACAATTTCTCCATTTCATGGATGGGTTCCTGTCGTTTTTTGGTTAAAATTGTAGACTTAATAGGTGTAGAACCTTTCACAGCTTCCCGAATTCTTTCTTTGTCCTTAAGTATCGTCGATACCGTGGAATGTGATAACTTCAAGTCACGTGCTATCGTATTCACTTTCTTTTCGCCTTCATACTGCTGGATAATTTTCATTTTACACTCTAAATCAATAGTTTTCCTTGACTTCTTAGCTGGCGTATATGTAGATGAAGGCATTTTCCTTTTACTAAACATTTTATGCGTATTTCAGTAGAATTTTAATTAATGCACCACACGCAACAGATGCTTGAAAGCGACTGGGTGTATGTGAGAGAGAGCGACTGAGTGTATGTACCTGGTGCTGTCCTCAGGCCTCCCGTCATCGATGTGCCTCATCACCTGGGTTATGGGTGTCCTCAGTAGTGACTTCCTGATTTATTATTAATTAATTTATTATTATTACTATTTTTTGTGGTCGTAAGTCGACGACCAAGCGTATTTAACTTCTCTGTAAATTGCGTGTGTTCTCTGGTCGATTTTCCTGTTTGCTGGAAGAAAAATTGCCAGTTTCTGGGGGAACCTTGCTATCTACGCCTGAGACCGACTAACTCAGCCACAGAGTGAAAAAAGCCTACTAAAATTCCTCGCGTCATCGACGGGATTCGAACCCCCGCCTTTTCCACCCGGTGTGGGGAGGACGGTGTCGATACCACTGTGCTACCGACGCAGACGAAAAGCAAGGTAATATATGTATGTATTTGTGTAGGGCGGCATCTGGAACGTTAGTTCATCCCCGCCTCGTTTCACTTTTAAGATACAGGACTCTGCCGAAATGGCAAGAAATTAACTGGCTATTTTGGCTATCCTGGAAAGTAAGGTAACACATTTTTTTTTTTTTTTTTGTTAATAGTGGTGAAACGGAATGAGAAGAAACGCTGTGGACAGATAGACCCGTTAATAACGTTCAAAAAGACCGCCAATGCAGAGTTGCAGTATTGTCACCTCACAGCCAATTCTAGTTGCAAAATGGCGGCTACCGTGCGCGTGTAGTCCAAAACACATTATTATTATTATTATTATTATTATTATTACTAGCCATATAGTGCAAGGAAGCCTGAGGCTTATGCTGCACAAGCCAAAAAAAAATTTCCGAGTTACCCAGAGAGAGATAGAAGTAGAAGGGAATCACCAAGAAACAGAAGAATGGTGATATCCAGCTCAAGACCCTGGGTGTGCTCAAGACCTATGGGCTTGGCACAACCAGATGTGAGCCCCTGGGGTTATTCGTGAAGTTATTCGGTTTTTGCAAGGAAAAAGGTCTTCACAGAGTGACATTCATCGTAACTGGACCCTGTGTATGGCAAAAAGGTAATGGCAAAGAAGCAGGTGTGTATGTGCAATTAATTTAAAGCGAGCTGTGTTGACATTGAAGATCGCCATCGGGCGGGCAGACCTTCATCGTGCACGACAGAAAACAACATTTCGCCCATTAAGGGCATTGTTCTTGAAAACAGGCTAACACAAATAGTGAACGTCAGTAAGTCGAATGTTCGCGATGTCCTTGGCTTTAGAAAGGTGTGCTGCCGCTGGGTGCTCCAACAATTGTCAGAGGAGGACAAAGCAAATCGCAATGGGATGTGTCGGGAGAACCTGTTGCGATACAGCGACGAAGGAGGGGATTTTCTTGCTTGCATAGTCACAGCAGACGAAACGTGGGTTCATCATTTTACCTGGAGAGCAAGCAAGACTCCATGACCTGGAAACATCCAAAATCTGCTGTGCAGAAAAAAATTCAAAACTGTTCCCAGTGTCCGAAAAGTCATGGCCACAGTGTTCCGGGATCCAATTTGGTGGATTTCTAGTCGAATGGAGGAACAATCAATGCACAGTTTACTGTGCAACGTTGGAAAAACTGAAAGCCAACTTTCGACGCAAACGACCAGGAATCCTGACAAGCGGCATGATTTTATTGCACGACAACACAACTGCCCATACCACTAGTGAGGGGTTGCCCTGTAATCATTGGGAAACTTTGTCACATCCCCCCCTACAGTCCAGACGTTTGCCTTCAGACTTCCATTCAGCCCTCTGAAAACACCTTTCAAAAAGTATTTACCGCGGATGAGGAAGTTTATCAGGCTGTGCGATTACTGCGTGTGGGTACGGACTTCTTCAGTACTGGTATTGATAAACTGATCCACCAGTGGGACAAATGCATCAATAAAAACTTGAGAGTTTCTGGAGAAGTAGTCCATGTTCACTTATTTCTTGGTGTGTAATTTCAACTTCGGATTATTAAACATCATCGAGAGAAAAAATGTTTTACCTTACTTTTCGGAAACCCCTCGTAAGACATTTTCATTTACTGATTTCTCTGCACAATTGCTCATTGTGCTCGTCAGATTCCTTAGGACTAAAACACACAGCTACTTTCACAACATTGCATTGTTCAACAATGTCAATTAGATGTACTTCCGTAGCTTTTTCAGTGCTTTCGAAAGCTCTGAGTCTACTTTCAGTTCACAGTAGAGTAGTAAGATACGTTACTACTCTACTTTGATAAGTTGAGCTTGTAAAAATTTGAATGTGTGATAGCTGCAGTTTCTTAATATTCTATCCTATCCCATGGCCAGAGTAGTGAGAAAATTTTTATTATTCCTCGCTATTACGGGCGAGAAATCAAAAAACAGGGCACAGTCCATCATGAAATCATAAAACAGTGCACTTACGGGACGATTTTGGCAAATTTGAAGAGTTTGTCCCTGCTTTCGTGAAGTGTTTTTATTTTTAGCAGTGTAGGCTATCCTGGAATAGATACCTCCTGGAAGAAGGAGAAGAGAAAGACCTAGGAGGATATGGATGGATGGAGTACGGGAGTCCATGAGAGCCCGAGGCTTAACCGACCAAGATACCTTGAACCGCACTTTATGGCGGGAAAAAATTACTACCAAAAAATAATTTGTAGGCTGAGGAAACCCTTTGTAAATGGAAACGCTCCTCTTGAAGCAGCAGTCGCGTGTCGTATATATTGGGAGCTGAAGCGATAGGTTCAGTGCCAAAAAAAAATTAAATTGTTTAATGTTCATTGATGGTGAAAACGTTCTGTGACAATATTTGAGGCTGTTAATGTGGGAGAGTGGATGGAAGAATAATGATAATTTTTATTCATTTTTATCAGGGCCGTGCCGTGCTATGATACAGAGAGGCGGCCGCATCAGGCGGCACCGTAAGAGGGCGACATAAGCAGCGAAATCAAAATAGGGGCGACATTTCGAAGACTTGCATCATACTGAGAAAATCTAGCGCACGGCCCTGATTTTATATTCTATTCACCATGTTGTAGAAGTAGTAGTAGTAATAGTAGTAGTAGTAGTAATAGTAGTAGTAGTAGTAGTAGTAGTAGTGGCATGTGATGCAAGAAAGCAAGTGTATGAGCTTATGCAGCATCAGCCAAAAAAAAAAAAAAAAACAAAAAAAAAAAAAAAAACACACCATTCCCTCCAAATGCCTGTCCAATTCTTCCTGAAATTTATTTAACCTATCAACTTCCACAACGACAGATGGAAGTTTCTTACAGCAATTAACCACCCGCTGGTTAAAGGGAAATTTCCGCACATCTATTCTACATCTGTCTTTTCTTAATTTGAATTTATGCCCCCTTAGATTCGTAATCTGAACAAGTGGACGCACCCCATCAGAATTCACCGTGTTCAACCCATTCAAGGCCTTATACACCTCAATCAGATCACCGCGCAGGTGCCTAGTCTCCAGCCACTGCAATTTGCAGAACTTAAGTCTCTCTTGGTAAGAGAATCCCTTCATTCCCCTCACCAATCTTGTTGCCCTTCTCTGTACACGCTCAAGCAAATCTATATCCTACCTAAAATGAGGCCTCCAGATCTGTACGCAGTACTCCAGGCGCGGTCTGACCATTGCCTTATACAGAGGGACAATCACCTCCTTCTCCCTGCTAGCAAAATTCCTATATATCATTGACAAAACCACATGACCTGCCCTGGCAGCCTGTCTGCATTGCTCAGAAAACTTCATATCTGACTGCACAATTACTCCCAGGTCTCTTTCATTTTCTACCACCTTAAGTGTAGTACCACACAGTTAATACGTTTCTCTGGGGTTACTTCTACCCATATGCAGTACTTTGCATTTGTCAAGGTTAAACTTCAGTTGCCATTTCTTAGCCCATCTGCCCAAATTATCTAGATCCTGTAGCGGTAGCACACTGCCATTACTGTCATTAACAACCCTGCCAACTTTTGTATCATCCTGCAAACTTCGACTGAGCCTGATATACCTTCATCAATATCATTGATGAAGGTATATCATTAATACATGTTATTGACTATTAATAGCAAACGTGCACTATTTCTATTAGAATAAGCAGCGGCCTGGAACGAGGGGTGCTGGGGGTTTCAGGGATTGATGGCATTATCGTGAAACAGGCGGGTATGTGGGATGTGTTAGGGTAACTAAGAATAAGAATAGGTGCATGTATACTTGCATGTATACCAATGAAAATGCATTGGAGGTCCCGCTGACTGGAGAAGTGCAAATGTATTCCCAATTCATAAACAGCTCGAGTGTTCCTATTCTCACGAGTAATTACAGACCAGTTAGTTTAACTTCTGTTCTCGGTGAAATAATGGATTCACTGTTTAAAGATCCATATGTTCATTTGCACAAGACCGCAGCAGTAATTCAGACACAGCATTGATTTGTTAATGGAATGTCTTGTCTGACAAATTTGATTGGATATTATGATGTGGTTACAAAAGAACTCGATGCCAAAAATAATTTTAATATCATATACAGTACTTGGATTTCAGGAAAGCTTTTGACACTGTTGCGCACAGAAAACAACTGTACAAATTGGAGCAGAATGGTATTAAGGGTAAGTTGCTACAATGGATAGAAAGATTGTTGAGTGCGAGAAGACAGAGGTTGGTAATCAATGGGCGCTACTATTTGTGGACTAATATTATTAGTGGAGTCCCACAGGATTCGATGTTGGGTCCATTGTTCTTTTGTATATTTATCAATGATATTGGTGAAGGTTCATCAGGCTTATGTCGAAGTTTGCAGATTATACAAACGTTGGCAGGGTTATTAATGATAGTAATGGCAGTGTGCTGCTGCAACAGGATCTAGAAAATTTGGGAATTTGGGCTGAGAAGTGGCAACGCAAGTTTAACATTGACAAATGCAATGTATGGAAAGGTCCTGGGAGTAATTATGCATTCAGATATGAAATTTTCTGATCAATACAGACATGCTGTAAAGCAGGTCATGTTGTTTTGTCAATGATATACAAGAAAAGGATGGGATGTCCCTCTGTACAAGACAATGGTCAGGCCACACCTTGAGTACAGGTCTGGTGGCCTAATTTTAGGAAGGATGGAGATTTGCTTTAGCGTGCACATAGAAGGGCAACAACAACATTGGTGAGGGGAATGAAGGGATCCTCTTACCAAGAGAGAGGCTTAAGTTCTGCGAATTGCAGCGGATGGAGATTAGGCTCCTGCGAGGTGATCTGATTGAGGTGTATAAGGCCTTTGGATTGAGCACGCTGAATTCTGATGGAATTCTTCCACTTTACTTGTTAACAGGAGAGGCTGCTTCTACAGGGATGGGACACACTTAAATAGAAAGGGTGCAAGAATATTTGCTGATGCTATCGAGGCAGTGTTAAGTGGATCGGAACACTGCTAACTTGGGGGGGGGGATACAAGAACTAATAGGTTAACAGTAGCCACTGGCAGAGCTGAAAGTGATTCTTGCACTGCTTCTATTGGAAAGAGCAGAAACCTGGAAAACAAGATGCAGGATATTTCAGAGACTGGTGGTAGAAATTGCAGTACAAGTGAACACATGGGTTGTGTTAGGATAGCTAAGAATAGGAACAGGTGCATTTTTACTTGCGTGTACACCAATGCTAAGAGTTTGGTAAATAAATATGAGGAATTTGAGGTATTGCTCAAAGCATCAAAGGGGGATATTGTTGGGATGTCAGAGACGTGGTGTCACACAGATATAAGGAGTGGAGAACTGGAATTTGGGGAGTACACCGTCTACAGAAAAAAAAAATACTATATTGGGGCTACCCGTAAATGATTACATTAACCAGTATTCGTGTCTGTAAATTGCCTGTTTTCTCTGGTCGATTTGCCTGTTTTGCTGGAGGAAAAAACCCATTTTCTGAGGGAAAAAACCTTGCTATCTACGCCTGAGACCGACTAACTCAGCCGCGGAGTGAAAAAAGCCCACTAAATTTCTTTGCGTCATCGACGGGATTCGAACCCGAGCCTTTTCCACCCGGTGTGGGGAGGACGGTGACGATACCACTGTGCTACCCATGCAGTTAACGTCTACAGAAAGGATAGACAGGATAGGAAGGGAGGAGTGGTTATGCTATTAGTTAAGAAACATAAAATCCAAGGAAGTGAAGCCAGTCGACATCGCTGGACAGTGCAGTGTCGAGTCAGTTTGGTGTGAAATAAGCCTTGGGGGTAGGAGTGTGCTATAGGCTTAATGACTCTGATGAGTATAATAAGAAACTGTACAGGGAAATAGAGTGGGCGAGTAAATCAGAGAGTCATAATGGGGGATTTTAATTTCCCAGATATTGACTGGAATTTGTGGGTTGGTCACTCACACACTAGCTAGGCTTTTGTAGATTTTTTGGATGATTGTTTTCTACATCATGATGTTCGGGAGGCAACTAGAGGGAGTAATACTCTTGATTTGATTTTCAGTAGTGATTCTTCATGCATTAAGAATCTGGAGATAAAGTAAGCACTAGGTGGGAGTGATCACTGTGTGTTGAAGTGGGATTTACTTAAGGAGGTGACTACCATTAGGGGTAAAGGGAAGGGTTATTGCTTCCGTAAAGGCGACTACGATGGACTGAGACAGTATTTAAATTCTATACAGTGGGACCAACTGATGATGTTACCAACAGCAAATTCAAAATGGGAAGCATTCAAAGAACTTATCTTGGAAGCTACTAGGCTTTACATACCATCTAAGAAATATTGTTCAAGGTTTAGGCCTAAATGGATGTCAGATGAACTAATGAGACATTTGGCAGAGAAGACAAATGCATGGGATACATATAAATTAACGCGTGACACAGAAGACTATGATATATATAAGTTGATCTGTAACTAAGTTACAAAGGAGGTTAGGCAGGCGAAGGCAGATTACGAGAAATCTTTGGTAAAGGATGCAAAGAAAAACAGCAAAGAGTTCTTTACTTATGTAAACTCTAGAAGGAAGGGGATGAATCAGATTGGTCCACTTGATATCTATGGTTCAACTGTTGATGATCCTGCTCAGGTAGCTAACAAATTAAACGGATATTTTGCATCGACACTCAAAATGAGGAGTTATTCAGCGATGGGGAATGCCAGAGGTGTATTCAACTCTGGCTGTAAGCCATATAATCATGTAATAACTGAGAGTAAAGTGAAGTGAATTTGTTGAAGAAAAACACAAGAAAGGCACCTGGGGTGGATGGGATCTACTCAGTTATATTAAAGGTGGCAGCAAAGGAAGTAAGCAAACCCTTATCCATAGTTATGAGAGCTTCCTTGGACTCAGGGGAGGTACCCATAGACTGGAGATGTGCAAATGTGAACCCAATTCACAAAGGAGGAGGATCAAAGGCTGACCCAAGTAATTATCCTTTCTACTCTCTCTCTCTCTCTCTCTCTTTTCAGGGTAACTCGGGAATTTTTGTTTTGGCTGGTGCAGCATAAGCCTCAGGCTTCCTTGCACTATGTAGCTAATAATAATAATAATAATAATAATAATAATAATTATAGACCTGTGAGTTTAACTTCTGTTCCAGGAAAATTAATGGAGGCACTGGTTAAAGAAGCACTGCAGGATCATCTAGACAAGGTTTCATTTATAGCTCCGTCACAGCATGGTTTTGTTAATTTATAGTCTTGTCTGACCAATTTGATTGGATACTATGATGCATTAACAAAAGAACTGGTTGTGGGAATAACGTTGATATTATATACTTGGATCTTAGAAAGGCTTTTGATACTGTTGCACATGAAAGGCTGCTGCACAATTTGGAGCAGTGTGGAATTGGAGTCAAATTGCTGCTATGGATAAAGGGGTGGTTGAGGGGGAGAAGACAGAGGTGGTAATCAATGGACACTGTTCATCGTGGACTAATGGTATTAGTGGAGTCCCTCAGGTTTCAATGTTAGGTCCATTATTGTTTTGTGTATTTATAAATGATATTGATGATGGTATTTCAAGCTTAATGTCCAAGTTTGCAGACGATACAAAGGTTAGCAGGGTTGTCAAGGACACTACTTACACTATGCTGCAACAAGAGGATCTGGAAAGGTTGAGCAGATGGGCTGAGAGGTGGCAAATGAAGTTTAACATTGACAAATGTAAAATACTACATACGGGAAACAGCGACGCCAGAGCAACGTGTCAACTCTGTGGTACTACATTGGCAGTGGTAGAGAATGAAAAGGACCTGGGGGTAATTGTGCAGGCAGATATGAAGTTCTCTGAGCAGTGCAGACGGGCTGCAAGAGTAGCTCATGGTGTCTTGTCAATGATATACAGGAATTTTTCTAGCGGAGATAAAGAGGTGATTATTCCCTTGTATAAGGCAATGTCAGGCCCCACCTTGAGTACTGTATACAGGTCTGGAGGCCTCATTTCAAGAAGGATGTAGAGCTGCTGGAACGAGTACAGAAAAGGGCAACAAGATTAGTGAATGGAACAGAAGGTTGCTCTTACGAAAAAAGGCTTAAGTTTTGCAAATTACAGTGTCTGGAGAGGAGGCACCGGCGAAGTGATCTGATAGAGGGGTATAAAGCCTTGAATGGTTTCAGCATACTTAGTGCTGATGGGATTCTTCCTCTTGCTCAGATTAATCACCTGAGAGGTCATAAATTCAAATTTGGGAAAGAGAGATGTAGGATAGATGTGCAGAAATTTGCCTTTAGCCAGCGGGTAGTTGGTTGGTGGAACAGACTTCCATCCCTTGTTGTGGAAGTTGATAGCCTAAATAAATTTAAGGCTTAGCTGGACAGGTATTTCGAACGAACGGAGGGGTGAAGTGGAAGTTTATTTTATTTTATTTTTTTGTCTTATGCTGCATAAACTTGCTTTCTTGCCCATATGCCTTTACCAATACTAATGCTTGTTCACATTACGAACCTAAGGGGGCATATATTCAAATTGAGGAAAGACAGCTGTAGAATAGTTGTGCGGAAATTCGCCCATAGCCAGCGGGTTGTTAATTGCTTGAACAAATTTCCATCTGTCGTTGTGGAAGTTGATAGGTTAAATAAATATAAGGATCAACAAGACAAACATTTAAAGGGAATGGTTGTGTGAATTTTTTTTTTGCTAATTCTACATAAGCTCTTACGCTTGCTTTCTTACATCACATGCATCGATTACTATTATTAGATCAGTGATGTTGCTGATTGACAGAATTAAAAATAATAATCAAAACTATGTGTATATAATAATAATGGCATTGTAAGTTGCGTAAACGCCAAGAAAAAAGTATTTGTGGAAGAGATGATGGTTATATATCATTATCGTCTTTGTGTCAGATGGGTGTTGTTTTTGCCATAATTTTGAGCTACGTGGGATGGATATACGCACGACGAAATTCAGTATCGTTGTTACACAATCACATTACATAAACTTGCAACATGTTTATTTTCTAGGCGACACCGTACATTTAAGTAAAGGTGGAAATATGGCCGAAAATTATTCCAACATTGATATAATTGAGAAGAATGTGATGTCTGTAACGATAAACAGTTTAAAACAAGGTAAGACATAATAAATAATATAAGTGAGAAACTATAAAAAAATGTGTACTTTTTTGACAATAGAATATTCACCAGTAGAGGTGAAGTTATCTGATGCTACAAGAAATCACCCCCCCCCCCCACTAGTCCGTTCCATGATTGTCTTGCCAATATAACGTCTGGTTAGGTCATTTGATTTTTTGTTCTGCAATACATCAAGATAGCTACCTCTTCGGATCTCGAACTTGAAGTCTGAATTCATGACAAAGGAAAAAGAAAAAAAATATTAGATTCACTCATATAATTATAATAAAATTCTTCATTCATAGAAATGTAGGACCTGCTACAGGCAACCAGAGGAATCTAACACGGGACACATTACATCAGTACATAAAAAACTACATGGCACACAGCAAATATATAGAAGGTACTAATAGATTATAGAGAGCTTATATTGCACTATATAAATTTTATAGTTATAGATTATACAGAGCTTATATTGCATTATATAGATTTTATAGTTGTTATAATAGATTATACAGGGCTTATATTGCATTATGTAGATTGTTATAAACTTTTACAACTTGTTATGCAGACATCTTTCTTGATATAGAACTTGATATTCATCAGTCTAACTTTCCTATAATTGAGGTAATTTTCCTTGGTTATTTTAACATTCATACCTGCAGCTTGCTTTATTTTTCAAGTTATGTGTTACCAGTTGAGTGGGATGCTGAGGCATTTGCAGTTACTAAGGATTCTGCACAGATTGTTCATTTACCTAACAGAATACAGACAGCCTTATCCATATACCTCCCCACACTCTTGACCTTTTTCTTAAGAACAACCCTTCAACATACTCAGTCGATTAGTGTCTAGAGACTAATTGCGATCTGAAATTGCAATCTGAAGTGTCTAGAGACACTTCAGATCGCAATTTAATGATGTTCTCTTCTCCAGTGGAATTTTTTCCCTCATGGCTATTCTCACCATTGTGTTGCATGGCATTAAAATAATGTGAAATGCGATGGGATGATCGAAGAGATTTGTATTCTTTTCCTTGGTTGGATTACTGTTTTAAATCTTCTGATGTTAATGTGTGATCAGATCATGTCAGTGGAATTATTCTTGTAGGAATGAAATCCTTTATCCACACACCACTCTGCCTTGTCCTTTATCTAAACCTTGGTTTTATAATAAATGTGCTAAGGCTGTTCAAGATAAGATGTTGCATATCACAATTGGCTTGCATCCAAATCTTCAGGGTTCATTTTCTGCCTACACTAAAGCTCACAACAATTGTAAAGCAGTTATTATTCAATCCAAAATAGATTTTGAGGAGGCTAAGAGTATAAAACCGGATTCTTGTCCAAATAGTTAAGTGTTGCAGTCTTTCACCCTAGCTATTTGCTGCAACTTTTTTTCCATCTATATTCCATTATAATTATGAGAGCATCCTTGGATTCAGGGAAGACCCCCATGGACTGGAGATGTGCAAATGTATCCCCAATTCATAAAGGGGGATCTAAGGGTGACTCAAGTAATTGCAAACCAGTTAGTTTAACTTCCGTTCCGGGGAAAATAATGGAGTCACTGGTTAAAACATGCATTGCAGGATCATCTAGACAAGACTGCAGTAATAATTCAGACACAGCATGGGTTTGTTAAGGGTGGAAGTAACCCCAGAGAAATGTACCAACTGTGTGGTATTACATATAGGGTGGTAGAAAATGAAAAAGATCTCGGAGTAATTGTGAAGTCAGATATGAAGTTTTCTGAGCAATGTAGACAGGCCGCCAGAGCAGACCATTGCATTGTCAAGATGTGGCCAGACCATTGCATTATACAGAATTTTGCTAGCAGGGAAAAGGAGGTTATTATTCCTTTCTATAAGGCAATGGTCAGGCCACACGTTGAGTACTGCGTATAGCTCTGGAGGCATCATTTTACGAAGGATGTAGAGTTGCTTGAATGTGTACAGAGAAGGGCAACAAGATTGGTGAGGGGAATGAAGTGGTCCTTTTACCAAGAAAGGCTTAAATTCTGCAATTGCAGCACCCGGAGAGTAGGCACCTTCGAAATAATCTGATTGAGGTGTATAAGGCCTTGAATGGGTTGAGCACACAGAATTCTGATGGGATTCTTCCACTTGCTCAGATTACGAACCTGAGGGGACATAAATTCAAATCGAGGAAAGTGTTGTAGGATAGATGTGTGGAAATTTGCCTTTCTCCAGTGGTGGTTAATTGCTGGAAGAAACTTTCATTTGTCGTTGTGGAAGTTGATATCTTGAATAAATTCAAGGAGGAACTGGACAAATGTTTAAAGGGAATGGATGTGTGAAATTGTTTTGTTTTTTTTTTTTTTTTGGATAATGTTATATAAGCTCATATGCTTTCTTTCTTGCATCACATGCCTCTATTATTACTACTAATACTGCTACTACCTGTGCTCATGAGCTTCCTCCTATTCTGTGCCACCTTTCTAGAATTTCTTATTGCACTGGTGCTTTTGCTTCTGCTTGGAAATTGGCTTATACCCAAACAGTTCCTGAAAAGGGCAAGAAATCCCTCCTATCCAATTATCAGCCCAGTGCACTTGTCTCTACTCTTTCCAAAGTAATGGAGAAATCCATTAACTGGCAACTCCTAAACTACCTTGAAACCTTCCATCTGATCAGTTATTGGAGTATGGATTCAGTATGATCAATCAGGGATATCTTGGTGTATAGTAGAAATCTGTGGATACATTCAATGGAAAAGTTTGTTGAAACTCATACAGTTCCTCTTGATATTTCTGAGGCCTTTGATTGTGTTTGGTCTAAGGAGTCTTCTGAACAAGCTTCCATCTTATGGATTATGAAGTTTTTTTTTTCTTTTCTTTTTTTTTTGTGATTGGGTATCCAGTTTTCTCTCTGACTGCTCACTCCAGGTGATGAAAGATTGCCCTGTCTTCTAACTTTTCCACTAATGCTGGTGTTTTCCAAGTTCATTTCTTTCTTTCACTGTTTTTCTCTTGTCTATTAACAATCTTTTTCCACTGATTGCAAATGCTATGTATAGTTTTGCTGATGGTAGCACATTGCATTCCACATTCAGTTTCAAAAACCTTGGCTTATATTAATAACTTCATCTTGATTATTCACCACCAATTCCTGAAATGCTGATCTCCAGCTAATTCTCTAATGGAGTAAAGATAGCTTAGTTAATTTCAATCCTTCTGAATCTCGGTCCTCTCATATCTCACAAAATTGAGTTTGCTGTCCCTGCTTATCTCTAGACAAGGTAACATATAAAACTTTATTAAAAGTACAGTAAAAATAAAATACAATGTACAGAAACTTAAGAATAGTAATAAAATATATACAAATAAATGCTAAAAGTGATAAAAGCAGTAAAAGCAAAAACAAAATATATATTAAGTAGAATTCAAAGTGATGTGCCCCTTCATCAACTAAGAAGATAAGTAGTATGACATAGCATCATTATATTCTGAGAAAGCAATATAAATGCATGCTGCCTCAAACCAATGCAGATTATGGACAGTGAAAAAAAAAAAAGTTTCATTTCCTGTAAATTGTATTTATTTTAAATGCAGAATAGTAAAGAAATGCCACCAAAATTAACCTGTACTACTTCATAACAAATGGAAATAGGAATGGAACAACTGACTCAATCAGTACTGATGAATTCAGTACAGAAGATATGGCTACATGATATTCCTACTTCCCCCCCCCCCCCAAAAGAAATCCAAAACAGAAAAACAAAAGGCTTTAGCACTGCAAAAATCTACACAAGGAATCCTCTGATAAATAATGGCAAAATTTGTACAGTGGAATTGAGTGATGTCTTTCAAACCCAAGATGAGCTACGCATTCTTTCACATAGTTATTAAGCACAATAATCTGAGGCATGCCTACAAGGAACTTGCTTAAACCACATAAGAATTCTATGATATGAAATTACACTGTCCACTGAAAGAAGCAGGCGCCTCCGTAGCCAGGTGGGAAGGAGCAGCAGTATGTACCACATGCTTCTTGATTAAACCGGGATTCGAGCCCGTCACCACCAAATACGGATGCGGAAAGGTCAGGGAATGACATGACCACCGCATATCACCGGAACAATATGGCCTTAGTTGCTAATGCTCCTAAAAACCAAATAACAAACAAACAACAAACTGAAAGAAGCTGAAGACATTTATTGCAAAGGGTAAGGCCAGAGAAGAAAGGAAAATTTCTCCTTCAGAACAATTATGTCTGTGTCCTGACAGGACACTGACATTTCACAATTCAAGTGAACACACCTGAATTGGTGGATGTTGTGGCACATCCACCAATTCAGTTCTAATCTTGCTCCATCAGACTTTCATCTAAATTTAAATGTTTTCTGATTTAACTTCTTACTCTTTATGGGTTCTTATTTTGTTTTATTTTATTGCAATGTATATTTTTATATTTGTGCTTACCCCAGGGGCACTCACATCTGGTGAATATAGGTTTGGAAAACCTAGGATCCTGAGCTGGATATCATCATTCTTCTCTTTCTTGGTGATTCCCTTCTACCTCTCTCAGGGCAATTTGGAAATTTTTTTTTTTGGCTGGTGCAGCATAAGCCTCAGGCTTCCTTGCACCATATGGCTAATAATAATAATAATAATGTTTTTGGCCCTATGAAGGAGCACACTTTGCCAAAGGCAGTAGTCATGCCATCCAGAATGAATCGTGGAGGCTAACAGCAACTTGTATTCAAGTGATGAATATGTCGAAAATTAAGTGTTTGTTTAAATTGTTGCCCACAAGAAAAAAAAATTGGGGCCATTAGTTTTGGAGCAACCCTCATAAATGTCCAATATTAATCAGTTTTTTTATTTGAACATTTGGAGGAAAAACTTTCTTCCAAAATAGTTGTTCTTAAATATATTGTTTAATTAGTCTGTTGTTAAAGTATTTAATAAATTTTTGGTTTGTGTTTACTTCACCATCTAACACACTTTTGGTTTTCAGTTCACTAGCAAGTATTGATATTCTCAACACTTTGCCAAGGACAGATGGACAGAGAGGAAAATGGAAAATTCGTTCTACAAACAATCAGTTAGTATTGTTGCAATTAAGAGTAGTTAAGTGTAATGTTGTATTCATTTACTTTATATTTGTTTCATATGAAATTTAATAACTGAATTTCTATTATAATTAACTAGAACAAGGAGGGAGGTACATCTCAAACTAGTCAGCAGGTCATATGATTTGTCTTGCAGTCCTTTGGGCTGTATCAGAAGTTATTACTGAAAATTTGTTATTCACCATTATAACTTTGTCACGTATAATTTAAGTTTTGTCCATTAATGGTAGTTGATATATGATGTTTGCCTTTTTTTTAAATGTGAGGCCTGATGTAGTCAAGTGGTCATTGCAGACATGCAGTAGTACATTTGAGTTAGCCCTGGTTCTAGCCCACTTCACTGCTGGCCCCGGGTGCCAAGCGATTCTTGAGGCCAAGCGATCTTCTGTGCTATTTGTACTGCAATTCCTAGAGCGATTTTTTTAAAGCGACTGAGTTTTTCCTTGTTTTATTTTGTTCATAAGTCTTTCTGTTGATTAGCTCTACTTTTTAAAAGTATAAAAAGAGAGCCAGAAAAAGGAAAGTACCTTTTTCTTTACTCTTATTAGTTACTAATCGTACTAACTTCTACGCTTGGCCACAAGCGGCACTGTTCCCGCCTCCCCATGGTGGGGCTGGTAACCTGGGTGGAAAAGCAATTCCTCCAGGGCAAAAAGGAGCCAACATGGATACAGAAAATTATCCAGCATTAGAGCCTCCAAGCTCAAATACCATAGATTGGTATAACTCTGATGAATGTAATGTGCATCATAAGAGCCAAAAAAAAGCCAATCACCAACCGGAGTATCCAACTTTCCGTATCATTAATTCCTTAAGTAGTCAACTAGTGAGCAAACTCTCAATTTATGATACAGAGATTTCTAGAAAATGCTGCTGGATCTCCTAAAATGGTGAAGAGATTACAATCAGGGGATTTATTTGTCGAAACGACACAGTCCAAACACTTAGAATTGTTTTTAAAGGTTACAACTTTTGGGGAATTCCCGTTAAAATCTCTCCCCACACAACCCTAAATAGTTCTAAAGGTGTTATCTCTGAGTGGGATCTGTTGAATGTAACAGAAGAGGAGCTTGTGAAAGAACTGCAAAATCAAAAGGTCATTCAAGCCAAAAGAATTCTGACACATAGCGATGGCAATCTCATTCCAACATGCAGCATAATACTCACTTTTAATACACCAAACTTGCCAAATACTGTTAAAGCTGGTTATCGAAATTGTCATATCCGCCTCTATATTCCAAATCCAATATGCTGTTATAAGTGCCAAAAATTCGGACACTCCCAGACAACATGTCGAGGAAACAATGTATGCCCAAAATGTGGTTCCCAAGAACATGCTCAAACAGACTGTACTGCAGCATTTCCAGTTTTCCCAAATTGCAAGGGGGGGGGGATCATCCTGCATATTCGAAAAACTGCAATTTATGGAAACTTGGAAAAACAATACAGAAATATAAAGTTGAACATAAGGTGACTTATCAAGAAGCCAGACGACAAATAGTGAAAGATAATCCAGCACATACATATGCTAATGTTATAAAGAAGTGTCGATCGGTTGCGACTCAAACCAATGACTCAATTCCACCTGACAAATCGCTTGCTGAATGGGCTAGAGCTATGCTCTCAGTTCCTCAGCCGTCTGTTAAGCAAAACAATAAAGATCAAACATGTAATACTCCCATTTCCATCCCCTCTACTAGTGGTATCAAGTCTCAAAGTAAGACCAGGGTGGGAAAAGCTGAATCCTGTGTTAAGAACCAAACTAATACAGCAGTAATGGACATAGATGACACAACACAAGAAGAACCTATATTAGAAATTTATATTGAAGAAGATATGGACACTGGATGTCCTAACTCTCCAAAAAAAAGACTGCCATAAGGCTACTGCCTCTAAAAAGCAACCAGATCACCCTACCACTAAGACTAAATAATGCAGTGCATTTTGCAGTGGAATTGTCGAGGACTACATACAAATACAGATGAGCTGTATGACCTAATACGAGATCTTAATCCTCCAGGTATTTGCTTACAGTAAACTTTTTTAACTCCACAAGTGACACCCTCTATAAAAAAATATACTTTGTACAGACGTGACAGGAATGCAGAAACTTCAGGGCATGGAGGTGTAGCGGTTTTAGTATCCGTTAATACGCCATCTAGGGAAATCCCCTTGCAAACTAATTTAGAAGTTGCTGTATACATAGAACTTGGAATAATTTTGTCACTTGTTTCTATTTATCTTTCGCCTAATCAAGCATTTATACTCAGAGAATTTGATGATCTCCTTGCCCAGATACCACCTCCTATTTGTTTGATGGGTGACTTTAACGGACACCACCCTTGTGGGGAAGTCTACATATGGATAAAAGAGGGCAGCTAATAGAAACATTATTGGACACACACACACACACACACACACACACACACACACACACACACACACACACACACACACACACACACACACACACACACACACACACACACACACACACACACATCTAACTCTGCTGAACACAGGTTCACATACACATGTGCATTTTCCCACAGGAAATACTTCTGCCATAGATCTATCTGCTCCCCTGCTCTGTACCCAAGTATACACTGGGCAGTATTGGAAAACCCACATAATAGTGATCATCTCCCAATTACTTGCAAATTTCAAACTATCTCTAACTATCCAGAAATTCCTAGAAGGTAGAAATTCTCAAAGGCAAACTGGATAACATTCTCTTTAAGTACCACTTTAGATAAATACCACTTTGGGCTGATTTTGCAGGATTAATAAGTAGTCCAAATTGATGGAGATAGGATTCTAAGTCGTGTAACTTTCGATTGATCTTTTCATTAATTTTTGAGATATGTTCACCAGAGTTAATCTGGGTGTTTAGCTTAATATCGTTAGCATAGCAGATTATGTCTTCTTTCTCTTGAACAAATGGAATAATGACTACAGTAAATAATGCTCTGGATCTGGGTATATTCTTATCATGTGTAAGCCATATAAAAAATTTCATTACTTCATACAACATGTCCCCCCAATTTTCCTTACTATTGAATACACCACGAATTGCAAACTAATAGAGTAAGCATATCTGCGAAAAGGTCTAAACCTCCCAAGCACTTCCTAGTTCATTTCACAAATATACGTGATCTCAATTCTAATCCCAATGATGTCCATTTCCACTTGCAGTCTGCCAAATCCCATGTACTTTTTCTGACAGAATCTCTGTTATCAGTTGATTCAACTATTGCTCATCTCAGTTGCCGAAATTATTTGCTATATGATTCCTTTCGCCTCAAAGGTGGTACTTGTGCATATGTCCATTCTAATATTCCCTGTCAGAGACTTGGTAATTAGGAATCTAATTACCAAGATTGGTAATTGGTAATTGTTTAGATTGGACTGCAGGAAGTTTTATTTTAGCCAGCGAGTTATAAATTACTGGAATAAGTTGCCTTCATGGGTGGTAGAGGCCGACAGTTTGGGGAAATTCAAAGGTCATCTGGATAGTACTTTCGGGTAAGGGAAGCGCATAGGATGATAGGATTAATTTCCTTTTTATTTAATTTTTAATTTCATTTTATTATTTTTATTTCTTTATTAATTATTATTATTTATTTATTTAATTTTTGTTTTTATCATTGTTTTGTTCGGATTTTTTTTTTTTTGGCTGGTGCAGCATAAGCCATAGGCTTTCTTGCACCATACGGCCGTTACTAATACTAATACTAATACTAATACTAATAAACACTACATACAGAATCAATCAATAGATAAAGCTACTGACCATATCACAAAACATACTAGCAGCAGCTGATAAAGCTATTCCTCAGTTGTCTACTTGTCCATGCAGGCGCAAAACCTGCTGGTGGAATGAAGAATGTAATAAAGCAAAAAAGGAAAAGAATAAAGCTTGGAATATTTTCCGCAAGCATCCCACTAGTATTAACCTAATAACCTATAAGAAACTCAATGCTAAAGCAAGGTAAATAAGAAGAAAGGCCAAACAAGATTTGTGGATACAGTTTGTGTCTACTATCACAAAAAAACACCAATACTAGATTAATTTGGAGGAAAATCCAACATCTAAATGGCAAATATCCATTGTCATCCTCTCCTATATTGATCTGCAATGGACAGGAACTGTCTTCCCCCAAAGACATAGCAAACGTTTTTGCTAAAACTTCAGCAGCACATTCATATGATGTTCCATTCCAGAAAATTAAAGATGCAGCAGAAAAACGCGAGGTAAATTTCAACACTGGTCTCTCTCTTCCATATAATTAACCTTTTACAATATCCGAGTTAAAGGAAGCTCTTAACAGAGCACTCAATAGTGTGGCTGACCTGGATGGTATATTTTATATTATGCTGAAACACTTGAATGACATAGCTTTACAAACTTGACTAATATTTTTTAACAGAATTTTTCAGGAAAATATTTATCCTCGCTCTTGGAGACGTTCACTTGTATTAGCCATACCTAAACCATGAAAAGTTCTCTCTAATCCGGTTAGCTATCATCCAATTTCCTTAACTAGTTGTTTAGGTAAAACACTGGAAAAATTGGTTCTCAAACGCCTCACCTGGTTTTTAGAGTCACGCAACATCCTGCATAAAAATCAGTGGCTTTCGGCAAAACAGATCTGCTTTTAATATGATGACTAAAGCAGAATCAAACATCGGAAATGCTTTTGTCAGAAATGACCACCTAGTTATGGTAAGTTTGGACTTAGAAAAGGCTTTTGATACAACGTGGCATTTCAGTATTCTACGGGATCTTCACACCTTTGGACTACGAGGCAGGCTTCCCTTGTTTATTCAAAGCTTTCTCCAGGGCAGAACCTTTCAGGTTCATTATCAAAATGTTCTTTCTAAAATCCATATGCAGGAGTAAGGTGTTCCTCAGCGATCTATTTTGAGTCCTACTCTATTTTTAATTAAAATAAACATCATCCATGATATTCCAAGCACAGTTGAATTATATCACTATGCAGATGACCTCACAATCTCGTGGCAAAGGAAAAATATGAATTCTATTGAGAGACAGCTTCAGATCTCAATTAACAAAATAGAGCTGTGGATGTCTCGCAATGGCTACAAAAAAATCAAACTATTCATTTCTGTAAAAGCATAAGATCCACCCTGAGCCTGAATTACAACTTAAAAATTTTACCATACATCTTTCCAATAGTATCAGATTTCTTGGTCTAATCCTGGACAATAAATTAAACTTCATATAGCACATCACATATCTGAGAACCATTTGCTTAAAAAAATTGAATATCCTCAGAGTACTATCTTGATCAGCGTGGGGTGCTGACTGATACACCTTGCTTCGATTATACCGGGTTCACTTGGATTACGGAGCTCCAATCTATGACTTGGCCAGGAAAAGTGCACTACTTCGGCTAGACGCTATCCATCACAGTGTTCCAAGGATTACTTTAGGAGCATTCAGAGCATGAATGCTCCTAAAGTCTATGTTCTGAAATATAGACCATGATTATTTCAGAACTCATATGTTCTGAAATAATTTCCGAACATATGTCTATAATTTCAGAACATATGAGTCTATGTTGCTACTGTGCAGCAAAAATACAGAGTCTTCCTTTTCATCCTACCTGGCCATACTTATCCGAGCCCCAGTGGACCACCTTTTATGACAACAAACATAATGAAAACAAGCCAATTGGAATAAGGCTACTACAGTTAATAGAATGCTGGAACTTACATATAGATAATATCTTTCAGGACACAAATACTTATGAGCCTCCATGGTCTAGTTATATAGATCCCACCATCAGCAGATTCCACCATCAGGAAACTCTTGGTAAAATTTGGTAAATAAATTTGATGAATTTGAGGTATTGCTCACAATATCAAAGGAAGATATTGTTGGGATATCAGAGATGTGGTATCACACAGATATAAGGAATGCAGAACTGGAATTTGGAGAGTACATTGTGTACAGAAAGGATAGGAAGGGAGGAGGGGTTATGCTATTAGTTAAGAAACGCATAAAATCCAAGGAAGTGAAGCCAGTCGGGCCTTGGCTGCCGAATCCAACATTAAAAGAATATTTTCTCTGCCGAATTCTGGCTTCTAAAATGGGCCAACAGCACACTCCACCTTCCCTCAGCTCTCAGATCAACGCAGTTAGCAGAAGCCCTTCAACTATGCAGGCTCCGATCCTACATCGGAGAAAGAAGGCTGCTGTTCACCCTCAAGATGGCCACCGGTAAAATTACAGAGCCGAACTTCTAGGATCACTGCTCTTGGCGCATTCTTCCCCCTTATCTCCGGTCTTCAGCACAGCTGCTAGCAAACCGTAACCGGCAGATTCCTGCCAAAGCAAATGCTGCCCTCACTGCAAGCCATCGACGGGGACCTCCAAGAAGTGGTCAACAATAAAAAATACAGGAAGGGAATCCTCGTCGAACTGAAAATGTAAAACTGTGCTTTGGTGCCTTCCAATAATTTGGTGTAACTTATATGTTTTTCTCATGTGAATCTCTTTTGTAAATATGTTTTGTAAACCCCTGGCACCACCATGCCTTGACGGGACTAATTGTATGTATATCATGCTGCAATTAAAGATTCTATTTTATTCTATTCTAGATAAAATAGGCAAGAGGAGGTGATTCTGGCTAGGATGCATATTGGGCACATGCATCTAACCCATATTTATCTGCTCATAGGGGAAGATCCGCCTATTTGTATATATATTGTCAAACTGCACTTACGGTGAAGCATATCCTTCAAAATTGTAACCATTACATTAATGCTCGAAACACAATTTTCACGTCGCTTTCACATCTGCAAGAACTTTTAACCTTATCTCATTTGATTGGAGACAATGCAAATCTAGCTGAGTTTTTTTGCGTTCTTGAAGCAGACACGATTATTAAATTATTAAACAGATTTTAAACATTTCAACTGCAGTAGTAAATAGAATCACGCACAATATGGCCTTAGCAGTCCTTGTGCCATTCAACAACAAATCAACAACAACAACTTCACTGCTAAATATATAATGATAATATTCTTGTCAAATAATTGAATGTAAATTCCTGTGACTTATGTGGTTGTGCCAGGGTATAAATAGAACATTCATTTATTGAAACAAAATTTTTATTTTACTTCTATATACTTAGTTGGTAGAGTCATTAAAGAATGTTTGATGAAGAATATTCATTTAAACAAAGCACTTAGCTACCAATTTATTATAATTTTTGCATATACCATACTAATATAATTTTTGCATACTAATAGAGTACTTTTATCTTTCTTACAAAAATCTTGAATTACCATTTGGAACGTTACTAATCTATAAAGTCAAGAAAACAATTACAGTCAAGCCAGAGCCAGTTGAACAAAGTCTTTTTGTCAACACTATCATTGCCCTGGTTCAGGCCTAATCTGAAATTGGCATTCATCAAGAAGCAGGTCTTCCTTAAATGGAAAAAGACTTGCTCACAGTTGCAATTAATTACAAGGTTGAAAGAGCTAAGTTCCTCTAAATCAGAAAAAAAGGCTCACCTTCAAGTAGTCTATAGCAAGCTTGCAAGTCATAAAAGAGTCATAGGTAGGTAACATAAAGAAACTCAACATTTGATTATGAACACCCTTTAATGCTGGATGGCTTGTTTTCACTTCCCAGAATTTGTGAGCTCTACAGCAAAGTTGCTGAACCTTTCTAAATCCATCTGACCAAATCTGTGTTAATTTTAAGTAATAAAGAAGATTCCTAGTACAACAACTGTAGGTCCAGATAGTACCTACGGCGCCTCCGTAGCCAGGTGGGAAGGAGCAGCAGTGCGTAGCACACGCTTCTTAATTAGACCGGGGTTCGAACCTGTCACCACCAAATACAGAGGATGCGGAAAGGTCAGGGAATGACCACCGCATTTCCCAGAGCAATATGGCCTTAGTTGCTAATGCTCCTAAAAACCAAATAACAAACAACAAACATAGTACCTACAGTTGTATTAAGAAGTGTGTTTATTTAATTAACAGTCACCATATTGGGAAGCTTCCCCCTCCTCCTTCCTTGTTAAAATGTGCAGCCGTTTTATTTGTTGACTCTTTTGCAAGTGTTCAATAGAATCATTTCTTCCTTCCCTAGATCTTGGAATTATTACCTTGTCAAACCCAACCTCTGAAGATCAGTAGCAGAAAAGCCCAAAAGACTGCCAACCTATTTGAGTTGGCTACTCCTGAAATTTTTTGAAAGAATTTATTTACCCAGTAATTGTAAAGTTCTGCTTGGTAATCATAGACTTTTGCTACCATCCTCTATTTGGCAATCACTGAGAAGTCAACTGGCCCCAAAACATTGTGCATGATACAGAAGACTGAATTTGTGGAACCGGTCAGACATAATCTTCCTCCATATAAAATCAGCATATGACAGAATAGCAATCCTTGCTCTCCTCCACGTTCTTTGGCACTGCAAGGACAATCTCCTCTATATCCTAAGAGTTGCTCTGCAAACCTGACACCTAACTATCTCTCTTGCACACACACACACACACACACACACACACACACACACACACACACACACACACACACACACACACACACACACACACACACACACACACACACAAGGAATTTCAGCCAAAGCCCTGTCAGCTCTTCCTCAGGGAGAAGTATTCTCTGCCATCTTCTTTGCAGCAGTACTAGAACCCTCCTCCATTTCTACCCAGACTTCCTTTTTCAATTGACAATATTGAAAAACGTTGTGTTTGAGATTCCAAAGCACAATAACACAGTTATCCAGGATATCACTTACCAATTGCACTACTTGGAACCTTCCTTTTTTTTTTTTTTTCAATGGATTAGAAACTAACCAAGAGAAGTTCACATAAATGACCTTTACCAAGAAGAAATTCAGAAACAATATCTAGAAGTTCATTACTAGTCAAGTCCAGAAAATTGCAGCATACAAAGATACAAGGTCTTCTCTGGAATGAGAATCTCGCTTTCACACTATGCAACCACTTGGGGACTTGGCAGAAACTTCTTGTATCATGCGACTCATTTCTTGGGTGCCTACTACCTGTGATCATGTAATTGTTGCGTAGTCTGCTCCAGATTCCTAGAGCTGGAATATTTGACCCTGAGATGGTTAAAAAGGATATCCATCAACCATGCCTCCCCCCCCTTTCATCTTGAAATCCACTATACATTCCAGCTGAGATGTCCCACCCTAGGAAGATGAGGGCGCCTCCATAGCCAAGTGGGCAGGAGCAGCAGTGTGTAGTAGCACACGCTTCTTGATTAGACCGGGATTCGAGCCCGTGACCACCAAATACGGAGGATGCAGAAAGGTCAGGGAACGACCACCACATATCCCGGAGCAATATGGCCTTAGTTGCTAATGCTCCTAAAAACCAAATCAAACCCGGGAAGGTTGGTTCTAATGTCTGAAAGCAACACTTTTCTTTCGCTGTTCCTCACACATCTGGTTCGACTCACCTGATATTCTAAGGACAATAGTGTAATGGATGCACCCCACCCCCTTGCCCTACTGATAATCATTGCTAATATTTTTGACTACCACCAGAACTTTTGCAACTTCCTTCCATGTGAACTCCTCTTCATATTTTGTCACAGACTTCATGTTTATGGTTTACGTTATATTTTATTTCTATTGTAGATTTTGTATTTATTAAAAATGCATTTCATCTTATGTAGTAAACTTTCTACACTTTTCTAAACCTTATATATATTTAATCTGTGTAAGGTTTAGATGAAAAATTTTATTAAGTTGAAGCACTGATTAAGTCATGAATTGCAGACATTGTTGGGATTGCAGAGATGTGCTATCAGTCAGACGTAAGTGATGCTGAATTTGAATATAGGAAATACAATGGAAGGACATATAGGACAAGAGGAGTGGAGGGGTTATGCTCTTATTTAAGAAACATATTAAATCTAAGTGCATCCAGTCAACATGGGTGACCACTGCAATGTTGAGTCAGTCTGGTGTGATATAAGCAAGGGGAAAACAAAATTGAGAGGAGTGTTATAGGCCTAATGACTCTGATGAGTTGTACAGTTGTACAGAGAAATAGAGTGGGCCAGTAATTCAGAATGTCTTATAATGGGGGATTTTAACTTTCCAGATGACTGGAATTTGTGGGTTGGTCACTAGTACAACTTTTGTAGATGACAGTTTTCTATGGCAGCATGTTAAAGAGGCAACAAAAGGAAGCAATACTCTTGATTTGGTTATTATCAGTGATTCTACATGCATTAAGAATTTGCAGGTAAAAGAGAGCCATTGGATGGCAGTGATCCCAGTGTACTAATGTGGAATTTAATTAAATGCATAACTACTGTCAAGGGTTAAAGGAAAGGCTTTTCTTTTGTAATGGTAACCACGGTGGTCTCAAACAGTTTTTAAATTATATGCAGTGAGACCAACTGGTGATGTTACCAACAGCAAATTCTAAATGGGTAGTAATCATAGAAGCTACTATCGAGATACATGGCAGAGAAAAAAATATGTGTTCCATGCATCTTCTCTGCCATGTATCGAGATACATGGCAGAGAAGATGCATGGAACACGTATAAGTTATCAATGATACAGAAGCCTGTGGTATATATAAAATATTCTGTAATCATGTCACAAAGGAGGTTAGGCAAGCTAAGGCAGATTACAAGAACCCTCTGGCAAAGAATGCAAAAACAGCAGCAAAGACTTCTATGCATGTATAGTAGAATAAAGGTGTTGAATCACATTGAGCCACTTGATATCAATGATTTAATTGTTGGTGACCCTGCTCAGGTTGCTGACATACTGAATATTTTGCATATACATTCACAAATGGGGAATCATTTAGCTCTCCATTAGGTTTATCAAACCCTAATGGAGAGCTAAATGACTATGATAACTGAAACGAAATTGGAATAGATATTGTTGAAGCTGAAAATAAAAAAGGTACATGAGGTGGATAGGTGTATCCAATTATATTTGGGGGGGGGGAGCAAAGTAGGTAAGAAAACCCTTAACCATAATTATTAAAGCATTCTTGGATTCATGGATCCATTTCTTGGATTCTTGCATTCTTGGATTCTTGGATCCATTCAGGGGTGGTCCTTTGGACTGGAGATGTGCAAATGTATCCACAATTTATAAAGGGAGTGGTGGAATCAAAAGGTGACATGAGTAATTACTACCTGTTGTTTGTTTTTTGGTTTTTAGGAGCATTAACAACTAAGGCCATATTGCTCTGGGATATGCAGTGGTCATTCCCTGACCTTTCCGCATCCTCTGTATTTGGTGGTGACGGGCTCGAACCCCGGTCTAATCAAGAAGCGTGTGCTACGCACTGCTGCTCCTTTCCACCTGGTTACGGAGGCGCCACGTACCTGTTAGCATAAGGTCTATTCCAGAGAAAATATGGAGTCTGGTTTAGCAAGTAATGCAGGACTATCTGGACAGAATGCAATTATACTGCAGACACAGCAGCAATTTCTTAAGGGGCAGCTTTGTCTAACTAAACTGATAGGTTACTATGATGTGGTGACCAAGGAACTGGATGCAAAACAAAAAAAAAATATTTGTTTTCACATACTTGGATTTCAGAAAGGCTTTTGATACTGTTGCATATAAAAGACTGCTGTACGAACTGGAGCAATGTGGCATTAAGGGAAATAACTGCTACGGATAAAGGGATGGTTAAGTGGAAGAAGACAGAGTAATTATCAATGGGCACTGCTCTTCATAGACTATTGTTATTAGCGGAATTCCCCAGGGTTTATTGCTGGGCCCATTGTTGTTTTTAGTATTTATTAATGATATTGATGAATTTATCAGGCTTAATGTCAGTTTTCAGCTGATACAAAGGTTGGCGCAGTGGTAAATGACTGTAATCAGGGTGAGCTACCGCAATAAGATCTAGGAAAATTAGTTCAATTAGCTGAGAAATGGCAGCTGAAGTTTAACATTGACAAAAGTGTGGTACTACACTTAGGGTAGTGGAAAATGAAAAAGATCTGGGGGGTAGTTGTGCAGTCAGATATGAAATTCTCTGAGCAGTGAAGATGTGCCAGGACAGCTCATGGTGTTTTGCCAATGGTATACAGAAAGTTTGCTAGCAAAGATAAAGAGGTGAATATCCATTTCTTCAAGGCCATGGTTAGGCCACATCTTGAGTAAGGTATACAGGTCTCATTAGAAAGGATTGAGATCTGCTGGAATGGGTGCAGACAAAGGCAGTGAGTTTGGTTGAAGGGAACAGAAGGGGTGCTCTTACCTTGAAAGACTTCTGGTTCTACAAATTGCAGTATCTGGAGACTAGGAATCTGTGGGGGAGATCTGATTGAGGTGTTTAAGGACTTCAATGGCTTTAATAAGCTAAATCCAATTGGTCTTGTCTGAAATCCAATTGGTCTTGTATGATGTGGTTATAAACTGAATACAAAAAATAATTTTGATATCATATACTTGGATTTCAGGAAAGCATTTGATACTGCTGTACACGGAAGACTACTGTACAAATTGGAGCAATATGGCATTAAGGGCAGGTGCTACAATGGTTAAAAGGATGGTTGAGTGGGAGATGACAGAGAGTGGGTAACAATGTGCTCTTTGTGGACTAATGTTATTAGTGGATTCCCGCAGGGTTCGGTGTTTGGGCCATTGTTGTTTTCAGTATTTATCAATGATATTGATATTAATAAGTATTAATATCTAAGTTTGCAGATGATGCAAAGGTTGGCAGGGTTGTTAATGACAGTAATGATAGTATGCTACAACAGGGTCTGGAAAAGTTGTGCAGATGGGCTGAAAAGTGGCAACTGAAGTTTAACATTGACAAATGTAAAGTACTGTGTGTAGGTAGCAGTAACTCCAGAATAACGTATCAACTGGGTAGTACTACACTCAGGGTAGTAGAGAATGTAAGGAGCTGGCAGTAATTGTGCAGTCAGATATGAAGTTTTCTGAGCAGTGCAGACAGGCTGCAAGAGTAGCTCATGATGCTTTGTCTATGATATATATACAGGAATTTTGCAATAGAGATAAGGGGGTGATTGTTCCCTTGTATAAGGCAATGGTCAGGCCTCACCTTGAATACTGTTTACAGGTCTGGAAGACCTTTTTTTTGGGAAAGATGTAGAGCTGCTGGAACGAGCACAGAGAAGGGCAGCAAGATTGGTGAGTGGAATAAAAGGGTTGGTGTTACCAAGAAAGGCTTAAGTTCTACAAATTGAAGTTTCTGGATACTAGGCACCTGCAAGGTTATCTAATTGAGGTGTATAAGGCCTTGAATAGTTTGAGCACAATGTTAATGGGATTCTACCTTTTGCTCAGATTACTCACCTGAGGTGACATAAATTCAAGTTAAGGAAAAACAGTTGTAGAATAGTTCTGTGGAAATTTGCCTTTAGTCAGCAGGTGGTTGATAGTTGGAACAAACTTCCATCTGTTGTAGTGGAGATCAACAACTTAAATAAGTTATCCTGAAAAAGGCCTCTGAGGTTGGGAAAATTCATATTTTAGTATTAAATCAGCTCACACCAACCATAAGAATAAGTATTTACTGTAACTAAAATATTTATTTACATATTAAAATAAAATAAATATTTACAAAAACTACTATTATATTAAATATACATGTAAAAACATTAAAACTGTGATAAAATCCTTGAGATAAAATACACTAAAATAAACCAGATTAAAAGCGATAAAAACGATAAAAATCTCTGGAGCTTTCGGAAGCTTGTGCTCCCTTCCTCAGCAGTAACAAAACTTCCTGCAGCACGTCCATATATATAACAGGCTCACGGTACCTATACACGTGGTGCAGTCGGCGCATGGTCTGAACTGGAAGCGGAAATAGCTCGGGAACGTGTTAAGCAAAACCGTTCATCCGTACTTAGGATAATAGTTTCAAACAGAGGATGCATACGCATACCTCTGTCCCTATTCATAATATTGTGGTCGGATGAACAGATTCGTAGGCTCTCGAGCCATTTACGGTTCCAGAACCCATGCGCTCGATCCATGATAACCGCATCCTCTGGGGAAATTTGATGCTGCTTCTCCCAAAAATGTTCGGCCACAGCAGACTTATTGTAATCAGCGGTTTTTATAGCATTTGCATGCTCCCCCAGACGATCCTTGAGCCGTCGTTTTGTCTCGCCCACATAACACTCCCCACAATCCGGGCATTTTATCCTGTATACTACTCCACTACTCAGGTCCTTTGCTATTGGGTCTTTTACCTGAGACAACACTGTGTGCAACCTCCGCCCGGGAAGCTGCACACAGCGTGTTTTATAGCCCCGCAAAATTCTAGCGAGATGCTCAGTAACGCCCGGATAGTAAGGAATGTATGCGGTAGCGACAGGAACAAACGGTTCCTGACGGTTAGACTCTATTCCTCTACTAAATCTGTCTATGATCCTCTGGGGGTATCCGCATTTTCTAAGGTCTGCTGTGACCCGTCTAATTTCACATTCTTTGTCCTCAGAGGTGGTGCAGTGTGACCCTGCTCTATCTAGTAGAGCTTTCACTACACTATTCTTATGCTGCCCAGCTTGTGCTGAACTATAATGGGTGTACTGGCCTCTGCACATAGGTTTTTTAAACACAGAAGTTTTTAGCCTAGGGCCTACCCTAGAGACCAGTACATCCAAGAAAGGAAGGGTACCTCCTGTTTCCACCTCTGAGGTAAATTGTATAAATTGGGAGAAGCTATTAAGCCAATGGAGTGCATCATCCTCTCTCCCCTTCTGGACCACGGTAAAGGTATCATCAACATACCTTTTCCATTTCTTTATGGGAAACTGACATCCACTAAAAACCCTGTCCTCTAACTCCTCCATGGCCAGATTGGCCACGATGGTGCTAATAGGAGATCCCATGGCTGTACCGTGAACCTGTTTGTACATAACACCTTGGTACACCATAGTGGTGCTGGCCAGATAAAGTTCCACACCCGAACAAATATCCTCTACGTTTAAAGGCGATCTACTACCCAAAGAGACATCATTACTCAAAGATCTTCTAACACAATATATTCCATGTTTAATTGGAATGCATGTGAATAGTGACACCACATCAAAAGAAATCATGCTGTCGTTTTCATTTACAGTCAAATCTTATTTCTTATGATTTCTTTTGATGTGGTGTCACTATTCACATGCATTCCAATTAAACATGGAATATATTGTGTTAGAAGATCTTTGAGTAATGATGTCTCCTTGGGTAGTAGATCGCCTTTAAACGTAGAGGATATTTGTTCGGGTGTGGAACTTTGTCTGGCCAGCACCACACAGGCGCCTCCGTAGCCAGGTGGGAAGGAGCAGCAGTGCGTAGCACACGCTTCTTGATTAGACCGGGGTTCGAGCCCGTCACCACCAAATACGGAGGATGCGGAAAGGTCAGGGAATGACCACCGCACCGGAGCAATATGGCCTTAGTTGCTAATGCTCCTAAAAACCAAACAACAACAACAACAACAGCCAGCACCACTATGGTGTACCAAGGTGTTATGTACAAACAGGTTCACGGTACAGCCATGGGATCTCCTATTAGCACCATCGTGGCCAATCTGGCCATGGAGGAGTTAGAGGACAGGGTTTTTAGTGGATGTCAGTTTCCCATAAAGAAATGGAAAAGGTATGTTGATGATACCTTTACCGTGGTCCAGAAGGGGAGAGAGGATGATGCACTCCATTGGCTTAATAGCTTCTCCCAATTTATACAATTTACCTCAGAGGTGGAAACAGGAGGTACCCTTCCTTTCTTGGATGTACTGGTCTCTAGGGTAGGCCCTAGGCTAAAAACTTCTGTGTTTAAAAAACCTATGTGCAGAGGCCAGTACACCCATTATAGTTCAGCACAAGCTGGGCAGCATAAGAATAGTGTAGTGAAAGCTCTACTAGATAGAGCAGGGTCACACTGCACCACCTCTGAGGACAAAGAATGTGAAATTAGACGGGTCACAGCAGACCTTAGAAAATGCGGATACCCCCAGAGGATCATAGACAGATTTAGTAGAGGAATAGAGTCTAACCGTCAGGAACCGTTTGTTCCTGTCGCTACCGCATACATTCCTTACTATCCGGGCGTTACTGAGCATCTCGCTAGAATTTTGCGGGGCTATAAAACACGCTGTGTGCAGCTTCCCGGGCGGAGGTTGCACACAGTGTTGTCTCAGGTAAAAGACCCAATAGCAAAGGACCTGAGTAGTGGAGTAGTATACAGGATAAAATGCCCGGATTGTGGGGAGTGTTATGTGGGCGAGACAAAACGACGGCTCAAGGATCGTCTGGGGGAGCATGCAAATGCTATAAAAACCGCTGATTACAATAAGTCTGCTGTGGCCGAACATTTTTGGGAGAAGCAGCATCAAATTTCCCCAGAGGATGCGGTTATCATGGATCGAGCGCATGGGTTCTGGAACCGTAAATGGCTCGAGAGCCTACGAATCTGTTCATCCGACCACAATATTATGAATAGGGACAGAGGTATGCGTATGCATCCTCTGTTTGAAACTATTATCCTAAGTACGGATGAACGGTTTTGCTTAACACGTTCCCGAGCTATTTCCGCTTCCAGTTCAGACCATGCGCCGACTGCACCACGTGTATAGGTACCGTGAGCCTGTTATATATATGGACGTGCTGCAGGAAGTTTTGTTACTGCTGAGGAAGGGAGCGCAAGCTTCCGAAAGCTCCAGAGATTTTTATCGTTTTTATCGCTTTTAATCCGGTTTATTTTAGTGTATTTTATCTCAAGGATTTTATCACAGTTTTAATGTTTTTACATGTATATTTAATATAATAGTAGTTTTTGTAAATATTTATTTTATTTTAATATGTAAATAAATATTTTAGTTACAGTAAATACTTATTCTTATGGTTGGTGTGAGCTGATTTAATACTAAAATATAACTTAAATAAGTTCAAGGCAGAACTAGACAAAGATTTGGAGTGAATGGATGGGTGAAATGGGACGGTTTTTTTTTTTTTTTTTTTGGCTGATGCTATGTAAGCTTGCTTTCTTTCATCACATGCCTCTACTAATGCTAATGCTTGCTCCACTTTCCTCTCAGTTATTTAAAAATCATTTAGCTCCATTTTAAAGTTTGATAAGCATCTGACCTTCAGTTCCCTACAGAATTCCTCATGTTTGAATGTAGATGCAAAATAATCATTCAATTTGTCAGCTATCGGAGCAGAATCATTGACACTGTGATATCAAGTGGACTAATCTGATTCATCTCCTGCTTTCTAGAGTTTACATAAGTAAAGATGTCTTTGCATCCTTTGCCAAAGATTTCTCCTAATATGCCTTCGCTTGCCTAACCTCCTTTTTGACTTGATTACAGACTAGCTTGTATCTACATAGGCTTCTGTGTATTCTGATAATTTATATGCATCCAATAGATTTTTCTTCTCTGCCATGAGCCTCATTAGTTCATCTTACATCCATTAAGGCCTAAACCATGAACAGTATTTCTTCGTTGGTATGAAAAGCCTTGTAGCTTCCAAGATTTATTCCTTCAGTGCTTCTTATTTAGAATTTGCTGTTGGTAACATCATCAGTTGGTCCACTGCATAGAATCTAAAAACTGTGGACACTGCTCTTCATGGACAGATATGTATCAGTGGGCACTACTCTTCTTGGATGAGTATCGTTAGTGGATTTCCCTCATGGTTCAGTGCTGTGACCATTGATGTTTTTATTAACGATATTGGTGAAGGCATATTAGGTTTAATTCCTAAGTTTGTTGATGCTACTAAGGTTGGTTCAGTGGTTAATGGCAGTAATGACGCTTTGTTAGTATTAGTAGTGGTAAATGATGTAAGAAAGCAAGCTTTATAGCATCAAAAAAAAAAAAAAAAAAAAAAAAAACCCTTTCCATTTTAACTATCCATCCCATTCAGCAGCTTTTTTTTTTTTTTTTTTTTTATATTATGTAAACCCCTAACACGAGAGGTATTAGAACCTATAGTACTTAGTACCGTGCTTGGGTTGGAGGTTGAGAAGAGAAAGAAGATATTTGTTGACATTGGACTTGAACTTCTATAGACTGTAATTTTCAGGAAATACGTATGAAGGAAGGTTGTTCCAGAAAACGGCAGTCGAATAAACGATGAAGATGAAAAGTTGAATTTTGAAAGAGAGAGCGGGAATTATAGAAGCCAATTCAGAAGAACAGTGCCCATGGAAGTATCTGTAGAAGAGGCATGCAGCAGAAACAGTACGTCTATGAGACAGCGAGTGGAGAGATTCTGTTAGAGATAAATCATTAATTAACCTAACTGCCCTCTTCTGAATGGAATCAAGAAGCCTGAGGGAGGTTTTGGGAGCACCACCCCAGATGTGGGAACCATATTCCATGGTAGAGCGGATTTGCGATTTATACAGAGTGAGCAGTAGAGGAAGCAATATTTGTAATGTGCTTGTGCCAAGAGAGATTAGAAGTCAGGGTAATCCCCAAAAGAGATATATCATTTTGCCTAGAAATCGGAGTGTCACTAAAGATAAGCATAGGAACAGAAGAATCCTTTTTGAGAGATATGAGGTAAGACTGAGTTTTAGAAGGGTTGAAATCAACTAAGTTGTCTTTGCCCCACTGGAAAATTACCTGAAGATTGGCATTTAAGGAATTGGTAGCAGATTTTCGAGAAGTTGAAGCTGATTTAGCAGGACAAGATTTTTCAAAATGGAAAGTGGAATGTAATGTGCTATCATCTGCAAAACTATGGATAGGATTTCCAGTCAATGGAAGAAGGTCATTAATATACAAGAGGAAAAGAGTGGGGTAAAGAACTGAACCTTGGGGGACACCGGCATTAGTGGAGAAGTTAGAAGACAGAGCGCCATCTACCATCACCCTCAGTGAGTGATCAGAGAGAAAACTGGATAACCAATTACTAAAAACAGTTGGCAAACCATAAGATGGAAGCTTGTTTAGAAGACCTTTATGCCAAACACGATCGAAAGCCTTTGAGATGTCAAGAGCAACTACTCGTGTTTCACCAAACCTTTTCATTGAATTAGTCCATAAATGGGTAACATAAGCCAGAATATCACCAGTGGATCGACACTGACGGAATCCATACTGGCGATCGTTGTTCAAACGGAAGGTTTCTAGGTAGTTTAAGAGTTGGCGGTTAATTGATTTCTCCATTGCTTTAGAGAGAGTAGAAGTAATTGCAATGGGACGATAATTGGATTGGAGGGATTTGTCACCCTTTTTAGGAACTGGCTAGATATGAGCAAATTTCCAAGCAGAAGGAAAAACACCTTTGGAATAAGAAAGTGAAAAAAGGCGACAAAGAATAGGAGTTAGTTTAGGAGCACAGGTTTTGAGAACAAGTGGAGAAATACCATCAGGACCTGGAGCTTTCTAAGCATCAAGATTCGGCAAAATCCTTCTGACATCCTTTTGACGGAAGACCACAGGAGGCATTGAATGGAGCATGTTGGGAATGGGGGGGAGGGGTTTTACCAAGATCATTAATAGATGAGTTGGAAGAAAAATGGGATGCTAGCAGGTCAGCTTTATCCTCGGCTGAAGTGACAACAGAACCATCTGGTTTGGACGGAGATGGGAGCAGAGATGGGCAAAAGTTGCGGCCAATAGCTTTGGCAAGAGACCAGAATGCTCGGCTACCATTACGGCAAGAAGCAAGTTTTTTACTCTTAGTCTGTTAAAAATCTATTTTGGACTGATTAATAACTGCTTTATAATTGTTATGAGCTTTGGTGTAGGCAGAAAATGAAACTGAAGAATTAGAAACAAGCTAATTATGATAAGCAGTGTTCTTCTCTTGAACAGCCTTAGCACATTTATTGGAAAACCAAGGTTTAGATGAAGGACGAGATTTTAAAGTGGAATGTGGGATAAAGGATTCCATTCCTGCAAGAATGATTTCACTGAAACAATCTGAGCAAACATTGACATCAGAAGTTTTGAAACAGTAATCCGACCAAGGATTCTTGTAATGCCAAACAACACGAGGTTGGGAATAGCCATGAGATTAAGGCTCCATTGGAGAAGAGACAATCACTAAGTTGGTATCTGAAGTGACTAAAGGACCTCTCACTTCGACCGTGTACTTAGAAGGGTTGTTTGTGAAAAAAAGATTAAGCGTGTTGGCTGTATGATTAGGATTGTCCAGTATTCTTGTAGGTAAATGAACAATCTGTGCAAGGTCATTAGTAATTGCAAAAGCTTCAGCATCTCGACCAGCTGGGTCGGTGTGACTAGAAAATGGAAGCCAGCTGGAGTTGCAAACATTAAAATCACCAAGAAAAATTACCTCACTGTTAGGAAAGTTGGACTGGAGAAAGTCAAGTTGCAAAGAGAGGAAGTCAAAGAGCTCTAAGTGATTAGTTGAGTTGGGAGGACGGTAGAGACAACAGATGAATTTGACACAACGAGGTAGAAAGATGTTAAGCCAGAGAAGATCAAAGAGAGGAGATTCCAAATTGCCAAGTCTCTGACAGGGAATATCAGAACAGACATATACACAAGTACCACCTTTGAGGCAAAAGGAATCATACAGCAAATAATTTGGGAAACTGAGATGAGCAGTAGTTGAATCAACCAATAACTGAGATTCTGTCAAAAAAGTACATGGGGTTTGGCAGACTGCAAGTGGAAATGGACATCGTTGAGATCAGAATTGAGACCACGTATATTTGTGAAATGAATTAGGAAGTGCTTTGGAGGTTTAGATCTTTTTTGCAGATAAGCTTGCTCTATTAGTTTGACAATTCATGGTGTATTCAATAGTAAGAAAAAGTGGGTGGGACATGCTGTATGGAGTAATGAGATTTTTGGATATGGTGTACACATGGTAAGAATATACCCAGATCCTTGACATAACATGGCCTTGACAATGCTCCCCAAATACTCACTGCTCAGACACCCTCCAGTCACTATCTGTTAAAGTAGAGGTAGCAAGATTATACACTAACTGATCCGGAAGCCTCCTAGAGAGTTACCATTAGGTTCGGTCCGGTGTACTAACTATCGGCCGGCCTGCGAACACTGTTTTAGAGCTGTACCCTCGAAACATAAGGAATATTGGATTTTGCCATGATGTTCATCATAACCTCAAAAGTCATCAATCATACTGCACGATGGAAGAGATAGGGAAGGGTTGAACAGAACTTAGCTCTAGAGACTAAACATGTGTTCCACCACTTAAAGCCTCCAATAAGCAAAGTGGTGGTATTGCACCGGTTGATGAGAGTCATCTACCACCTAGTACTGCCTGGTAACATAGAGGGGTGGCATTCCTCCATGTGGTGTGGGCGCCACACTTTGACCCCTGCTTACGTTGGTTCACACCTGGGTGGTCACCCACCATCTACTTGTGCATGGAGGTTATACCCAGGATTACTAACAGTCCCACCATCGTAAAGGTGCAAGCAGAGGAATTGGCTGTCACAGACCGTCTGGACTTTGCCGAAATTGGTTGCACTTGACTTGAGTGTCACTCGAATATCAGTTCCATCAGCATTTTAAACTCGCAGGTAGCAAGTACAGCTTGTCTGGCATATCTGAGAGAATGTCTGTGACAACCTCAAGGACCAAAAGTCAGTCTTGTCTAGTTCTTTCTTGAATTTATTCAGGCTATCCACTTCCACAATATCAGATGGAAATTTGCATCTGATATTGTGCATTAGCATTGGCATACGATGCAAGAAAGCAAGCTTTTTTTGCATTAGCCAAGAAAAAAAAAACAAATCCCATTTCATCCATCCACTCCATTTCATTCACTCCAAATCGTTGTCTAGTTCTGCCTTGAAACTTATTTAAGATGTTGACCGCCACTACGACAGATGGAAGTTTGTTCCAACTATCAGCCACCCGCTGGCTTAAGACGAATTTTCACAGAACTATCCTACAATTGTCATTCCTCACTTTATGTCCTCTTTTATTTATGAATTTATGTCCTCTCAGGTGAGTAATCTGAGAAAGAGTAAGAATCCCATCAGCATTCAGCTTGCTAAACCCATTCAATACCTTATACATCTCAATCAGATTACCTCGCAGTTGTCTACTCTCCAGGCACTGCAATTTGCAGAACTGAAGCCTTTCTTCGTAAGAGCACCTCTTTGTTCCCCTCCCCAATCTTGTTGCCCTTCTTTGTACTTGTTCTAGCAACTCTACATCCTTCCTAAAATGAGTCCTCCAGACCTGTACACAGTACTCTAGGTGTGGTCTGACCATTGCATTGTGCAATGGGATAATCACCTCCCTGTCCCTGCTAGCAAAATTCCGATATATCATTGGCAAGGCTCCATGACCTGCCCTGGCAGCCAGTCTACACTGCTCAGCAAACTTCATATTTGACTGCACAATTACACCAGGTATTTTTCACTTTCCACTTCCCTTAGTGTAGTACCACACAGTTGGTACGTATCTGTTGGTTATTGCTACCCATATGCAGTACTTTGCATTTGTCAATATTAAGCTTCAGTTGCCACTTCTCAACCCATTTGCCCAACTTATCTAGATCCAGTTGGAGTAGCATACTGTCTTTACTGTCGTTAACAACCCTGCCAACCTTTGTATCCTCTGCAAACTTGGACATTAATCCTGATATACCATCATCAATATCATTGATGAATACACAAAACAATAATGGGCTCAGCACTGAACCCTGGGAAACTCCACTAATAACATTTGTCCACGAAGAACAGTGTCCATTGATTTCCACTCTCTGTCGTCTCCCACTCAACTATTCCTTTATCCGGCGCCTCCGTAGCCAGGTGGGAAGGAGCAGCAGTGCGTAGCACACGCTTCTTGATTAGACCGAGGTTCGAGCCCGTCACCACCAAATACGGACGATGCGGAAAGGTCAGGGAATGACCACCGCATATCCCGGAGCAATATGGCCTTAGTTGCTAATGCTCCTAAAAAAAAAACAAATAACAAACAAAATCCTTTATCCATTGTAGCAACTTATCCTTAATGCCATACCTCTCCAATTTGTTCAGCAGTCTTCCATTTGTAACAATATCAAAAGCTTTCCTCAAATCCAAGTATAGGATATCAATATTATTTTTGACATTAAGTTCCTTTGTGACCACATTATAGTATCGAATCAAATTGGTCAGACAAGACCTCCCTTTAAGAAACCCGTGTTATGTCTTAACTATTACTGCAGTCTTGTCTAGATGATCCTGCAATACTTCTTTAACCAGTGACTCCATTATTTTCCCCAAAACACAAGTTAAACTAACAAGTCTATAGTTGAGTCACCTTTTGTGAACCCCCCCATTTGTGAAATGGTGATACATTTGCATTCCTCCAGTTCATGGGTACCTCCACTGAGTCCAACGAAGCTCTCATAATTATGGCTAAGGGTTTTTTACTTCCTTTGCTGCCTCCTTTAATATAACTAGATAGATCCTGTCAACTCCAGGTGGCTTCCTTATGTTTAACTTCAACAATTTCTCCTCCATTTTGCTCTCAGTTATTACAAAATCACTTAGCTCCCTTTTAAGAGTTCGATAAACTTCTGGCATTCCCCTTATTGAATAACTCCTCATGTGTGAATGTAGATGCAAAATACTCATTCAGTTTATCAGCTACCTGAGGATGATCACCAATAGTGAACCCATCTATGTTAAGTGGTCCAATCTGATTCATCCCTTTCCTTCTTGAGTTTACATAAGTAAAGAACTCTTTGCTGTTTTTCTTTGCATCCTTTGCCAAAGATTTCTTGTAATCTTCCTTTGCCTGCCTAACCTCCTTTGTGACTTGATTACATACTAGCTTATATTTCGAAGGAAATAAATTGAGGGGCCCATCAAGCTCTCAGCTGCCCACATCAATGCCAGAGCTTGCACTTGGTCATCAGGCAACACAGAGGCAGCCCCCTAGGCAGAATGCGCTGGTCCCACAGGAACTAGTAGTTGTTGGTGACTCTATTGTCAGGGAAATGGGGAACATGCTTTGTAAAAAGGATAGGTGGAATAGGACCAGGGTATGTCTGCCAGGGGCAAAGGTAGATGACGTTGTAGAGCGGATATCATCTTTTAAGGGCACAACAGGTGATATAGTTGTACATGTTGGCACTAATGATATTAAGAGTAGGAGACCGGCGGAATTACTTAACAAGTACAGGTCACTGTTGAAAAAAAGCCGTGAATTAGGGTTGAATTTGAAAGTGTCTGCAATTCTGCCCAGACACGATAGGAGGGAGTATATGATGAGAGCCTTGTCGATCAATTTGGCCCTGGAGGGATTGTGCAAGGCTCAAGGGGCAGAATTTTTTTCAGCCTGGACTGTACTTATTAACAGGAGAGATTGCTTCTACAGGGATGGGATACACTTAAATAGAAAGGGTGCAAGAATTTTTGCTGATGCTGTCGAGGCAGTGTTAGGTGGGTCGGAAAACTGCTAGTTGGGGGTGATACAAGGACTAATAGATTAACAGTAGCCACTGGCAGAGGTGGAAGTGATTCTTGCACTGCTTTTATTGAAATGAGCAGAAGCCTGAAAAACAAGATGCAGGATATTTCAGAGACTGCTGGGAGTCATTGCGGTACAAGTAAACACATGGGTTGTGTTAGGGTAGCTAAGAATAGAAACAGGTGCATGTATACCTGCGTGTACACCAATGCTAGGAGTTTGGTAAATAAATTTGATGAATTTGAGGTATTGCTCAAAACATCAAAGGCAGATATTGTTGGGATATCAGAGACGTGGTGTCACACAGATATAAGTAATGCGGAACTGGAATTTGGGGAATACAATGTGTATAGAAAGGATAGACAGGACAGGAGGGGAGGAGGGGTTATGCTATTAGTTAAGAAATGCATCAAGTCCAAGGAAGTGAAGCCAGTCGACATCGATGGACAGGGCAGTGTCGAATCAGTTTGGTGTGACATAAGCATAGGGAAATCAAAATTGAGAGTAGGAGTGTGCTATAGGCCTAATGACTCTGATGAGTATAAAAGATATTGTACAGGGAAATAGAGTGGGCCAGTAAATCAGAGTGTCTTATAATGGGGGATTTTAATTTCCCAGATATTGAGTGGAATTTGTGGGTTGGTCACTCGCACATTAGCAAGGCTTTTGTGGATTTATTGGATGATTGTTTTCTACATCAGCATGTTCGTGAGGCAACAAGAGGGAGCAATACTCTTGATCTGATTATCAGCAGTGATTCTTCATGCATTAAGAATCTGCAGATAAATGAACCACTAGGGGGCAGTGATCACAGTGTGTTG
This sequence comes from Mastigoproctus giganteus, assembly GCF_048544385.1. Classification (NCBI taxonomy): domain Eukaryota; kingdom Metazoa; phylum Arthropoda; class Arachnida; order Uropygi; family Thelyphonidae; genus Mastigoproctus; species Mastigoproctus giganteus. The sequence goes on along the minus strand of NC_143579.1, from coordinate 149,037,340 downwards.
AAGTGGGATTTACTCAAGGAGGTAACTACCATCAGAGGTAAAGGGAAGGGTTTTTGTTTTCGTAAAGGCGACTGTGATGGTCTGAGACAGTATTTAAATTCTATACAGTGGGACCAACTGATGATGTTACCAACAGCAAACTCAAAATGGGAAGCATTCAAGGAACTAATCTTGGAGGCTACCAGGCTTTACATACCAACTAAGAAACATTGTTCAAGGTTTAGGCCTAAATGGTTGCCAGATGAACTAATGAGACATGTGGCAGAGAAGAAAAATGCATGGGATACATACAAATTAATGGGTGACATTGAAGCCTATGATAGATATAAGTTGGTCTGTAACCAAGTCACAAAGGAGATTAGGCAGGCAAAGGCAGACTACGAAATATCCTTGGCAAAAAATGCAAAGAAAAACAGAAAAGAGTTCTTTACATATTTAAACTCAAGAAGGAAAGCGATGAATCAGATTGGTCCACTGGATATTGATGGTTCAACAGTTGAGGATCCTGCTGAGGTGGCTAACAATCTAAACGAGTATTTTGCATTTACATTCACGCATGAGGAGTTATTCAGGAAGGAGAATGATGTAGGTATAGTAAACATTGGCAGTGAGCTGGATGATTTTGTAATAACTGAGAGGAAAGTGGAGGCGAGATTGTTGAGGATAAACGTAAAAAAGGCACCTGGGGTGGATGGGATCTATCCAGTTATATTAAAGGAGGCAGCAAAGGAAGTAAGCAAACCCCTAGCCATAATTATGAGAGCTTCTTTGGACTCAGGGGAGGTACCCATAGACTGGAGATGTGCAAATGTAACCCCAATTCACAAAGGAGGATCAAAGGCTGACACAAGTAATTGTAGACCTGTTAGTCTAAGGCGCTCAAGCTGCGAACGAATTTAGACTATGATGCTAAGCACTTTATATACATAGACCTGTTAGTTTAACTTCTGTTCCAGGTAAATTAATGGAGGCACTGGTTAAAGAAGCACTGCAGGATCATCTAGACAAGAATTCAGTTATAGCTCAGACACAGCATGGTTTTGTTAAGGGCAGGTCTTGCCTGACCAATTTGATTGGATACTATGATGTAGTCACAAAAGAACTGGATGCAGGGAATAACTTTGATATTATATATTTGGATCTTAGAAAGGCTTTTGATACTGTTGCACATGGAAGACTGCTGCACAAATTGGAGCAGGCATTGGAGGCAAATTGCTGCTATGGATAAGGGGATGGTTGAGTGGCAGAAGACAGAGAGTGGTAATCAATGGATACTGCTCAACGTGGACTAATGTTATTAGTGGAGTTCCTCAGGGTTCAGTGTTGGGTCCGTTGTTGTTTTCGGTGTTTATGAATGATATTGATGATGGGATATCAAATTTAATGTCCAAGTTTGCAGATGATACAAAGGTTGGCAGGGTTGTTAAGGACACTACTGACGCTATGCTGCTGCAACAGGATCTGGAAAGGTTGAACAGATGGGCTGAGAGGTGGCAAATGAAGTTTAACATTGACAAATGTAAAGTACTACATATGGGAAACAGTAACCCCAGAGCAACGTATCAACTCTGCGGTACTACACTGACAGTGGTGGAGAATGAAAAGGACCTGGGGGTAATTGTGCAGGCAGATATGAAGTTCTCTGAGCAGTGCAGACGAGCTGCAAGAGTAGCTCATGGTGTCTTGTCAATGATATACAGGAATTTTTCTAGCAGGGATAACGAGGTGATTATTCCCTTGTATAAGGCAATGGTTAGGCCACATCTTGAGTACTGTATTCTGGTCTGGAGGCCTCATTTCAAGAAGGATGTAGAGCTGCTGGAACGGGAACAGAGAAGGGCAACAAGATTAGTGAATGGAACAAAGGGTTGCTCTTACGAAGAAAGGCTTAAGTTTTGCAAATTACAAAGTCTGGAGACTAGGCACCGGCGAGGTGATCTGATAGAGGTGTATAAGGCTTTGAATGGTTTGAGCATGCTCAATGCCAATGGGATTCTTCATCTTGCTCAGAATAATCAGCTCAGAGGGCATAAATTCAAATTGAGGAAGGACGGATGTCGGATAGATGTGCGGGAATTTGCCTTTGGCCAGCGGGTGGTTGGTTGGTGGAACCGACTTCCATCACTTGTTGTTGAAGTTGATAGCCTTAACAAATTTAAGGCTCAACTGGACATGTATTTCGAGCGAACGGAGATGTGAAATGGGAGTGGTGTTTTTTTTTTTTTTTTTTTTTTGGCTGATGCTGAATAAGCTTGCTTTCTTGCATCATATGCCTCTACTAATGCTAATATCAAGCTTAATGTCCAAGTTTGCAGATGATAGAAAGGTTGGGAGGGTTGTTAAGGACACTACTGACAGTATGTTCCTGCAACAGGATCTGGAAAGGTTTGAGCAGATTGGCTGAGAGGTGGCAAATGAAGTTTAACATTGACAAATGTAAAGTATTACCTATGGTCAACAGTAACCCCAGAGCAACGTATCAACTCTGTGGTACTACACTGACAGTGGTAGAGAATGAAAAGGACCTGAGGGTAATTGTTCAGGCAGATATGAAGTTTTCTGAGCAGTGCAGATGATCTGTAAGAGTAACTCATGGTGTCTTGTCAATGATAAACAGGAATTTTTCTAACAGGGATAAGGAGGTGATTATCCCCTTATATAAGGCAATGGTCATGTCACACCTTGAGTACTGTATACAGGTCTGGAGGCTTCATTTCAAGAAGGATGTAGAGCTGCTGGAACAATTACAGACAAGGGCAACAATATTAGTGAATGAAACAAAGGGTTGCTCTTATGAAGAAAGGCTTAAGTTTTGCATATTATAGTGTCTGGAAGCTAGCCACCGGCGAGGTGATCTAATAGAGATGTATAAAGCCTTGAATGGTTTGAGCATGTTTAGTGCTGATGGGATTCTTCCTCTTGCTCAGAATAACCACCTGAGAGGGCATAAATTCAAATTGAGGAAAGACAGATGTAGGATAGATGTGCGGAAATTTGCCTTTTGATAGCGGGTAGTTGGTTGGTGGAACAGATTTCCATCCCTTGTTGTGGAAGTTGATAGCCTAAATAAATTTATGGCTCAGCTGGACAGGTATTTCGAATGAACGGAGGGATGAAATGGAAGTTGTTTTTTTTTTTTTTTTTTTTTTTGTCTGATGGTGCATAAGCTTGCTTTCTTGCATCAAATATCTCTGCTAATGCTAAATGCTAATCTGAGCAAGAGGAAGAATCCCATCAGTATTCAGCTTGCTCAACCCATTCAAGGCCTTATACACCTTAATCAGATCACCTGACAGGTGCCTACTCTCCAGGTGCTGCAATTTACAGAAGTTAAGCCTTTCTTGGTAAGAGCACCCCTTTGTCCCCTTCACCAATCTTGTTACCCTTCTTTGTACTCGTTCTAGCAACTCTACATCCTTTCTAAAATGAGGCCTCCAGACCTGTATACAGTACTCTAGGTGTGGTCTGACCATTGCAATATATAATGGGATAACCACCTTCCTGTCCCTGCTAACAAAATTCCTATATATCATTGGGAAGGCCCCATGACCTGCCCTGGCAGGCTGTCTGCACTGCTTAGAGAACTTCATATTGCACTTTTCCCTTTTTTTTTTTTTTTATGAGAACCCCAAACACGAGAGGTATTAGAACCTATAGTACTTAGTACCGTGCTTGGGTTGGAGGTTGAGAAGACGAAAGAAGATATTTGTTGATATTGGACTTGAACTTCTGTAGATTGTAATTTTCAGGAAATACGTATGAAGGAAGGTTGTTCCAGAAAACGGCAGTTGATTGAATAAATGAGGAAGATGAAAAGTTGGTTCTGTGGGTTTGAAGTTGGACAGTAAATGGATGTTGGCTGGTGGCGGCACGTGTTCGGACTGTTTTGAAAGAAAGAGCGGGAATTATAGAAGCCAATTCAGAAGAACAGTGCCCATGGAAGTATCTGTAGAAGAGGCATGCAGCAGAAACAGTGCGTCTATGAGAAAGCGAGTGGAGAGACTCTGTTAGAGATGAATCATTAATTAACCTAACTGCCCTCTTCTGAATGGAATCAAGAAGCCTGAGAGAGGTTTTGGGGGCACCACCGCAGATGTGGGAACAATATTCCATGGCAGGGCGGATTTGCGATTTATACAGAGTGAGCTGCTGTTTGGAAGAAAAGTAACGCCGAGAGCTAAAGAGAAAACCAAGTTTTTTAGATGCAGAGGAAGCAATATTTGTAATGTGCTTGTGCCAAGAGAGATTAGAAGTCAGGGTAATCCCCAAAAGAGATATATCATTTTGCCTAGAAATCGGAGTGTCACTAAAGATAAGCATAGGAGCAGAAGAATCCTTTTTGCGAGATATAAGACAAGATTGAGTTTTAGAAGGGTTGAAATCAACTAAGTTGTCTTTGCCCCACTGGAGAATTACCTGAAGATCGGCATTTAAGGAATTGGCATCAGATTTTCGAGAACTTGAAGCTGATTGAGCTGGACAAGGTTTCTCAAAATAAAAAGTTGAATGCAATGTGCTATCATCGGCAAAACTATGTATAGGATTTCCAGTCAATGGAAGAAGGTCATTGATATTCAAGAGGAAAAGAGTGGGGGAAAGAACTGAACCTTGGGGGACACCGGCGTTAGTGGAGAAGTTAGAAGACAGAGAGCCATCTATCATCACCCTCAGTGAGCGATCGGAGAGAAAACTGGATAACCAATTACTAAAAACAGTTGGCAAACCATAAGATGGAAGCTTGTTTAGAAGACCTTTATGCCAAACACGATCAAAAGCCTTTGAGATGTCAAGAGTGTAGTACCCTGAGTGTAGTACCACACAGTTGGTACGTTTTTCATTTTGTGATTACTACCCATATACAGTACTTTGCATTTGTGAATGTTAAACTTCAGTTGCCACTTCTTAGGCCATTTGCTCAACTTATCTAGATCCAGTTGGAATAGCATACTGTTTTGACTGTCGTTAACAACCCTGCCAACCTTTCAGATTCAGATGGTGTTATGATGGGGAACAGGCAGTTATATTATGAATAGGCTTTTCTCTCTTGGAGGCACTGATTTTATCTAATTTTTCAATAGATCAAAGCAATGGTTTTGAATGTCAGCCTCCCTCCCAAAAAAAATCCTGGATATGCTATTCATTTGCAGTGAGTGATATATACTCGGGAATTAGGAATTACACTCATGTATTGTACAGTGTACTGCATTGAATTTGAAGACACTTAAATAGTATACAGTGCATACTGAGATTATTTTGTATATCCTCTGCAGCATGCCTTTTAAGAGTGCAAAAATTTGTAAAATAAAATAATAAAAATTATTTAAAAATGGATTTTTTAAACCAGGCCTCATCTTGACAGGTCCCATAAGGCTTTGGTAAATGAAAGAAACCAGAGAACATAGGTTTCTTTCTTTAGTTATCCACAGCTTCAAAAAGCTGTGTCATTTTGTTTCTTTTATTCACTGAGATCTTGTAGCTAGATGTTTAGAGGTGCTTGTTGAGAAAATCTTCTTAATATAATTTTTATTTTATTTTATTGTATTTTAATTTACAAAAACTAGGGGCTTCTTCCCCTGCTTGCTTTGCTCGCCAACCCACAGCCAATATGAAATATACAAAAAAATGCCCTAACCTGCTCGACATAATTAGTGAAGCCGCTTAGGAAAGAATTTCCTTCACACGATCGACCCATTTCCCTACACTTGCCGCTTGAAAAGTCTCGTACACTACTTCGTTCATGGTTCTCAGGTGTTTGAAACATCGTACGCATTTCGCTTCACATAGGTATAGGTATATTTGGGTCTAACGGCTCCTGGGATTTCTCCCATCTCCGCATATATACACTGTATCGGACAAGCCAGGGATTTAAAAGTATATGGGTCATGTGGTATTTAGCATGTTGTGTTCATCCGGCATGTTAGCCGCCGGGCCCCTAATGGGACCCGACGTTACTATACCTCGCCACGGGGAAGCCTGGCAGGGTATTACCTATATAGTACTCTGGCAGGTCCTGCCACCTACTTTCCTGGGATTTCAGTGGCTAGAACCTTAAAAAAAAAAAAAAAAAATGCTGTTCGCCGTTAGTTATTAGCATTTGTTAGAATTATTTAGATGCTTTCGAGGGGCTATATGCTGAAATAATATTTTCTGTATGCCTAAATGGGTCGGGCAGGAAATTTTGATGTAGTTAAATTTGGACGCGTAGGGCTGAAAATGCTGTGAAAGTCAACAGTAAAGGGGGTGTGAAGACTGGAGGGAAGAAAAGGAAGTAAGGGGCCGATAGAGAGGATGGCCTCGCAATTGCAGTGGAGCAGGCCCGTGCTCCACCAGAGGGAAAAGATTTGGGGAAGGGAAGGAGTTGGGGCAAAGCCCCCTCTCCCCATGGGAAGGGAAAGAAAGCACCGTTCAAGAGAGAAACAGTGTATGCTGAGTTATATGACAACCTTGGATGTCCTTTAGTCCAGGTGCCCAACAGGGCAAGATGAAGTTCTTCTGGTCTTCTATGGTGTCTTTGAACAAGTTGACTCAGAGTCTTAGTTGTGTTTCCATTACTCTGGGCCATTGAGGGATGGCTGTTGTTTCGTGATTTGTGAACTTTTGGAATACCTCCACTCAAGGGGGGAGGGTAGGGTCCGTTGTCTTGTGAACAGATTTTGCGCAAAAAAAAAGTGTGAATGCTTTGTAGGTCTCATCCTCTTGTAGAACGATGTCCTCCTGGTTTCGAAGAAGCGAGTGAATCTTGGTGTATAGTTGACATCTGAGGTCCTCGTATTGGTCACACTGTATACCAGGTGCTCCCAGGACTCCTCCTGTCCACAGGAGCACCGCGGAGTAGCTGAGATTCCAAAATCATATAGCCTCTTTCTAAATGAGCCATGTCCGGTCAATAGGTAGGTAGTTTTGAGTCCGGGCGAAAACCAGGCTGGGGAGAGTGGATAAACTTGTCCTACGTCCGGTATAAACTTCTTAGTAATGGAGCCTTTGTTAGTGAGGTTCCAGCGATTTTGCCATAGTGATTTCACATGTTGCAAAATCCGTCTGTTCTCCATGGTTTTGGAGTTTGTTGGGTCTGTGGTGAATCCTATATGAGAGACTATTTTTCCTTTGGAATGTTGGTACAGCAACCCCCAGCACGCAATCTCCAAATCCAGGGGAAGGCATCCCGCCAGGACCTGGAGCGCGTGGGTGCTCACAGTGCAGCAAGCTCTTGTCATTGTGAGTAATATCGATCGGTGTGTCATCTCTAGTTTTTTCTTGTTGACAGCTGTGCTGGTCTTTGTGTACCAGGCCCCAGCTGCATAGGCTAGTGCTGGGATAAAGAATGCCTTATAGAGGACGACAAGGGCCCTCTTCTTCAGGCCCCAATCTTTCCTGGTGACTCTGGCCAGTAGGCTCGCATATCTTCTTATTTTTGTTCTCAGGTAGCAGAGATGTGGTGTGAAGCTAAGGTTTCTGTCAAGTATCACTCCGAGGTATTTTATTTCTGTTAGCAATTTTATGGTTTTCCCATTTATCTTAATCTGCGGTGGTCTTCTAGGGTCAAGGAATCCTTTGAGAAGTATTGAACTTGTTTTTTCTGAGGAGATAGTAAGGAGATTTGTACTAGCCCAATTTTGCAAGTCGCTAGTGGCCCGGTTTGCTATGGTCTCCAGTCGTGCCTGGCTGTCAGCCTGCAGCATCAGAACAAGGTCATCCGCATATGCCTGGGTTTTAACATTTGGAATATCCAAATTAAGGAACTCGTCTAGGACCAGGTTCCATAAGAGCCGCCCTAGGACAGAACGCTGAGGGCAGCCCCTGTGGACCGGCCTAGAAACAGAGGCGTATGGAGTGGTAACAGTGATTCGCCTGTTTTCAAGATAGGATTTGAGGCATCGATATAAGTCTCCTGTGATATGAGCCTTCCGGAGCCTGGCCAGAACAGCAGGCCACCAGAGAGAATCAAAGGCCCCTGCGAAGTCAATCGATATTAGGAGGAAGTATTTTGTGTTGCAGTTTTTAGCTGTTTCAATAATATTTTCCAGAGCCTCTACAGCCGAGCGCCCCTTCCTAAAGCCATATTGATTAGGCGACACGAGGTTTGATTCTTGGAAGTGGTTCTCGATTCTTTGGTAGAGAAGGCGCTCGAAGAGCTTGCTGAAGATTGACAGCAAGGCGATTGGCCTATATGACCCTGGCATTCCTTGTGGTTTTGTCGGGTTTTTTAAAATGAGTTTTATTCGTGCCATTTTCCACGAGGCCGGGAAGTGGCCCACCAAGAGACATCGGTTGAGGAGTCCCAATATTGTGTTCAGTATAGTTTCTACCACCACCTTGAGCATCTCGCGCTCAATTTGATCTATACCAGGGGTTTTTCTATTTTTAATTCTCGCTGCCGCTATGCTGAGTTCCATTGGTGAGAAGGCAGGTTCAACAGCTGTGGTTGTGTATGAGTTATTGTCCTCACATAGTTTTCTTTGTTCCTGGGTTTGAGGCTCGGTTGCAGGAAGGAAGATGTGGTCCAAAATATTGTTTATAGAGGACTTCCATGTTCTGGTATAAGTTCCCTGAGCTGTCTCGTTTGCTGTTACGACTTCCCCTCTGGGGAGTTTGTTTGTGGTGACCCGATACACCACTCCCAAGGGGTTAGCATTTCTTTCTGTATTTACTAGGTTTTCCTACGAGGCTTTCTTTCTTTTCTTTATTTTAGCTGTGTAGTCATTTCTGACCTTACAGTACTGTTGCCGTAGTACATCGACCTCTGCCTGTGGCCAGGATCTACGCGCCCTCTGAAATGCCTTGCAGGCACTATTTACCCTTTTCCGGAGATCTGTGAGCTCTGGAGATCACCAAGGAACGGCTTTGAGGGAAGGCATCTTCTTCTTGATGGCTATATCTGCCGCTTCTGTGATTATTTTTGTTACCTCTCGCTGATGCCGGTCTAGTTTGAATTCATTGGGGTGAAAGTTTTCTGCTTTTTCCGTCAGCAGCTGCTTAAAAAGTTTCCAATCCGCTTTTGATATGGCATATCTTGGTAATAAAAGTCGTGTGACCTGTTGCGTTTGGAGTGATCTGTGGAGGTTGTAAGTTAACACTCTGTGATCTGAAGTGGTCCAGTGTTGTTGTACCTCCCAAGGAGAGAGAGGTGTCCTGCTATGGAATGACTTGCAAGGGTTAGGTCGATATTAGCTTCCCACATAGTGTTCCAGAAGGTGTGCGGCTGGTTTGGTCTGTTTAGAATGGATAGGTCGCTGCTTGATATGTACTCTTCTAGGTGCTGGCCTTTGTTTGTTCCTCTCCGTTCTGGTGTCTCACTGTGCCAGGCAGGTGATCTGCAGTTTGCATCAAGGCCTAATATAAGTTTGGTGTTTGGTAGTTGTTGCTGCAGATTCAGAAGATATTGTATTGTAGGGAGTATGTCTTCTCCTGGTCGGGCATAGATGGACACTACGTAAAATTCCCCTAGGGACGATGCTATATGGGTGCAGACTGCCCAGTTTGTGCACAGGTCTGTTATCTTAGTTACAGTGAGGTCAGGATTACAAACAGCGATGGCAGCCCAAGGAGTTTCACCATCCACTTGGACAATTTTAAACTGTAGTGGTACCCACTAACTTGATATTTATGTGTATAGGGCTCGTGTAGAAGAAGTAGGTCTAGCTTCTCTTCTTTAGCTTTCTTAACTAGCTGTGCTACGACAGCCTTGGAGCGTTGTGCATTGTGTTGTGCTATCTTCACCTTTGACATGTTATAGTAGTTGTTATTACTCTCCATAATTGATTCTCAATTGTTGCGCACCCTTTGCTTTAATGTAAACAGAGCATTTGCTGTCCCTGATGGAATGATCCGATGGTAACTTCATGGCCCTACAGTTTGCACAAACCGGGGTTTCTGCTTTTTTTGGGCAATTGTTATATTCATGCCCAGTGTTGGCACAATGACCACAAGTGGGTTGCGACTGCTTGCAGGTGTGAATCGTGTGGCCAAAGTGACAACACCGGAAGCATTTGGGAACAGCCACATGCTCTCTGAAACGGTGGCTGCCCCAGTTTACATAGATTCTGGACTGTTGGCTCAGGATTCTCCAGGTGGCCGGAGACAGTTCAACGATCCAGTTAGCAGAATTTCCATTTCTGGGCTTTGTTTTATACCTTGGTATGATATGTTGTCGTGGCTCATCGCCTGTGGGTAGCTGACGGCAGTTTTAGGTATAAATCTCCTGAACAAGTTCTTCTGGGATCACGTCTTTGTCGATGCCTAATATTAGTATGCTTGGCCCTTTCTCTTTAGGAGGTTCAGCCAAGAGGCCTAAGGAGGGTATTTTAGGATTTTGTAGTATTCCCCGTAGATCTTCTTCTGTGTCAGTCTGTATTATAACTCCAACGTTTCTTGTCTTTCTGACAGATCTAATCCTCGTGTGTTTGAAGTCATCCTTAAGCTTTTCGATTACTGTTTGTTTCACCTCCTCACTCATTTTGTGGACTTCGTTTGACGTTGGTTTCAATATTACTAGGTGTGGTTTGGTGATTGGGGTTTTCTTGGGGGCTATTCCAGCCTGACCTACAGGACGATTTCCATTTGTAGCATTGATGTTGTTCCTCAGTGCCTGTGAATAAGTGGGAGCGCGCTGTAGCATGTGGTTTGCCCCACTGTTTTGGAGGACCTTCAATTTTGCTGTGGCAATTTCTTTCTCTAGCTGAGTTTGTACCAGGATGGTCTCCATTTTCATCCAAATGGAGACGATCTCTCCGTGGAGAACAGCTGTAATCCTGTTGGTTGGCTCCTTAAAGAGACTCTCCAGGGCAGTTCGCAAAGCAAGGGACTGCTCCAGGATGGTTCCTTCCGGGAGAGCTGGGTCCATAGGGGTCTCTTGTAGTTTATCCCATGGCTTTCCTGAGGCTTTGTCATTTTGGGTGGTAGTTTGCTCTGTGGATTCCTTGTTTTCACTTTGGGAGCGAGTCTTCCTATCAGTGTTCGGTACAACATATTTCTTGTACTTCCGCTTGGAGGCAGAAGCTCCAGATTGTGTGGATTCAGAGTCCTCATAGCAGTCCACTATGACCGGGTCATCACTGTGAGCTGTCTGCGAAATAGGCACTCCAGAATTTCCTGATATCTCTTCCTTTTCCATCATTTTCGTATTATCGGGTTCACTTCAGATAACCGAGTCCGTATTGTTTTCATTCAAGAGAGGAATGAAAAGGACGTCGAATGACACTAGCTAGGTGTTTGTAGTGCAATTATTAGCCTTGCAGCAGAGCAATAAGTTTTTGGATTTTCCCCCTCCAAAAATAGTGGGGGGGAAAGGTTGTTCCAAGATCGGCCCAGAAGGATACTGTTACTTTCTGTACAATGCCCGTGGACATTCGCTTTACAGAGAGTGAACTGCAATCAAGGTCACAGCTAATAAATGTCAGATGACTAATCCCTGTGCCGGAGGGGAATACTACACATTCCACAGTACGGGTCAGTACAGTAGCTTGTCTATTGTAAGTTTATGGCAGGGGGGGGGACTCAATAGTCATGATTTCTTCGCAAAATAGTTCAAAACAGTCAATTTTTTATCACATTCAGTCTCAAAATGTTGGGACAGTATCACGGTCCAAAGTCACTCAGGTGGAAGCTCCCTCCCAAGTCAAATGCAGGATCCAAATGTGTTGACTGGGAATATTTGGTCACCCTCCCTATTTCCTTGTTGTCAGTGGCATGGTGACCTGTCTGCCAACAAAGGGAACAGGCAAAAAAACGCTTGTATTCTGCTAAATAACCCAGTAGATGTAAAAATAGTCTCACCTAGGGCATCCGCTAATGTTTCTTTAACACTTGATACACTTTGCCTGAAACAGAAAGCACTTAAACCACATGTATAGACACAAAATCAGGAGCTGGAAATAACGTGTCCACGCTGAACGGCTGCCATTAAGACTCTCCCTTCGCTTCACATAACGATAATTTCAAATGAAACCTCTCGACATCTTGCAGTGAGACACCATTCAACTGAGTGACCGCTTTACATATTTTTATGTTGCTGCCATTTATTTCCTGCTTTGTCCCACATAAAATGTGGAGGTATGACGGAGTAAATCAAATCTTCTACACCCCTCTCATAATTATACTAACATTATAATGCACTGATTAAATCTAATCAGGAAATCATCTATGTAATTATTTACCTGTGCATTTGTAGTGATGTAATTGCCCCACCCACTTGTACCACGTCACCCACATCCCTCTTCTCCCATTGGCTTGAATAAATATCACCAGGAGGAAAACTTTTTTATTTCATAGAGAGAAATTTTAACACCCTTTGAAAGCTGCAGAGGAGACAAAATAGTCTCCTCTGCAGATTTCAAGCATTGTGTTTTTCCCTCATAAGTGTTTTTATTCAAATTCAGTACAGTATAAAATATAAAATTGTAATCAATTCTGAAGGTGGCTGTTCTCTTTGGATTTTTCCTTTTCCATTTCATGACATTCTCAAGCTGTAAGGTATATGGTATTATAGTTAATCAAAGCCCTGATTAAAGTTTAGTACACCTTATATTTTGAAATATGAATAAATTCAAGGGCTTACCTTTTTATTTTTTCAAAAAGTATCCTGGGGAAAATAAAAAGGTAAGCCCTTGAATTTGTTTAAAACAGTATACTGAACCTTAATTATTAATTTAACCTTAATTTGTTTAAAACAGTACAAAGACTAACAGCACAACAATTTTGCCATTCTAAGCAAATTGACTTCTTTTATTAGCACATATTACTTACAGCATTTGAAGCCATCCTTCCATGATTACCTTCTCCATCTCTGAAACAAAATGCACAAGTAGTTATGCTAGCCTGATTATGATACACAGAAATTATCTTATTAAAAAAAAAAATAATGTAATTATAGTATTCATGATATAGAGAGTGACTCTAAATTTCTGCAGTTTTAAAGTTAAATATTAGTATTCTTTTTTGTTTATTATATTTATTTTCATATCGTAATGTAACAAAATTGTTGCAAAGCATAAGACTCTGCTGTATTGTGGGCTCAGTTAGGTTATTTGATGAAGTTATTCGTGTTTAGACCTCTCTTTACTGGTCTTTTTCAACACTGGAAAACTTACTTGGCCCAGACACTAGAAGGATTGACAGATTAAGTGGATGGGAGATTAGTCCACTGAAAAAGATCCATACAGAGACATCAAACATTAGGTTTGGTTATTGTAATAATAATTTTATTATTATTAGTAGTAGTGGCAAATGATATGAGAAAGCAAGCTTATACATCATCAGATAAAAAAAAAAAAAAAAAAAAAGCCAACACTTTCCATTTGACTTATCTAACACTTGTAACACTTTATCTAGTTCTGTGAATTTTCACACTTCCCTCCTCTACAGGTGCCAGATGGGAGTTTTCCAACAATCGATCGCCATCTGGTTGAAGCAAAATTTCCCACATCCTCTCTGCAACCAGCCTACCTCAGTTTGAATTTATTCTCCCTCATGTGCCTAGTCTGAGCAAAAATAAGCATTCCATCAGGATTGAGCTTAATCCATTCAAGGCGTTAAACACCCCAGTCAGATTTTCTAATAGGTGCCTAGTCTCCAGACTGCAATTTGCAAAACTGATGCCATTCATGTTAAGAGCACCTTTTTGCTGCTTTCACCAATCGTGTTGCTCTTCTCTGCACTTGTTCCAGCAAATCCATGCCCTTTCTAAAATAAGGCTTCCAGACTGTATGCAGTACGGACGATGTTGCCTAACTATTGCCTTATATAATGGGATAATCAGTTCCTTATCCATGCTGGCAAAATTTTTATAGGTCATTGACAAAAACCCCATGAGCTGTCTTGGCAGCCTGTCTGCACTGCTTAGAGCGCCTCATATTAGCTTTAGTAGAGGCATATGATGTAAGAAAGCAAGCATATACACCATCAACCAAAAAAAAAAAACTTCCCATTTCACCCATCTGTTTGCTTCAAAAGTTTGTCCATTTCTTCCTTGAATTTATTTAAGCTATCAACTTCCACAATGATTTTTGAAGTTGATTCCAGCAATCAACTACCTGCTGGCTAAAGGCAAATTTCCATACATATATTTGACAACTTGTCTTTCCTCAATTTCAATTTTATGCCCCCTCAGCTTTGTAATCTGAGCAAGAGGAAGAATCCCATCAGTACTGAGCCTACTCAATCTATTCAAGGCCTTATACACCTCAGTCAGATCACCTCGCAGGTGCCTAGTCTCCAGAAGCTGCAATTTGCAGAACTTAAGCCTTTCTTCGTAAGAGCACTCCTTTGTTTCCCTCATCAGTCTTGTTACCCTTCTCTCTACATGTTCTAGCAACTCTACATCCTTCCTTAAATGAGGCTTCCAGACCTGTATGCAGTACTCAAGGTGTGGCCTGACCATTGCTTTATATAAGGTGATAATCACCTCCTTATACCTGCTAGCAAAATTCCTGTATATCATTGATAAGACCCCATGACCTACTCTGGCAGCCTGTCTGCACTGCTCAGGAAACTTCATATCAGAGTGCACAATTACCCCCAAGTCTCTTTCATTCTCCATTACCCTGAGTGTAACACCACCCAGTTGGTACATTTCTAAGGGGTTACTGCTACTCATATGCAGTACTTTGCATTTTTCAATGTTAAACTTCAGTTGCCACTTCTCAGTCCATCTGCCCAATTTTTCCAGATCCTGTTGCAGCAGCATACTGTCATTACTGTTATTAATAAATCTGCCAACCTTTGTATCATCTGCAAACTTTGACAATAAGCTTCATGTACCTTCATCAATATCATTGATAAATATACAAAACAACAATGGCCCAATACCGAACCCTGGGAGACACCACTAATAACGTTATTCCGTGAAGAAGAGAAGTGTCCATTGATTACCACTCTCTGTCTTCTTCCACTCGGCCATCCTTTTATCCATTGTAGCAACTTGCCCTTAATACCATACTGCTACAATTTGTACAGTAGTCTTCCCTGTGCAACAGTATCAAAAGGTTTCCTGAAATCCAAGTATATGATATCAGAATTGTTTTTTGCATCCAGTTCCTTTGTGACCATGCCATAGTATCCAATCAAATTGGTCAGACAAGACCTTTAACAAACCCATGTGTGTCTGAATTATTATTGCAGGCTTGTCTAGATGATCTTGAAATGCTTCTTTAACCAGTGACCTTTATTTTTCCTGGAACACAAGTGAAACTGACAGGTCTGTAATTACTCGTGTCACCCTTTGATTCCCCTTTGTGAATTGGAGATACATTTGCACATTTCCAGTCCGTAGGGGGTGGACTTCCCCTGAGCCCAAGGAAGCTCTCATAATTATGGCTAAGGGTTTGTTTACTTCCTTTGCTGCCTCTTTTAATATAACTGGATAGATCCCGTCCACCCCAGGTGCCTTCCTTATGTTTAGCTTTAACAATTTCTCCTCCACCAAATCATTTAACTCCCTATTAGAATTTGATAAACATCTGGCCTTCTCCTCCTTGAAAAACTCCTCATGTGTGAATGTAGATGCAAAATTTAGTTTGGCAACTATCTCAGACTGATCATCTACAGTTAAACCATTAATATCATGTGGACCAATCTGATTCATCCCCTTCCTTTTAAAGTTTATATAAGTAAAGAAGTCTTTGCTGTTTTTCTTTGCATCCTTTGCCAAAGATTTCACATAATTTGCCTTTGCTTATCTAACCTGCTTTGTGCTTTATTACAGACTTGTTTATATCTACCATCAGCTTCTGTGTCATTTGATAAATATAATTTATATGCATCCCATGCATTTTTCTTCTCTGCTGTGTGTCTCATTAGTTCATCTGACATCCATTTGGGCCTGAACCTAGAACAGTATTTCTTAGTTGGAACAAAAAACCTAGTAACTTTCAAGGTTACTTCTTTGAATGCTTCCAATTTAGAATTAGCTGTTGGTAACATCATCAGTTGGTCCACTGTATACAGTGGACCAACTGATGACGGTTATTTGTATACAGTTTAAAAAATCTGAGGCCACTGTAATCACCTTGACGCCTGATGGTAGTTGTATCTTTAAGTAAATCTTACATCAGTACATTGTGATCACTGCCACCTAGTGGCTCCTTTTTGCTGTAAATTCCTAATGCATGAATAATCACTGCTTATAATCAGATCAAGAGTGTTACTCCCGCTGGTTGCCTCTCTAACATGCTATGACCCTTGGGGGCTCACATCCGGTGAGTATGGGCTTGGCACACCCGGGCCCTGAGCTGGATATCATCATTCTTCCCCTTTTGTTGATTCCCTTTTGATATTCTCTCTCTCTCTCTCTCTCTCTCTCTCTCTCTCTCTCTCTCTCTCTCTCTCTATATTTCTATCTCTCTCTCTCTCTCTCAGGGTAACTGGGGAATTTTTTTTTTTTTTTTTTTTTAACTGGTGGAGCATAAGCCTTGGGCTTCCTTGCGCCATATAGCTAATAATAATAATAATATCATCTGCAAACTTGGACATTAAACCTGATATACCTTCATCAATATCATTGATAAATATACAAAACAACAATGGCCCCAACATCGAACCCTGGGGAACTTCACTAATAACATTTGTCCACGAAGAGAAGTGTCCATTGATTACCACTCTTTGTCATCTCCCACTCAACCATCCCATTATCCATTCTGGCAACTTACCCTTAATGCCACACCTCTCCAATTTGTACAGTAGTCTTCCATGTGCAACTGTATCAAAAGCTTTCCTGAAATCCAAGTATATGATATCAAAATTATTTTTGGCATTCAGTTCCTTTGTGACCACATCATAGTATCCAATTAAATTGGTCCAGCAAGACCTCCCTTTAACAAACCCATGCTGTATCTTAACTATTATTGCAGTCTTGTATAGATGATCCTGCAATGCTTCTTTAACCAGTGATTCCATTATTTTCCCAGAACACAAGTTAAATTAACAGTTCTGTAGTTACTTGTGTCACCTTTTTAACCCCCTTTGAGAATTGGTGATACATTTGCACACCTCCAGTCCATGGGGACCTCCCCTGTGTCCAAGAAAGCTCTCATAATTATGGTTGTGGGTTTGCTTACTTCCTTTGCTGCCTTCTTTAATATAACTGGATAGATCCCACCGCCTCAGGTGCCTTCCTTATGTTTAACTTTAACAATTTCTCCTCCACTTTGCTCTCAGTTATTATAAAATCACTTCGCTCTCTCTGTTAGCGTTTTGTATACTTCTGGCACTCCCTTCATTGAATAACTTCTCATGTGTGAATGTAGATGCAAAATGCTCATTCAGTTTA